>NW_027252220.1:330385-660770 GCF_044704955.1 Pristiophorus japonicus
TTAGAAGAAAAACTGAGAAAAAAAGACTGAAAAAACTGAAGAAAAACTTAGAAAAAAACTGTGAAAAAAACTGTGAAAAAAAAGAAAAACTGAGAAAAAAAACTGACTAGAAAAACTGAGCAGAAAAACTGAGCAGAAAAACAGAGAAAAAAAACTTTTTTAAAAAACTGAAGAAAAACGGAGGAAAAAAACTGAGAAGAAAAACTGAGAAAAAAAGACTGAAAAAACTGAAGAAAAACTTGGAAAAAATCTGAAAAAAACTGTGAAAAAAAAGAACTGAGAAGAAAAACTGAGAAAAAAACTGACTAGAAAAACTGAGCAGAAAAACTGAGCAGAAAAACTGAGAAAAAAAACTATTTAAAAAAACTGAAGAAAAACGCAGGAAAAAAACTGAGAAGAAAAACTGAGAAAAAATCTGTGAAAAAAACTGTGAAAAAAAAGAACTGAGAAGAAAAACTGAGAAAAAAAACTGACTAGAAAAACTGAGCAGAAAAACAGAGCAAAAAAACTGAGAAAAAAAAATATTTAAAAAAACTGAGCAGAAAAACTGAGCAGAAAAACTGAGAAAAAAACGATTTAAAAAAACCGAAGAAAAATGGAGGAAAAAAACTGAGAAGAAAAACTGAGAAAAAAAGACTGAAAAAACTGAAGAAAAACTTAGAAAAAATCTGAAAAAAACAGTGAAAAAAAAGAACTGAGCAGAAAAACTGAGAAAAAAACTGAGATAAAAAATTAAAAAAAACTGAGCAGAAAAACTGAGCAGAAAATCTGAGAAAAAAAACTATTTAAAAAAACGGAAGAAAAACGGAGGAAAAAAACTGAGAAGAAAAACTGAGAAAAATAGACTGAAAAAACTGAAGAAAAACTCAGATAAAATCTGTGAAAAAACTGTGAAAAAAAAGAACTGAGTAGAAAAACTGAGAAAAAACTGACTAGAAAAACTGAGCAGAAAAACAGAGCAAAAAATCTGAAAAAAAAAATATTTTAAAAAACTGAGCAGAAAAACTGAGCAGAAAAACTGAGAAAAAAACCTATTTAAAAAAACTGAAGAAAAACGGAGGAAAAAAACTGGTTAAAAAAATGAAGAAAAACGGAGGAAAAAAACTGAGAAGAAAAACTGAGAAAAAATCTGTTAAAAAAACTGTGAAAAAAAAGAACTGAGAAGAAAAACTGAGAAAAAACTGACTAGAAAAACTGAGCAGAAAAACAGAGCAAAAAAACTGAGAAAAAAAATATTTTAAAAAACTGAGCAGAAAAACTGAGCAGAAAAACTGAGAAAAAAACTATTTAAAAAAAGTGAAGAAAAACGGAGGAAAAAAACTGAGAAAAAAACTGAGAAAAAAAGACTGAAAAAACTGAAGAAAAACTTAGAGAAAAACTGTGCAAAAAACTGTGAAAAGAACTGAGAAGAAAAACTGAGAAAAAAACTGACTAGAAAAACTGAGCAGAAAAACTGAGCAGAAAAACAGAGAAAAAAACTTTTTTAAAAAATTGAAGAAAAACGGAGAAAAAAAACTGAGAAGAAAAACTGAGAAAAAAAGACTGAAAAAACTGAAGAAAAACTTGGAAAAAATCTGAAAAAAACTGTGAAAAAAAAGAACTGAGAAGAAAAACTGAGAAAAAAACTGACTTGAAAAATTGAGCAGAAAAACTGAGCAGAAAAACTGAGAAAAAAAACTAATTAAAAAAACTGAAGAAAAACGGAGGAAAAAAACTGAGAGGAAAAACTGAGAAAAAATCTGTGAAAAAAACTGAAAAAAAAGAACTGAGAAGAAAAACTGAGAAAAAAACTTACTAGAAAAACTGAGCAGAAAAACAGAGCAAAAAAACTGAGAAAAAAAAATATTAAAAAAAACTGAGCAGAAAAACTGAGAAAAACACCTATTTAAAAAAACTGAAGAAAAACGGAGGAAAAAACTGAGAAGAAAAACTGAGAAAAAAAGACTGAAAAAACTGAAGAAAAACTTGGAAAAAATCTGAAAAAAACTGTGAAAAAAACTGTGAATAAAACTGTGAAAAAAAAGAAAAACTGGGAAAAAAAACTGACTAGAAAAACTGAGCAGAAAAACTGAGCAGAAAAACAGAGAAAAAAAACTTTTTAAAAAAACTGAAGAAAAACGGAGGAAAAAAACTGAGAAGAAAAACTGAGAAAAAAAGACTGAAAAAACTGAAGAAAAACTTGGAAAAAATCTGAAAAAAACTGTGAAAAAAACTGTGAATAAAACTGTGAAAAAAAAGAAAAACTGAGAAAAAAACTGACTAGAAAAACTGAGCAGAAAAACTGAGCAGAAAAACAGAGAAAAAAAACTTTTTAAAAAAACTGAAGAAAAACGGAGGAAAAAAACTGAGAAGAAAAACTGAGAAAAAAAGACTGAAAAAACTGAAGAAAAACTTGGAAAAAATCTGAAAAAAACTGTGAAAAAAAAGAACTGAGAAGAAAAACTGAGAAAAAAACTGACTAGAAAAACTGAGCAGAAAAACTGAGAAAAAAAACTAATTAAAAAAACTGAAGAAAAACGGAGGAAAAAAACTGAGAAGAAAAACTGAGAAAAATAGCCGGAAAAACTGAAGAAAAACTTAGAAAAAAACTGAAAAAAACTGTGAAAAAAAAGAACTGAGCAGAAAAACTGAGAAAAAAATTGAGAAAAAAAAATTTTAAAAAACTGAGCAGAAAAACTGAGCAGAAAAACTGAGAAAAAAAGACTGAAAAAACTGAAGAAAAACATAGAAAAAAACTGAAAAAAACTGTGAAAAAAAAGAACTGAGCAGAAAAACTGAGAAAAAAACTGAGAAATTTTTTTTTTTTAAAACTGAGCAGAAAAAGTGAGCAGAAAAACTGAGAAAAAAAACTATTTAAAAAAACTGAAGAAAAACGCAGGAAAAAAACTGAGAGGAAAAACTGAGAAAAAATCTGTGAAAAAAACTGAAAAAAAAGAACTGAGAAGAAAAACTGAGAAAAAACTGACTGGAAAAACTGAGCAGAAAAACAGAGCAAAAAAACTGAGAAAAAAAAATATTAAAAAAAACTGAGCAGAAAAACTGAGCAGAAAAACTGAGAAAAAAACCGATTTAAAAAAACTGAAGAAAAACGGAGGAAAAAAACTTAGAAGAAAAACTGAGAAAAAAAGACTGAAAAAACTGAAGAAAAACTTGGAAAAAATCTGAAAAAAACTGTGAAAAAAACTGTGAAAAAAACTGAAAAAAAAGAAAAACTGAGAAAAAAAACTGACTAGAAAAACTGAGCAGAAAAACTGAGCAGAAAAACAGAGAAAAAAACTTTTTTAAAAAATTGAAGAAAAACGGAGAAAAAAAACTGAGAAGAAAAACTGAGAAAAAAAGACTGAAAAAACTGAAGAAAAACTTGGAAAAAATCTGAAAAAAACTGTGAAAAAAAAGAACTGAGAAGAAAAACTGAGAAAAAAACTGACTTGAAAAATTGAGCAGAAAAACTGAGCAGAAAAACTGAGAAAAAAAACTAATTAAAAAAACTGAAGAAAAACGGAGGAAAAAAACTGAGAGGAAAAACTGAGAAAAAATCTGTGAAAAAAACTGAAAAAAAAGAACTGAGAAGAAAAACTGAGAAAAAAACTTACTAGAAAAACTGAGCAGAAAAACAGAGCAAAAAAACTGAGAAAAAAAAATATTAAAAAAAACTGAGCAGAAAAACTGAGAAAAAAACCTATTTAAAAAAACTGAAGAAAAACGGAGGAAAAAACTTAGAAGAAAAACTGAGAAAAAAAGACTGAAAAAACTGAAGAAAAACTTGGAAAAAATCTGAAAAAAACTGTGAAAAAAACTGTGAATAAAACTGTGAAAAAAAAGAAAAACTGAGAAAAAAAACTGACTAGAAAAACTGAGCAGAAAAACTGAGCAGAAAAACAGAGAAAAAAAACTTTTTAAAAAAACTGAAGAAAAACGGAGGAAAAAAACTGAGAAGAAAAACTGAGAAAAAAAGACTGAAAAAACTGAAGAAAAACTTGGAAAAAATCTGAAAAAAACTGTGAAAAAAAAGAACTGAGAAGAAAAACTGAGAAAAAAACTGACTAGAAAAACTGAGCAGAAAAACTGAGAAAAAAAACTAATTAAAAAAACTGAAGAAAAACGGAGGAAAAAAACTGAGAAGAAAAACTGAGAAAAATAGCCGGAAAAACTGAAGAAAAACTTAGAAAAAAACTGAAAAAAACTGTGAAAAAAAAGAACTGAGCAGAAAAACTGAGAAAAAAATTGAGAAAAAAAAATTTAAAAAACTGAGCAGAAAAACTGAGCAGAAAAACTGAGAAAAAAAGACTGAAAAAACTGAAGAAAAACATAGAAAAAATCTGAAAAAAACTGTGAAAAGAACTGAGAAAAAAGACTGAAAAAACTGAAGAAAAACTTAGAAGAAAACTGAAAAAAACTGTGAAAAAAAAGAACTGAGCAGAAAAACTGAGAAAAAAACTGAGAAATTTTTTTTTTTTAAAAACTGAGCAGAAAAAGTGAGCAGAAAAACTGAGAAAAAAAACTATTTAAAAAAACTGAAGAAAAACGCAGGAAAAAAACTGAGAGGAAAAACTGAGAAAAAATCTGTGAAAAAAACTGAAAAAAAAGAAACTGAGAAGAAAAACTGAGAAAAAACTGACTGGAAAAACTGAGCAGAAAAACAGAGCAAAAAAACTGAGAAAAAAAAATATTAAAAAAAACTGAGCAGAAAAACTGAGCAGAAAAACTGAGAAAAAAACCGATTTAAAAAAACTGAAGAAAAACGGAGGAAAAAAACTTAGAAGAAAAACTGAGAAAAAAAGACTGAAAAAACTGAAGAAAAACTTGGAAAAAATCTGAAAAAAACTGTGAAAAAAACTGTGAAAAAAACTGAAAAAAAGAAAAACTGAGAAAAAAAACTGACTAGAAAAACTGAGCAGAAAAACTGAGCAGAAAAACAGAGAAAAAAACTTTTTTAAAAAATTGAAGAAAAACGGAGAAAAAAAACTGAGAAGAAAAACTGAGAAAAAAAGACTGAAAAAAACTGAAGAAAAACTTGGAAAAAATCTGAAAAAAACTGTGAAAAAAAAGAACTGAGAAGAAAAACTGAGAAAAAAAACTGACTTGAAAAATTGAGCAGAAAAACTGAGCAGAAAAACTGAGAAAAAAAACTAATTAAAAAAACTGAAGAAAAACGGAGGAAAAAAACTGAGAGGAAAAACTGAGAAAAAATCTGTGAAAAAAACTGAAAAAAAAGAACTGAGAAGAAAAACTGAGAAAAAAACTTACTAGAAAAACTGAGCAGAAAAACAGAGCAAAAAAACTGAGAAAAAAAAATATTAAAAAAAACTGAGCAGAAAAACTGAGAAAAAAACCTATTTAAAAAAACTGAAGAAAAACGGAGGAAAAAACTTAGAAGAAAAACTGAGAAAAAAAGACTGAAAAAACTGAAGAAAAACTTGGAAAAAATCTGAAAAAAACTGTGAAAAAAACTGAATAAAACTGTGAAAAAAAAGAAAAACTGAGAAAAAAAACTGACTAGAAAAACTGAGCAGAAAAACTGAGCAGAAAAACAGAGAAAAAAAACTTTTTAAAAAAACTGAAGAAAAACGGAGGAAAAAAACTGAGAAGAAAAACTGAGAAAAAAAGACTGAAAAAACTGAAGAAAAACTTGGAAAAAATCTGAAAAAAACTGTGAAAAAAAAGAACTGAGAAGAAAAACTGAGAAAAAAACTGACTAGAAAAACTGAGCAGAAAAACTGAGAAAAAAAACTAATTAAAAAAACTGAAGAAAAACGGAGGAAAAAAACTGAGAAGAAAAACTGAGAAAAATAGACTGAAAAAACTGAAGAAAAACTTAGAAAAAAACTGAAAAAAACTGTGAAAAAAAAGAACTGAGCAGAAAAACTGAGAAAAAAATTGAGAAAAAAATTTTTTTAAAAACTGAGCAGAAAAACTGAGCAGAAAAACTGAGAAAAAACAATATTTAAAAAAACTGAAGAAAAACGGAGGAAAAAAACTGAGAAGAAAAACTGAGAAAAAATCTGTGAAAAAAACTGTGAAAAAAAAGAACTGAGAAGAAAAACTGAGAAAAAAACTGACTAGAAAAACTGAGCAGGAAAACAGAGCAAAAAAACTGAGAAAAAAAATATTTTAAAAAACTGAGCAGAAAAACTGAGCAGAAAAACTGAGAAAAAAACCTATTTAAAAAAACTGAAGAAAAACGGAGGAAAAAAACTGAGAAGAAAAACTGAGAAAAAAAGACTGAAAAAACTGAAGAAAAACTTAGAAAAAATCTGAAAAAAACTGTGAAAAAAAAGAACTGAGCAGAAAAACTGAGAAAAAAACTGAGAAAAAAAAAATTAAAAAAAACTGAGCAGAAAAACTGAGCAGAAAAACTGAGAAAAAAAATATTTAAAAAAACTGAGCAGAAAAACTGAGCAGAAAAACTGAGAAAAAAACCTATTTAAAAAAACTGAAGAAAAACGGAGGAAAAAAATTGAGAAGAAAAACTGAGAGAAAAAAATATTTGAAAAAATTGAGAAGAAAAACTGAGCAAAAAAGATTGAAAAAACTGAAGAAAAACTTAGAAAAAAACTGAAAAAAACTGTGAAAAAAAAGAACTGAGCAGAGAAACTGAGAAAAGAAAAATTTTTAAAAACTGAGCAGAAAAACTGAGCAGAAAAACTGAGAAAAAAAACTAATTAAAAAAACTGAAGAAAAACGGAGGAAAAAAACTGAGAAGAAAAACTGAGAAAAATAGACTGAAAAAACTGAAGAAAAACTTAGAAAAAAACTGAAAAAAACTGTGAAAAAAAAGAACTGAGCAGAAAAACTGAGAAAAAAATTGAGAAAAAAAAATTTTTAAAAACTGAGCAGAAAAACTGAGCAGAAAAACTGAGAAAAAACAATATTTAAAAAAACTGAAGAAAAACGGAGGAAAAAAACTGAGAAGAAAAACTGAGAAAAAATCTGTGAAAAAAACTGTGAAAAAAAAGAACTGAGAAGAAAAACTGAGAAAAAAACTGACTAGAAAAACTGAGCAGGAAAACAGAGCAAAAAAACTGAGAAAAAAAATATTTTAAAAAACTGAGCAGAAAAACTGAGCAGAAAAACTGAGAAAAAAACCTATTTAAAAAAACTGAAGAAAAACGGAGGAAAAAAACTGAGAAGAAAAACTGAGAAAAAAAGACTGAAAAAACTGAAGAAAAACTTAGAAAAAATCTGAAAAAAACTGTGAAAAAAAAGAACTGAGCAGAAAAACTGAGAAAAAAACTGAGAAAAAAAAAATTAAAAAAACTGAGCAGAAAAACTGAGCAGAAAAACTGAGAAAAAAAATATTTAAAAAAACTGAGCAGAAAAACTGAGCAGAAAAACTGAGAAAAAAACCTATTTAAAAAAACTGAAGAAAAACGGAGGAAAAAAATTGAGAAGAAAAACTGAGAGAAAAAAATATTTGAAAAAATTGAGAAGAAAAACTGAGCAAAAAAGATTGAAAAAACTGAAGAAAAACTTAGAAAAAAACTGAAAAAAACTGTGAAAAAAAAGAACTGAGCAGAGAAACTGAGAAAAGAAAAATTAAAAAAAACTGAGCAGAAAAACTGAGCAGAAAAACTGAGAAAAAAAACTATTTAAAAAAACTGAAGAAAAACGGAGGAAAAAAACTGAGAAGAAAAACTGAGAAAAAATCTGTGAAAAAAACTGTGAAAAAAAAGAACCGAGCAGAAAAACTGAGAAAAAAAACTGTGAAAAAAAAGAACTGAGAAGAAAAACTGAGAAAAAAATATATTGAAAAATTGAGAAGAAAAACTGAGCAAAAAAGACTGAAAAAATTGAAGAAAAACTTAAGAAAAACTTAGAAAAATACAGAAAAAATCTGTGAAAAAAAAGAACTGAGCAGAAAAACTGAGAAAAAAACTGAGAAAAAAAAAATTTAAAAAAACTGAGCAGAAAAACTGAAGAAAAACGGAGGAAAAAAATTGAGAAGAAAAACTGTGAAGAAAAAGAACTGAGCAGAAAAACTGAAGGAAAACGGAGGAAAAAAACTGAGAAGAAAAACTGAGAAAAAAAGACTGAAAAAACTGAAGAAAAACTTAGAAAAAAACTGAAAAAAACTGTGAAAAAAAAGAACTGAGCAGAAAAACTGAGAAAAAAACTGAGAAAAAAAAATTTAAAAAACTGAGCAGAAAATCTGAGCAGAAAAACTGAGAAAAAAAACTATTTAAAAAAACTGAAGAAAAACGGAGGAAAAAAACTGAGAGGAAAAACTGAGAAAAAATCTGTGAAAAAAACTGTGAAAAAAAAGAACTGAGAAGAAAAACTGACAAAAAAACTGAAAAAAATTTTTTTTTAAAAAACTGAGCAGAAAAACTGAGCAGAAAAACTGAGAAAAAAAACTATTTAAAAAAACTGAAGAAAAACGGAGGAAAAAAACTGAGAGGAAAAACTGAGAAAAAATCTGTGAAAAAAACTGTGAAAAAAAAGAACTGAGAAGAAAAACTGAGAAAAAAACTGACTGGAAAAACTGAGCAGAAAAACAGAGCAAAAAAACTGAGAAAAAAAAATATTGAAAAAAACTGAGCAGAAAAACTGAGCAGAAAAACTGAGAAAAAAACCTATTTAAAAAAACTGAAGAAAAACGGAGGAAAAAAACTGAGAAGAAAAACTGAGAAAAAAAGACTGAAAAAACTGAAGAAAAACTTAGAAAAAAACTGAAAAAAACTGTGAAAAAGAAGAACTGAGCAGAAAAACTGACAAAAAAACTGAAAAAAATTTTTTTTTTAAAAACTGAGCAGAAAAACTGAGCAGAAAAACTGAGAAAAAAAACTATTTAAAAAAACTGAAGAAAAACGGAGGAAAAAAACTGAGAGGAAAAACTGAGAAAAAATCTGTGAAAAAAACTGTGAAAAAAAAGAACTGAGAAGAAAAACTGAGAAAAAAACTGACTAGAAAAACTGAGCAGAAAAACAGAGCAAAAAAACTGAGAAAAAAAAATATTAAAAAAAACTGAGCAGAAAAACTGAGCAGAAAAACTGAGAAAAAAACCTATTTAAAAAAACTGAAGAAAAACGGAGGAAAAAAACTTCGAAGAAAAACTGAGAAAAAAAGACTGAAAAAACTGAAGAAAAACTTGGAAAAAATCTGAAAAAAACTGTGAAAAAAACTGTGAAAAAAACTGTGAAAAAAAAGAAAAACTGAGAAAAAAAACTGACTAGAAAAACTGAGCAGAAAAACTGAGCAGAAAAACAGAGAAAAAAAGCTTTTTAAAAAAACTGAAGTAAAACGGAGGAAAAAAACTGAGAAGAAAAACTGAGAAAAATAGACTGAAAAAACTGAAGAAAAACTTAGAAAAAATCTGTGAAAAAACTGTGAAAAAAAAGAACTGAGAAGAAAAACTGAGAGAAATAAATATTTTTAAAAATTGAGAAGAAAAACTGAGCAAAAAAGACTGAAAAAACTGAAGAAAAACTTAGAAAAAAAGTGAAAAAAACTGCGAAAAAAAAGAACTGAGCACAAAAACTGAGAAAAAAATTGAGGAAAAAAAAATTTTAAAAACTGAGCAGAAAAACTGAGCAGAAAAACTGACAAAAAAAAAATATTTAAAAAAACTGAAGAAAAACGGAGGAAAAAAACTGAGGAGAAAACCTGAGAAAAAATCTGTGAAAAAAGCTGTGAAAAAAAAGAACTGAGAAGAAAAACTGAGAAAAAAACTGACTAGAAAAACTGAGCAGAAAAACAGAGCAAAAAAACTGAGAAAAAAAATATTTAAAAAAACTGAGCAGAAAAACTGAGCAGAAAAACTGAGAAAAAAATCTATTTAAAAAAACTGAAGAAAAACGGAGGAAAAAAACTGAGAAGAAAAACTGAGAAAAAATCTGTGAAAAAAACTGTGAAAAAAAAGAACAGAGCAAAAAAACTGAGAAAAAAAATATTTAAAAAAACTGAGCAGAAAAACTGAGCAGAAAAACTGAGAAAAAAACCTATTTAAAAAAACTGAAGAAAAACGGAGGAAAAAAACTGAGAAGAAAAACTGAGAAAAAAGGACTGAAAAAACTGAAGAAAAACATAGAAAAAATCTGAAAAAAACTGTGAAAAGAACTGAGAAAAAACACTGAAAAAACTGAAGAAAAACTTAGAAAAAAACTGAAAAAAACTGTGAAAAAAACTGTGAAAAAAAAACTGAGAAAAAAAGACTGAAAAAACTGAAGAAAAACTTAGAAAAAATCTGAAAAAAACTGTGAAAAAAAAGAACTGAGAAGAAAAACTGAGAGAAAAAAATATTTTAAAAAATTGAGAAGAAAAACTGAGCAAAAAAGATTGAAAAAACTGAAGAAAAACTTAAGAAAAACTTAGAAAAAAACAGAAAAAATCTGTGAAAAAAAAGAACTGAGCAGAAAAACTGAGAAAAAAACTGAGAAAAAAAAAAAAAAAAAAACTGAGCAGAAAAACTGAGAAAAAAAACTATTTAAAAAAACTGAAGAAAAACGGAGGAAAAAAACTGAGAAGAAAAACTGAGAAAAAAAGACTGAAAAAACTGAAGAACAACTTAGAAAAAATCTGAAAAAAACTGTGAAAAAAAAGAACTGAGCAGAAAAAATGAGAAAAAAACTGAGAAAAAAAAAATTTAAAAAAACTGAGCAGAAAAACTGAGCAGAAAAACTGAGAAAAAAAACTATTTAAAAAAACTGAAGAAAAGCGGAGGAAAAAAACTGAGAAGAAAAACTGAGAAAAAATCTGTGAAAAAAACTGTGAAAAAAAAGAACTGAGAAGAAAAACTGAGAAAAAAACTGACTAGAAAAACTGAGCAGAAAAACAGAGCAAAAAAACTGAGAAAAAAAAATATTAAAAAAAACTGAGCAGAAAAACTGAGCAGAAAAACTGAGAAAAAAACCTATTTAAAAAAACTGAAGAAAAACGGAGGAAAAAAACTTAGAAGAAAAACTGAGAAAATATAACTGAAAAAACTGAAGAAAAACTTGGAAAAAATCTGAAAAAAACTGTGAAAAAAAAGAACTGAGAAGAAAAACTGAGAAAAAAAGACTGAAAAAACTGAAGAAAAACTGAGCAGAAAAACTGAGAAAAAAAACTGTGAAAAAAAAGAACTGAGAAGAAAAATTAAGAGAAAAAAATATATTGAAAAATTGAGAAGAAAAACTGAGCAAAAAAGACAGAAAAAATTGAAGAAAAACTTAAGAAAAACTTAGAAAAAAACAGAAAAAATCTGAAAAAAAAGAACTGAGCAGAAAAACTGAGAAAAAAACTGAGAAAAAAAAAATTAAAAAAAAGAAAAACTGAGAAAAAAAACTGACTAGGAAAACTGAGCAGAAAAACTGAGCAGAAAAACTAAGAAAAAAAACTATTTAAAAAAACTGAAGAAAAACGGAGGAAAAAAACTGAGAAGAAAAACTGAGAAAAAAAGACTGAAAAAACTGAAGAAAAACTTAGAAAAAATCCGGGGAAAATCTGTGAAAAAAAAGAACTGAGAAGAAAAACTGAGAAAAAAACTGACTAGAAAAACTGAGCTGAAAAACTGAGCAGAAAAACTGAGAAAAAAAACTAATAAAAAAAACTGAAGAAAAACGGAGGAAAAAAACTGAGAAGAAAAACTGAGAAAAAAAGACTGAAAAAACTGAAGAAAAACTTAGAAAAAATCTGTGAAAAAACTGTGAAAAAAAAGAACTGAGAAGAAAAATTGAGAGAAAAAAATATTTTAAAAAATTGAGAAGAAAAACTGAGCAAAAAAGACTGAAGCAACTGAAGAAAAACTTGGAAAAAAACTGAAAAAAACTGTGAAGAAAAAGAACTGAGCAGAAAAACTGAGAAAAAATCTGAGAAAAAAAAAATTAAAAAAAAACTGAGCAGAAAAACTGAGAAAAAATCTGTGAAAAAACTGTGAAAAAAAAGAACTGAGAAGAAAAACTGAGAAAAAAATATTTTAAAAAATTGAGAAGAAAAACTGAGCAAAAAAGATTGAAAAAACTGAAGAAAAACTTAGAAAAAAACTGAAAAAAACTGTGAAAAAAAAGAACTGAGCAGAAAAACTGAGAAAAAAACTGAGAAAATTTTTTTTTTAAAAAACTGAGCAGAAAAACTGAGCAGAAAAACTGAGAAAAAAACTATTTAAAAAAACTGAAGAAAAACGGAGGAAAAAAACTGAGAAGAAAAACTGAGAAAAAATCTGTGAAAAAAACTGTGAAAAAAAAGAACTGAGAAGAAAAACTGAGAAAAAAACTGACTAGAAAAACTGAGCAGAAAAACAGAGCAAAAAAACTGAGAAAAAAAATATTTTAAAAAACTGAGCAGAAAAACTGAGCAGAAAAACTGAGAAAAAAACCTATTGAAAAAAACTGAAGAAAAAAGGAGGAAAAAAATTGAGAAGAAAAACTGAGCAAAAAAGACTGAAAAAACTGAAGAAAAACTTAGAAAAAATCTGTGAAAAAACTGTGAAAAAAAAGAACTGAGAAGAAAAACTGAGAGAAAAAAATATTTTTAAAAATTGAGAAGAAAAACTGAGCAAAAAAGATTGAAAAAACTGAAGAAAAACTTAAGAAAAACTTAGAAAAAAACAGAAAAAATCTGTGAAAAAAAAGAACTGAGCAGAAAAACTGAGAAAAAAACTGAGAAAAAAAAAATTTAAAAATACTGAGCAGAAAAACTGAGCAGAAAAACTGAGAAAAAAAATATTTAAAAAAACTGAGCAGAAAAACTGAGCAGAAAAACTGAGAAAAAAACCTATTTAAAAAAACTGAAGAAAAACGGAGGAAAAAAATTGAGAAGAAAAACTGAGAGAAAAAAATATTTGAAAAAATTGAGAAGAAAAACTGAGCAAAAAAGATTGAAAAAACTGAAGAAAAACTTAGAAAAAAACTGAAAAAAACTGTGAAAAAAAAGAACTGAGCAGAGAAACTGAGAAAAGAAAAATTAAAAAAAACTGAGCAGAAAAACTGAGCAGAAAAACTGAGAAAAAAAACTATTTAAAAAAACTGAAGAAAAACGGAGGAAAAAAACTGAGAAGAAAAACTGAGAAAAAATCTGTGAAGAAAACTGTGAAAAAAAAGAACCGAGCAGAAAAACTGAGAAAAAAAACTGTGAAAAAAAAGAACTGAGAAGAAAAACTGAGAAAAAAATATATTGAAAAATTGAGAAGAAAAACTGAGCAAAAAAGACTGAAAAAATTGAAGAAAAACTTAAGAAAAACTTAGAAAAATACAGAAAAAATCTGTGAAAAAAAAGAACTGAGCAGAAAAACTGAGAAAAAAACTGAGAAAAAAAAAATTTAAAAAAACTGAGCAGAAAAACTGAAGAAAAACGGAGGAAAAAAATTGAGAAGAAAAACTGTGAAGAAAAAGAACTGAGCAGAAAAACTGAAGGAAAACGGAGGAAAAAAACTGAGAAGAAAAACTGAGAAAAAAAGACTGAAAAAACTGAAGAAAAACTTAGAAAAAAACTGAAAAAAACTGTGAAAAAAAAGAACTGAGCAGAAAAACTGAGAAAAAAACTGAGAAAAAAAAATTTAAAAAACTGAGCAGAAAATCTGAGCAGAAAAACTGAGAAAAAAAACTATTTAAAAAAACTGAAGAAAAACGGAGGAAAAAAACTGAGAAGAAAAACTGAGAAAAAATCTGTGAAAAAAACTGTGAAAAAAAAGAACTGAGAAGAAAAACTGACAAAAAAACTGACTAGAAAAACTGAGCAGAAAAACAGAGCAAAAAAACTGAGAAAAAAAATATTTAAAAAAAACTGAGCTGAAAAACTGAGCAGAAAAACTGAGAAAAAAATCTATTTAAAAAAACTGAAGAAAAACGGAGGAAAAAAACTGAGAAGAAAAACTGAGAAAAAAAGACTGAAAAAACTGAAGAAAAACTTAGAAAAAAACTGAAAAAAACTGTGAAAAAAAAGAACTGAGCAGAAAAACTGAGAAAAAAACTGAGAAAAAAAAATTTAAAAAACTGAGCAGAAAATCTGAGCAGAAAAACTGAGAAAAAAACTGACTGGAAAAACTGAGCAGAAAAACAGAGCAAAAAAACTGAGAAAAAAAAATATTGAAAAAAACTGAGCAGAAAAACTGAGCAGAAAAACTGAGAAAAAAACCTATTTAAAAAAACTGAAGAAAAACGGAGGAAAAAAACTGAGAAGAAAAACTGAGAAAAAAAGACTGAAAAAACTGAAGAAAAACTTAGAAAAAAACTGAAAAAAACTGTGAAAAAAAAGAACTGAGCAGAAAAACTGACAAAAAAACTGAAAAAATTTTTTTTTTTAAAAACTGAGCAGAAAAACTGAGCAGAAAAACTGAGAAAAAAAACTATTTAAAAAAACTGAAGAAAAACGGAGGAAAAAAACTGAGAGGAAAAACTGAGAAAAAATCTGTGAAAAAAACTGTGAAAAAAAAGAACTGAGAAGAAAAACTGAGAAAAAAACTGACTAGAAAAACTGAGCAGAAAAACAGAGCAAAAAAACTGAGAAAAAAAAATATTAAAAAAAACTGAGCAGAAAAACTGAGCAGAAAAACTGAGAAAAAAACCTATTTAAAAAAACTGAAGAAAAACGGAGGAAAAAAACTTCGAAGAAAAACTGAGAAAAAAAGACTGAAAAAACTGAAGAAAAACTTGGAAAAAATCTGAAAAAAACTGTGAAAAAAACTGTGAAAAAAAAGAAAAACTGAGAAAAAAAACTGACTAGAAAAACTGAGCAGAAAAACTGAGCAGAAAAACAGAGAAAAAAAGCTTTTTAAAAAAACTGAAGTAAAACGGAGGAAAAAAACTGAGAAGAAAAACTGAGAAAAATAGACTGAAAAAACTGAAGAAAAACTTAGAAAAAATCTGTGAAAAAACTGTGAAAAAAAAGAACTGAGAAGAAAAACTGAGAGAAATAAATATTTTTAAAAATTGAGAAGAAAAACTGAGCAAAAAAGACTGAAAAAACTGAAGAAAAACTTAGAAAAAAAGTGAAAAAAACTGCGAAAAAAAAGAACTGAGCACAAAAACTGAGAAAAAAATTGAGGAAAAAAAAATTTTAATAACTGAGCAGAAAAACTGAGCAGAAAAACTGACAAAAAAAAATATTTAAAAAAACTGAAGAAAAACGGAGGAAAAAAACTGAGGAGAAAAACTGAGAAAAAATCTGTGAAAAAAGCTGTGAAAAAAAAGAACTGAGAAGAAAAACTGAGAAAAAAACTGACTAGAAAAACTGAGCAGAAAAACAGAGCAAAAAAACTGAGAAAAAAAATATTTAAAAAAACTGAGCAGAAAAACTGAGCAGAAAAACTGAGAAAAAAATCTATTTAAAAAAACTGAAGAAAAACGGAGGAAAAAAACTGAGAAGAAAAACTGAGAAAAAATCTGTGAAAAAAACTGTGAAAAAAAAGAACAGAGCAAAAAAACTGAGAAAAAAAATATTTAAAAAAACTGAGCAGAAAAACTGAGCAGAAAAACTGAGAAAAAAACCTATTTAAAAAAACTGAAGAAAAACGGAGGAAAAAAACTGAGAAGAAAAACTGAGAAAAAAGGACTGAAAAAACTGAAGAAAAACATAGAAAAAATCTGAAAAAAACTGTGAAAAGAACTGAGAAAAAACACTGAAAAAACTGAAGAAAAACTTAGAAAAAAACTGAAAAAAACTGTGAAAAAAACTGTGAAAAAAAAACTGAGAAAAAAAACTGACTAGAAAAACTGAGCAGAAAAACTGAGCAGAAAAACAGAGAAAAAAAAACTTTTTAAAAAAACTGAAGAAAAACGGAGGAAAAAAACTGAGAAGAAAAACTGAGAAAAAAAGACTGAAAAAACTGAAGAAAAACTTGGAAAAAATCTGAAAAAAACTGTGAAAAAAAAGAACTGAGAAGAAAAACTGAGAAAAAAACTGACTAGAAAAACTGAGCAGAAAAACTGACCAGAAAAACTGAGAAAAAAAACTAATTAAAAAAACTGAAGAAAAACGGAGGAAAAAAACTGAGAAGAAAAACTGAGAAAAATAGACTGAAAAAACTGAAGAAAAACTTAGAAAAAAAGTGAAAAAAACTGTGAAAAAAAAGAACTGAGCAGAAAAACTGAGAAAAAAATTGAGAAAAAAAAATTTAAAAAACTGAGCAGAAAAACTGACAAAAAAACTGAAAAAAATTTTTTTTTTAAAAACTGAGCAGAAAAACTGAGCAGAAAAACTGAGAAAAAAAACTATTTAAAAAAACTGAAGAAAAACGGAGGAAAAAAACTGAGAGGAAAAACTGAGAAAAAATCTGTGAAAAAAACTGTGAAAAAAAAGAACTGAGAAGAAAAACTGAGAAAAAAACTGACTAGAAAAACTGAGCAGAAAAACAGAGCAAAAAAACTGAGAAAAAAAAATATTAAAAAAAACTGAGCAGAAAAACTGAGCAGAAAAACTGAGAAAAAAACCTATTTAAAAAAACTGAAGAAAAACGGAGGAAAAAAACTTCGAAGAAAAACTGAGAAAAAAAGACTGAAAAAACTGAAGAAAAACTTGGAAAAAATCTGAAAAAAACTGTGAAAAAAACTGTGAAAAAAACTGTGAAAAAAAAGAAAAACTGAGAAAAAAAACTGACTAGAAAAACTGAGCAGAAAAACTGAGCAGAAAAACAGAGAAAAAAAGCTTTTTAAAAAAACTGAAGTAAAACGGAGGAAAAAAACTGAGAAGAAAAACTGAGAAAAATAGACTGAAAAAACTGAAGAAAAACTTAGAAAAAATCTGTGAAAAAACTGTGAAAAAAAAGAACTGAGAAGAAAAACTGAGAGAAATAAATATTTTTAAAAATTGAGAAGAAAAACTGAGCAAAAAAGACTGAAAAAACTGAAGAAAAACTTAGAAAAAAAGTGAAAAAAACTGCGAAAAAAAAGAACTGAGCACAAAAACTGAGAAAAAAATTGAGGAAAAAAAATTTTTAAAAACTGAGCAGAAAAACTGAGCAGAAAAACTGACAAAAAAAAAATATTTAAAAAAACTGAAGAAAAACGGAGGAAAAAAACTGAGGAGAAAAACTGAGAAAAAATCTGTGAAAAAAGCTGTGAAAAAAAAGAACTGAGAAGAAAAACTGAGAAAAAATCTGTGAAAAAAACTGTGAAAAAAAAGAACAGAGCAAAAAAACTGAGAAAAAAAATATTTAAAAAAACTGAGCAGAAAAACTGAGCAGAAAAACTGAGAAAAAAACCTATTTAAAAAAACTGAAGAAAAACGGAGGAAAAAAACTGAGAAGAAAAACTGAGAAAAAAGGACTGAAAAAACTGAAGAAAAACATAGAAAAAATCTGAAAAAAACTGTGAAAAGAACTGAGAAAAAACACTGAAAAAACTGAAGAAAAACTTAGAAAAAAACTGAAAAAAACTGTGAAAAAAACTGTGAAAAAAAAACTGAGAAAAAAAGACTGAAAAAACTGAAGAAAAACTTAGAAAAAATCTGAAAAAAACTGTGAAAAAAAAGAACTGAGCAGAAAAACTGAGAAAAAAACTGAGAAAAAAAAAATTTAAAAAAACTGAGCAGAAAAACTGAGCAGAAAAACTGAGAAAAAAAATATTTAAAAAAACTGAGCAGAAAAACTGAGCAGAAAAACTGAGAAAAAAACCTATTTAAAAAAACTGAAGAAAAACGGAGGAAAAAAATTGAGAAGAAAAACTGAGAGAAAAAAATATTTGAAAAAATTGAGAAGAAAAACTGAGCAAAAAAGATTGAAAAAACTGAAGAAAAACTTAGAAAAAAACTGAAAAAAACTGTGAAAAAAAAGAACTGAGCAGAGAAACTGAGAAAAGAAAAATTAAAAAAAACTGAGCAGAAAAACTGAGCAGAAAAACTGAGAAAAAAAACTATTTAAAAAAACTGAAGAAAAACGGAGGAAAAAAACTGAGAAGAAAAACTGAGAAAAAATCTGTGAAAAAAACTGTGAAAAAAAAGAACCGAGCAGAAAAACCGAGAAAAAAAACTGTGAAAAAAAAGAACTGAGAAGAAAAACTGAGAAAAAAATATATTGAAAAATTGAGAAGAAAAACTGAGCAAAAAAGACTGAAAAAATTGAAGAAAAACTTAAGAAAAACTTAGAAAAATACAGAAAAAATCTGTGAAAAAAAAGAACTGAGCAGAAAAACTGAGAAAAAAACTGAGAAAAAAAAATTTTAAAAAAACTGAGCAGAAAAACTGAAGAAAAACGGAGGAAAAAAATTGAGAAGAAAAACTGTGAAGAAAAAGAACTGAGCAGAAAAACTGAAGGAAAACGGAGGAAAAAAACTGAGAAGAAAAACTGAGAAAAAAAGACTGAAAAAACTGAAGAAAAACTTAGAAAAAAACTGAAAAAAACTGTGAAAAAAAAGAACTGAGCAGAAAAACTGAGAAAAAAACTGAGAAAAAAAAATTTAAAAAACTGAGCAGAAAATCTGAGCAGAAAAACTGAGAAAAAAAACTATTTAAAAAAACTGAAGAAAAACGGAGGAAAAAAACTGAGAAGAAAAACTGAGAAAAAATCTGTGAAAAAAACTGTGAAAAAAAAGAACTGAGAAGAAAAACTGAGAAAAAAACTGACTAGAAAAACTGAGCAGAAAAACAGAGCAAAAAAACTGAGAAAAAAAATATTTAAAAAAAACTGAGCAGAAAAACTGAGCAGAAAAACTGAGAAAAAAATCTATTTAAAAAAACTGAAGAAAAACGGAGGAAAAAAACTGAGAAGAAAAACTGAGAAAAAAAGACTGAAAAAACTGAAGAAAAACTTAGAAAAAAACTGAAAAAAACTGTGAAAAAAAAGAACTGAGCAGAAAAACTGACAAAAAAACTGAAAAATTTTTTTTTTTAAAAAACTGAGCAGAAAAACTGAGCAGAAAAACTGAGAAAAAAAACTATTTAAAAAAACTGAAGAAAAACGGAGGAAAAAAACTGAGAGGAAAAACTGAGAAAAAATCTGTGAAAAAAACTGTGAAAAAAAAGAACTGAGAAGAAAAACTGAGAAAAAAACTGACTGGAAAAACTGAGCAGAAAAACAGAGCAAAAAAACTGAGAAAAAAAAATATTGAAAAAAAGTGAGCAGAAAAACTGAGCAGAAAAACTGAGAAAAAAACCTATTTAAAAAAACTGAAGAAAAACGGAGGAAAAAAACTGAGAAGAAAAACTGAGAAAAAAAGACTGAAAAAACTGAAGAAAAACTTAGAAAAAAACTGAAAAAAACTGTGAAAAAAAAGAACTGAGCAGAAAAACTGACAAAAAAACTGAAAAAATTTTTTTTTTTTAAAACTGAGCAGAAAAACTGAGCAGAAAAACTGAGAAAAAAAACTATTTAAAAAAACTGAAGAAAAACGGAGGAAAAAAACTGAGAGGAAAAACTGAGAAAAAATCTGTGAAAAAAACTGTGAAAAAAAAGAACTGAGAAGAAAAACTGAGAAAAAAACTGACTAGAAAAACTGAGCAGAAAAACAGAGCAAAAAAACTGAGAAAAAAAAATATTAAAAAAACTGAGCAGAAAAACTGAGCAGAAAAACTGAGAAAAAAACCTATTTAAAAAAACTGAAGAAAAACGGAGGAAAAAAACTTCGAAGAAAAACTGAGAAAAAAAGACTGAAAAAACTGAAGAAAAACTTGGAAAAAATCTGAAAAAAACTGTGAAAAAAACTGTGAAAAAAAAGAAAAACTGAGAAAAAAAACTGACTAGAAAAACTGAGCAGAAAAACTGAGCAGAAAAACAGAGAAAAAAAGCTTTTTAAAAAAACTGAAGTAAAACGGAGGAAAAAAACTGAGAAGAAAAACTGAGAAAAATAGACTGAAAAAACTGAAGAAAAACTTAGAAAAAATCTGTGAAAAAACTGTGAAAAAAAAGAACTGAGAAGAAAAACTGAGAGAAATAAATATTTTTAAAAATTGAGAAGAAAAACTGAGCAAAAAAGACTGAAAAAACTGAAGAAAAACTTAGAAAAAAAGTGAAAAAAACTGCGAAAAAAAAGAACTGAGCACAAAAACTGAGAAAAAAATTGAGGAAAAAAAAATTTTAAAAACTGAGCAGAAAAACTGAGCAGAAAAACTGACAAAAAAAAATATTTAAAAAAACTGAAGAAAAACGGAGGAAAAAAACTGAGGAGAAAAACTGAGAAAAAATCTGTGAAAAAAGCTGTGAAAAAAAAGAACTGAGAAGAAAAACTGAGAAAAAAACTGACTAGAAAAACTGAGCAGAAAAACAGAGCAAAAAAACTGAGAAAAAAAATATTTAAAAAAACTGAGCAGAAAAACTGAGCAGAAAAACTGAGAAAAAAACTAATTAAAAAAACTGAAGAAAAACGGAGGAAAAAAACTGAGAAGAAAAACTGAGAAAAATAGACTGAAAAAACTGAAGAAAAACTTAGAAAAAAAGTGAAAAAAACTGTGAAAAAAAAGAACTGAGCAGAAAAACTGAGAAAAAAACTGACTAGAAAAACTGAGCAGAAAAACAGAGCAAAAAAACTGAGAAAAAAAATATTTTAAAAAACTGAGCAGAAAAACTGAGCAGAAAAACTGAGAAAAAAACCTATTGAAAAAAACTGAAGAAAAACGGAGGAAAAAAATTGAGAAGAAAAACTGAGCAAAAAAGACTGAAAAAACTGAAGAAAAACTTAGAAAAAATCTGTGAAAAAACTGTGAAAAAAAAGAACTGAGAAGAAAAACTGAGAAAAAAATATTTTAAAAAATTGAGAAGAAAAACTGAGCAAAAAAGATTGAAAAAACTGAAGAAAAACTTAGAAAAAAACTGAAAAAAACTGTGAAAAAAAAGAACTGAGCAGAAAAACTGAGAAAAAAACTGAGAAAAATTTTTTTTAAAAAAACTGAGCAGAAAAACTGAGCAGAAAAACTGAGAAAAAAACTATTTAAAAAAACTGAAGAAAAACGGAGGAAAAAAACTGAGAAGAAAAACTGAGAAAAAATCTGTGAAAAAAACTGTGAAAAAAAAGAACTGAGAAGAAAAACTGAGAAAAAAACTGACTAGAAAAACTGAGCAGAAAAACAGAGCAAAAAAACTGAGAAAAAAAATATTTTAAAAAACTGAGCAGAAAAACTGAGCAGAAAAACTGAGAAAAAAACCTATTGAAAAAAACTGAAGAAAAAAGGAGGAAAAAAATTGAGAAGAAAAACTGAGCAAAAAAGACTGAAAAAACTGAAGAAAAACTTAGAAAAAATCTGTGAAAAAACTGTGAAAAAAAAGAACTGAGAAGAAAAACTGAGAGAAAAAAATATTTTAAAAAATTGAGAAGAAAAACTGAGCAAAAAAGATTGAAAAAACTGAAGAAAAACTTAAGAAAAACTTAGAAAAAAACAGAAAAAATCTGTGAAAAAAAAGAACTGAGCAGAAAAACTGAGAAAAAAACTGAGAAAAAATAAATAAAAAAAAACTGAGCAGAAAAACTGAGAAAAAAAACTATTTAAAAAAACTGAAGAAAAACGGAGGAAAAAAACTGAGAAGAAAAACTGAGAAAAAAAGACTGAAAAAACTGAAGAACAACTTAGAAAAAATCTGAAAAAAACTGTGAAAAAAAAGAACTGAGCAGAAAAACTGAAGGAAAACGGAGGAAAAAAACTGAGAAGAAAAACTGAGAAAAAAAGACTGAAAAAACTGAAGAAAAACTTAGAAAAAAACTGAAAAAAACTGTGAAAAAAAAGAACTGAGCAGAAAAACTGAGAAAAAAACTGAGAAAAAAAAATTTAAAAAACTGAGCAGAAAATCTGAGCAGAAAAACTGAGAAAAAAAACTATTTAAAAAAACTGAAGAAAAACGGAGGAAAAAAACTGAGAAGAAAAACTGAGAAAAAATCTGTGAAAAAAACTGTGAAAAAAAAGAACTGAGAAGAAAAACTGAGAAAAAAACTGACTAGAAAAACTGAGCAGAAAAACAGAGCAAAAAAACTGAGAAAAAAAATATTTAAAAAAAACTGAGCAGAAAAACTGAGCAGAAAAACTGAGAAAAAAATCTATTTAAAAAAACTGAAGAAAAACGGAGGAAAAAAACTGAGAAGAAAAACTGAGAAAAAAAGACTGAAAAAACTGAAGAAAAACTTAGAAAAAAACTGAAAAAAACTGTGAAAAAAAAGAACTGAGCAGAAAAACTGACAAAAAAACTGAAAAAATTTTTTTTTTAAAAAACTGAGCAGAAAAACTGAGCAGAAAAACTGAGAAAAAAAACTATTTAAAAAAACTGAAGAAAAACGGAGGAAAAAAACTGAGAGGAAAAACTGAGAAAAAATCTGTGAAAAAAACTGTGAAAAAAAAGAACTGAGAAGAAAAACTGAGAAAAAAACTGACTGGAAAAACTGAGCAGAAAAACAGAGCAAAAAAACTGAGAAAAAAAAATATTGAAAAAAACTGAGCAGAAAAACTGAGCAGAAAAACTGAGAAAAAAACCTATTTAAAAAAACTGAAGAAAAACGGAGGAAAAAAACTGAGAAGAAAAACTGAGAAAAAAAGACTGAAAAAACTGAAGAAAAACTTAGAAAAAAACTGAAAAAAACTGTGAAAAAAAAGAACTGAGCAGAAAAACTGACAAAAAAACTGAAAAAATTTTTTTTTTTAAAAACTGAGCAGAAAAACTGAGCAGAAAAACTGAGAAAAAAAACTATTTAAAAAAACTGAAGAAAAACGGAGGAAAAAAACTGAGAGGAAAAACTGAGAAAAAATCTGTGAAAAAAACTGTGAAAAAAAAGAACTGAGAAGAAAAACTGAGAAAAAAACTGACTAGAAAAACTGAGCAGAAAAACAGAGCAAAAAAACTGAGAAAAAAAAATATTAAAAAAACTGAGCAGAAAAACTGAGCAGAAAAACTGAGAAAAAAACCTATTTAAAAAAACTGAAGAAAAACGGAGGAAAAAAACTTCGAAGAAAAACTGAGAAAAAAAGACTGAAAAAACTGAAGAAAAACTTGGAAAAAATCTGAAAAAAACTGTGAAAAAAACTGTGAAAAAAAAGAAAAACTGAGAAAAAAAACTGACTAGAAAAACTGAGCAGAAAAACTGAGCAGAAAAACAGAGAAAAAAAGCTTTTTAAAAAAACTGAAGTAAAACGGAGGAAAAAAACTGAGAAGAAAAACTGAGAAAAATAGACTGAAAAAACTGAAGAAAAACTTAGAAAAAATCTGTGAAAAAACTGTGAAAAAAAAGAACTGAGAAGAAAAACTGAGAGAAATAAATATTTTTAAAAATTGAGAAGAAAAACTGAGCAAAAAAGACTGAAAAAACTGAAGAAAAACTTAGAAAAAAAGTGAAAAAAACTGCGAAAAAAAAGAACTGAGCACAAAAACTGAGAAAAAAATTGAGGAAAAAAAAATTTTAAAAACTGAGCAGAAAAACTGAGCAGAAAAACTGACAAAAAAAAATATTTAAAAAAACTGAAGAAAAACGGAGGAAAAAAACTGAGGAGAAAAACTGAGAAAAAATCTGTGAAAAAAGCTGTGAAAAAAAAGAACTGAGAAGAAAAACTGAGAAAAAAACTGACTAGAAAAACTGAGCAGAAAAACAGAGCAAAAAAACTGAGAAAAAAAATATTTAAAAAAACTGAGCAGAAAAACTGAGCAGAAAAACTGAGAAAAAAATCTATTTAAAAAAACTGAAGAAAAACGGAGGAAAAAAACTGAGAAGAAAAACTGAGAAAAAATCTGTGAAAAAAACTGTGAAAAAAAAGAACAGAGCAAAAAAACTGAGAAAAAAAATATTTAAAAAAACTGAGCAGAAAAACTGAGCAGAAAAACTGAGAAAAAAACCTATTTAAAAAAACTGAAGAAAAACGGAGGAAAAAAACTGAGAAGAAAAACTGAGAAAAAAGGACTGAAAAAACTGAAGAAAAACATAGAAAAAATCTGAAAAAAAACTGTGAAAAGAACTGAGAAAAAACACTGAAAAAACTGAAGAAAAACTTAGAAAAAAACTGAAAAAAACTGTGAAAAAAACTGTGAAAAAAAAACTGAGAAAAAAAACTGACTAGAAAAACTGAGCAGAAAAACTGAGCAGAAAAACAGAGAAAAAAAACTTTTTAAAAAAACTGAAGAAAAACGGAGGAAAAAAACTGAGAAGAAAAACTGAGAAAAAAAGACTGAAAAAACTGAAGAAAAACTTGGAAAAAATCTGAAAAAAACTGTGAAAAAAAAGAACTGAGAAGAAAAACTGAGAAAAAAACTGACTAGAAAAACTGAGCAGAAAAACTGACCAGAAAAACTGAGAAAAAAAACTAATTAAAAAAACTGAAGAAAAACGGAGGAAAAAAACTGAGAAGAAAAACTGAGAAAAATAGACTGAAAAAACTGAAGAAAAACTTAGAAAAAAAGTGAAAAAAACTGTGAAAAAAAAGAACTGAGCAGAAAAACTGAGAAAAAAACTGACTAGAAAAACTGAGCAGAAAAACAGAGCAAAAAAACTGAGAAAAAAAATATTTTAAAAAACTGAGCAGAAAAACTGAGCAGAAAAACTGAGAAAAAAACCTATTGAAAAAAACTGAAGAAAAACGGAGGAAAAAAATTGAGAAGAAAAACTGAGCAAAAAAGACTGAAAAAACTGAAGAAAAACTTAGAAAAAATCTGTGAAAAAACTGTGAAAAAAAAGAACTGAGAAGAAAAACTGAGAAAAAAATATTTTAAAAAATTGAGAAGAAAAACTGAGCAAAAAAGATTGAAAAAACTGAAGAAAAACTTAGAAAAAAACTGAAAAAAACTGTGAAAAAAAAGAACTGAGCAGAAAAACTGAGAAAAAAACTGAGAAAAATTTTTTTTAAAAAAACTGAGCAGAAAAACTGAGCAGAAAAACTGAGAAAAAAACTATTTAAAAAAACTGAAGAAAAACGGAGGAAAAAAACTGAGAAGAAAAACTGAGAAAAAATCTGTGAAAAAAACTGTGAAAAAAAAGAACTGAGAAGAAAAACTGAGAAAAAAACTGACTAGAAAAACTGAGCAGAAAAACAGAGCAAAAAAACTGAGAAAAAAAATATTTTAAAAAACTGAGCAGAAAAACTGAGCAGAAAAACTGAGAAAAAAACCTATTGAAAAAAACTGAAGAAAAAAGGAGGAAAAAAATTGAGAAGAAAAACTGAGCAAAAAAGACTGAAAAAACTGAAGAAAAACTTAGAAAAAATCTGTGAAAAAACTGTGAAAAAAAAGAACTGAGAAGAAAAACTGAGAGAAAAAAATATTTTAAAAAATTGAGAAGAAAAACTGAGCAAAAAAGATTGAAAAAACTGAAGAAAAACTTAAGAAAAACTTAGAAAAAAACAGAAAAAATCTGTGAAAAAAAAGAACTGAGCAGAAAAACTGAGAAAAAAACTGAGAAAAAAATAAATAAAAAAAAACTGAGCAGAAAAACTGAGAAAAAAAACTATTTAAAAAAACTGAAGAAAAACGGAGGAAAAAAACTGAGAAGAAAAACTGAGAAAAAAAGACTGAAAAAACTGAAGAACAACTTAGAAAAAATCTGAAAAAAACTGTGAAAAAAAAGAACTGAGCAGAAAAACTGAAGGAAAACGGAGGAAAAAAACTGAGAAGAAAAACTGAGAAAAAAAGACTGAAAAAACTGAAGAAAAACTTAGAAAAAAACTGAAAAAAACTGTGAAAAAAAAGAACTGAGCAGAAAAACTGAGAAAAAAACTGAGAAAAAAAAATTTAAAAAACTGAGCAGAAAATCTGAGCAGAAAAACTGAGAAAAAAAACTATTTAAAAAAACTGAAGAAAAACGGAGGAAAAAAACTGAGAGGAAAAACTGAGAAAAAATCTGTGAAAAAAACTGTGAAAAAAAAGAACTGAGAAGAAAAACTGAGAAAAAAACTGACTGGAAAAACTGAGCAGAAAAACAGAGCAAAAAAACTGAGAAAAAAAAATATTGAAAAAAACTGAGCAGAAAAACTGAGCAGAAAAACTGAGAAAAAAACCTATTTAAAAAAACTGAAGAAAAACGGAGGAAAAAAACTGAGAAGAAAAACTGAGAAAAAAAGACTGAAAAAACTGAAGAAAAACTTAGAAAAAAACTGAAAAAAACTGTGAAAAAAAAGAACTGAGCAGAAAAACTGACAAAAAAACTGAAAAAATTTTTTTTTTTAAAAACTGAGCAGAAAAACTGAGCAGAAAAACTGAGAAAAAAAACTATTTAAAAAAACTGAAGAAAAACGGAGGAAAAAAACTGAGAGGAAAAACTGAGAAAAAATCTGTGAAAAAAACTGTGAAAAAAAAGAACTGAGAAGAAAAACTGAGAAAAAAACTGACTAGAAAAACTGAGCAGAAAAACAGAGCAAAAAAACTGAGAAAAAAAAATATTAAAAAAACTGAGCAGAAAAACTGAGCAGAAAAACTGAGAAAAAAACCTATTTAAAAAAACTGAAGAAAAACGGAGGAAAAAAACTGAGAAGAAAAACTGAGAAAAAAAGACTGAAAAAACTGAAGAAAAACTTGGAAAAAATCTGAAAAAAACTGTGAAAAAAACTGTGAAAAAAAAGAAAAACTGAGAAAAAAAACTGACTAGAAAAACTGAGCAGAAAAACTGAGCAGAAAAACAGAGAAAAAAATCTTTTTAAAAAAACTGAAGTAAAACGGAGGAAAAAAACTGAGAAGAAAAACTGAGAAAAATAGACTGAAAAAACTGAAGAAAAACTTAGAAAAAATCTGTGAAAAAACTGTGAAAAAAAAGAACTGAGAAGAAAAACTGAGAGAAATAAATATTTTTAAAAATTGAGAAGAAAAACTGAGCAAAAAAGACTGAAAAAACTGAAGAAAAACTTAGAAAAAAAGTGAAAAAAACTGCGAAAAAAAAGAACTGAGCACAAAAACTGAGAAAAAAATTGAGGAAAAAAAAATTTTAAAAACTGAGCAGAAAAACTGAGCAGAAAAACTGACAAAAAAAAATATTTAAAAAAACTGAAGAAAAACGGAGGAAAAAAACTGAGGAGAAAAACTGAGAAAAAATCTGTGAAAAAAGCTGTGAAAAAAAAGAACTGAGAAGAAAAACTGAGAAAAAAACTGACTAGAAAAACTGAGCAGAAAAACAGAGCAAAAAAACTGAGAAAAAAAATATTTAAAAAAACTGAGCAGAAAAACTGAGCAGAAAAACTGAGAAAAAAATCTATTTAAAAAAACTGAAGAAAAACGGAGGAAAAAAACTGAGAAGAAAAACTGAGAAAAAATCTGTGAAAAAAACTGTGAAAAAAAAGAACAGAGCAAAAAAACTGAGAAAAAAAATATTTAAAAAAACTGAGCAGAAAAACTGAGCAGAAAAACTGAGAAAAAAACCTATTTAAAAAAACTGAAGAAAAACGGAGGAAAAAAACTGAGAAGAAAAACTGAGAAAAAAGGACTGAAAAAACTGAAGAAAAACATAGAAAAAATCTGAAAAAAACTGTGAAAAGAACTGAGAAAAAACACTGAAAAAACTGAAGAAAAACTTAGAAAAAAACTGAAAAAAACTGTGAAAAAAACTGTGAAAAAAAAACTGAGAAAAAAAACTGACTAGAAAAACTGAGCAGAAAAACTGAGCAGAAAAACAGAGAAAAAAAACTTTTTAAAAAAACTGAAGAAAAACGGAGGAAAAAAACTGAGAAGAAAAACTGAGAAAAAAAGACTGAAAAAACTGAAGAAAAACTTGGAAAAAATCTGAAAAAAACTGTGAAAAAACAGAACTGAGAAGAAAAACTGAGAAAAAAACTGACTAGAAAAACTGAGCAGAAAAACTGACCAGAAAAACTGAGAAAAAAAACTAATTAAAAAAACTGAAGAAAAACGGAGGAAAAAAACTGAGAAGAAAAACTGAGAAAAATAGACTGAAAAAACTGAAGAAAAACTTAGAAAAAAAGTGAAAAAAACTGTGAAAAAAAAGAACTGAGCAGAAAAACTGAGAAAAAAACTGACTAGAAAAACTGAGCAGAAAAACAGAGCAAAAAAACTGAGAAAAAAAATATTTTAAAAAACTGAGCAGAAAAACTGAGCAGAAAAACTGAGAAAAAAACCTATTGAAAAAAACTGAAGAAAAACGGAGGAAAAAAATTGAGAAGAAAAACTGAGCAAAAAAGACTGAAAAAACTGAAGAAAAACTTAGAAAAAATCTGTGAAAAAACTGTGAAAAAAAAGAACTGAGAAGAAAAACTGAGAAAAAAATATTTTAAAAAATTGAGAAGAAAAACTGAGCAAAAAAGATTGAAAAAACTGAAGAAAAACTTAGAAAAAAACTGAAAAAAACTGTGAAAAAAAAGAACTGAGCAGAAAAACTGAGAAAAAAACTGAGAAAAATTTTTTTTAAAAAAACTGAGCAGAAAAACTGAGCAGAAAAACTGAGAAAAAAACTATTTAAAAAAACTGAAGAAAAACGGAGGAAAAAAACTGAGAAGAAAAACTGAGAAAAAATCTGTGAAAAAAACTGTGAAAAAAAAGAACTGAGAAGAAAAACTGAGAAAAAAACTGACTAGAAAAACTGAGCAGAAAAACAGAGCAAAAAAACTGAGAAAAAAAATATTTTAAAAAACTGAGCAGAAAAACTGAGCAGAAAAACTGAGAAAAAAACCTATTGAAAAAAACTGAAGAAAAAAGGAGGAAAAAAATTGAGAAGAAAAACTGAGCAAAAAAGACTGAAAAAACTGAAGAAAAACTTAGAAAAAATCTGTGAAAAAACTGTGAAAAAAAAGAACTGAGAAGAAAAACTGAGAGAAAAAAATATTTTAAAAAATTGAGAAGAAAAACTGAGCAAAAAAGATTGAAAAAACTGAAGAAAAACTTAAGAAAAACTTAGAAAAAAACAGAAAAAATCTGTGAAAAAAAAGGAACTGAGCAGAAAAACTGAGAAAAAAACTGAGAAAAAAATAAATAAAAAAAAACTGAGCAGAAAAACTGAGAAAAAAAACTATTTAAAAAAACTGAAGAAAAACGGAGGAAAAAAACTGAGAAGAAAAACTGAGAAAAAAAGACTGAAAAAACTGAAGAACAACTTAGAAAAAATCTGAAAAAAACTGTGAAAAAAAAGAACTGAGCAGAAAAAATGAGAAAAAAACTGAGAAAAAAAAAATTTAAAAAAACTGAGCAGAAAAACTGAGCAGAAAAACTGAGAAAAAAAACTATTTAAAAAAACTGAAGAAAAGCGGAGGAAAAAAACTGAGAAGAAAAACTGAGAAAAAATCTGTGAAAAAAACTGTGAAAAAAAAGAACTGAGAAGAAAAACTGAGAAAAAAACTGACTAGAAAAACTGAGCAGAAAAACAGAGCAAAAAAACTGAGAAAAAAAAATATTAAAAAAAACTGAGCAGAAAAACTGAGCAGAAAAACTGAGAAAAAAACCTATTTAAAAAAACTGAAGAAAAACGGAGGAAAAAAACTTAGAAGAAAAACTGAGAAAATATAACTGAAAAAACTGAAGAAAAACTTGGAAAAAATCTGAAAAAAACTGTGAAAAAAAAGAACTGAGAAGAAAAACTGAGAAAAAAAGACTGAAAAAACTGAAGAAAAACTGAGCAGAAAAACTGAGAAAAAAACTGTGAAAAAAAAGAACTGAGAAGAAAAATTAAGAGAAAAAAATATATTGAAAAATTGAGAAGAAAAACTGAGCAAAAAAGACAGAAAAAATTGAAGAAAAACTTAAGAAAAACTTAGAAAAAAACAGAAAAAATCTGAAAAAAAAGAACTGAGCAGAAAAACTGAGAAAAAAACTGAGAAAAAAAAAATTAAAAAAAAGAAAAACTGAGAAAAAAAACTGACTAGGAAAACTGAGCAGAAAAACTGAGCAGAAAAACTAAGAAAAAAAACTATTTAAAAAAACTGAAGAAAAACGGAGGAAAAAAACTGAGAAGAAAAACTGAGAAAAAAAGACTGAAAAAACAGAAGAAAAACTTAGAAAAAATCTGTGAAAAAACTGTGAAAAAAAAGAACTGAGAAGAAAAACTGAGAAAAAAACTGACTAGAAAAACTGAGCTGAAAAACTGAGCAGAAAAACTGAGAAAAAAAACTAATAAAAAAAACTGAAGAAAAACGGAGGAAAAAAGACTGAAAAAACTGAAGAAAAACTTAGAAAAAATCTGTGAAAAAACTGTGAAAAAAAAGAACTGAGAAGAAAAATTGAGAGAAAAAATATTTTAAAAAATTGAGAAGAAAAACTGAGCAAAAAAGACTGAAGCAACTGAAGAAAAACTTGGAAAAAAACTGAAAAAAACTGTGAAGAAAAAGAACTGAGCAGAAAAACTGAGAAAAAATCTGAGAAAAAAAAAATTAAAAAAAAACTGAGCAGAAAAACTGAGAAAAAAAACTATTAAAAAAAACTGAAGACAAACTGAGGAAAAAAACTGAGAAGAAAAACTGAGAAAAAAAGACTGAAAAAACTGAAGAAAAATTTAGAAAAAATCTGTGAAAAAAACTGTGAAAAAAACTGTGAAAAATTGAACTGAGAAGAAAAACTGAGAAAAAAACTGACTAGAAAAACTGAGCAGAAAAACAGAGCAAAAAAACTGAGAAAAAAACCTATTTAAAAAAACTGAAGAAAAACGGAGGAAAAAAACTGAGAAGAAAAACGGAGAAAAAAAGACTGAAAAAACTGAATAAAAACTTAGAAAAAATCTGAAAAAAACTGTGAAAAAAAAGAACTGAGCAGAAAAAATGAGAAAAAAACTGAGAAAAAAACTGACTAGAAAAACTGAGCAGAAAAACAGAGCAAAAAAACTGAGAAAAAAAATATTTAAAAAAACTGTGAAAAAAACTGTGAAAAAACTGTGAAAAAAAGAAAAACTGAGAAAAAAAACTGACTAGAAAAACTGAGCAGAAAAACTGAGCAGAAAAACAGAGAAAAAAAATATTTTAAAAAACTGAGCAGAAAAACTGAGCAGAAAAACTGAGAAAAAATCTGTGAAAAAAACTGTGAAAAAAAAGAACTGAGAAGAAAAACTGAGAAAAAAACTGACTAGAAAAACTGAGCAGAAAAACAGAGCAAAAAAACTGAGAAAAAAAATATTTTAAAAAACTGAGCAGAAAAACTGAGCAGAAAAACTGAGAAAAAAACCTATTGAAAAAAACTGAAGAAAAAAGGAGGAAAAAAATTGAGAAGAAAAACTGAGCAAAAAAGACTGAAAAAACTGAAGAAAAACTTAGAAAAAATCTGTGAAAAAACTGTGAAAAAAAAGAACTGAGAAGAAAAACTGAGAGAAAAAAATATTTTAAAAAATTGAGAAGAAAAACTGAGCAAAAAAGATTGAAAAAACTGAAGAAAAACTTAAGAAAAACTTAGAAAAAAACAGAAAAAATCTGTGAAAAAAAAGAACTGAGCAGAAAAACTGAGAAAAAAACTGAGAAAAAAATAAATAAAAAAAAACTGAGCAGAAAAACTGAGAAAAAAAACTATTTAAAAAAACTGAAGAAAAACGGAGGAAAAAAACTGAGAAGAAAAACTGAGAAAAAAAGACTGAAAAAACTGAAGAACAACTTAGAAAAAATCTGAAAAAAACTGTGAAAAAAAAGAACTGAGCAGAAAAAATGAGAAAAAAACTGAGAAAAAAAAAATTTAAAAAAACTGAGCAGAAAAACTGAGCAGAAAAACTGAGAAAAAAAACTATTTAAAAAAACTGAAGAAAAGCGGAGGAAAAAAACTGAGAAGAAAAACTGAGAAAAAATCTGTGAAAAAAACTGTGAAAAAAAAGAACTGAGAAGAAAAACTGAGAAAAAAACTGACTAGAAAAACTGAGCAGAAAAACAGAGCAAAAAAACTGAGAAAAAAAAATATTAAAAAAAACTGAGCAGAAAAACTGAGCAGAAAAACTGAGAAAAAAACCTATTTAAAAAAACTGAAGAAAAACGGAGGAAAAAAACTTAGAAGAAAAACTGAGAAAATATAACTGAAAAAACTGAAGAAAAACTTGGAAAAAATCTGAAAAAAACTGTGAAAAAAAAGAACTGAGAAGAAAAACTGAGAAAAAAAGACTGAAAAAACTGAAGAAAAACTGAGCAGAAAAACTGAGAAAAAAAACTGTGAAAAAAAAGAACTGAGAAGAAAAATTAAGAGAAAAAAATATATTGAAAAATTGAGAAGAAAAACTGAGCAAAAAAGACAGAAAAAATTGAAGAAAAACTTAAGAAAAACTTAGAAAAAAACAGAAAAAATCTGAAAAAAAAGAACTGAGCAGAAAAACTGAGAAAAAAACTGAGAAAAAAAAAATTAAAAAAAAGAAAAACTGAGAAAAAAAACTGACTAGGAAAACTGAGCAGAAAAACTGAGCAGAAAAACTAAGAAAAAAAACTATTTAAAAAAACTGAAGAAAAACGGAGGAAAAAAACTGAGAAGAAAAACTGAGAAAAAAAGACTGAAAAAACAGAAGAAAAACTTAGAAAAAATCTGTGAAAAAACTGTGAAAAAAAAGAACTGAGAAGAAAAACTGAGAAAAAAACTGACTAGAAAAACTGAGCTGAAAAACTGAGCAGAAAAACTGAGAAAAAAAACTAATAAAAAAAACTGAAGAAAAACGGAGGAAAAAAACTGAGAAGAAAAACTGAGAAAAAAAGACTGAAAAAACTGAAGAAAAACTTAGAAAAAATCTGTGAAAAAACTGTGAAAAAAAAGAACTGAGAAGAAAAATTGAGAGAAAAAAATATTTTAAAAAATTGAGAAGAAAAACTGAGCAAAAAAGACTGAAGCAACTGAAGAAAAACTTGGAAAAAAACTGAAAAAAACTGTGAAGAAAAAGAACTGAGCAGAAAAACTGAGAAAAAATCTGAGAAAAAAAAAATTAAAAAAAAACTGAGCAGAAAAACTGAGAAAAAAAACTATTAAAAAAAACTGAAGACAAACTGAGGAAAAAAACTGAGAAGAAAAACTGAGAAAAAAAGACTGAAAAAACTGAAGAAAAATTTAGAAAAAATCTGTGAAAAAAACTGTGAAAAAAACTGTGAAAAATTGAACTGAGAAGAAAAACTGAGAAAAAAACTGACTAGAAAAACTGAGCAGAAAAACAGAGCAAAAAAACTGAGAAAAAAACCTATTTAAAAAAACTGAAGAAAAACGGAGGAAAAAAACTGAGAAGAAAAACGGAGAAAAAAAGACTGAAAAAACTGAATAAAAACTTAGAAAAAATCTGAAAAAAACTGTGAAAAAAAAGAACTGAGCAGAAAAAATGAGAAAAAAACTGAGAAAAAAACTGACTAGAAAAACTGAGCAGAAAAACAGAGCAAAAAAACTGAGAAAAAAAATATTTAAAAAAACTGTGAAAAAAACTGTGAAAAAACTGTGAAAAAAAGAAAAACTGAGAAAAAAAACTGACTAGAAAAACTGAGCAGAAAAACTGAGCAGAAAAACAGAGAAAAAAAATATTTTAAAAAACTGAGCAGAAAAACTGAGCAGAAAAACTGAGAAAAAATCTGTGAAAAAAACTGTGAAAAAAAAGAACTGAGAAGAAAAACTGAGAAAAAAACTGACTAGAAAAACTGAGCAGAAAAACAGAGCAAAAAAACTGAGAAAAAAAATATTTTAAAAAACTGAGCAGAAAAACTGAGCAGAAAAACTGAGAAAAAAACCTATTGAAAAAAACTGAAGAAAAAAGGAGGAAAAAAATTGAGAAGAAAAACTGAGCAAAAAAGACTGAAAAAACTGAAGAAAAACTTAGAAAAAATCTGTGAAAAAACTGTGAAAAAAAAGAACTGAGAAGAAAAACTGAGAGAAAAAAATATTTTAAAAAATTGAGAAGAAAAACTGAGCAAAAAAGATTGAAAAAACTGAAGAAAAACTTAAGAAAAACTTAGAAAAAAACAGAAAAAATCTGTGAAAAAAAAGAACTGAGCAGAAAAACTGAGAAAAAAACTGAGAAAAAAATAAATAAAAAAAAACTGAGCAGAAAAACTGAGAAAAAATCTGTGAAAAAAACTGTGAAAAAAAAGAACTGAGAAGAAAAACTGAGAAAAAAACTGAGAAGAAAAACTGAGAAAAAAAGACTGAAAAAACTGAAGAAAAACTTAGAAAAAAACTGAAAAAAACTGTGAAAAAAAAGAACTGAGCAGAAAAACTGAGAAAAAAACTGAGAAAAAAAAATTTAAAAAACTGAGCAGAAAATCTGAGCAGAAAAACTGAGAAAAAAAACTATTTAAAAAAACTGAAGAAAAACGGAGGAAAAAAACTGAGAAGAAAAACTGAGAAAAAATCTGTGAAAAAAACTGTGAAAAAAAAGAACTGAGAAGAAAAACTGAGAAAAAAACTGACTAGAAAAACTGAGCAGAAAAACAGAGCAAAAAAACTGAGAAAAAAAATATTTAAAAAAAACTGAGCAGAAAAACTGAGCAGAAAAACTGAGAAAAAAATCTATTTAAAAAAACTGAAGAAAAACGGAGGAAAAAAACTGAGAAGAAAAACTGAGAAAAAAAGACTGAAAAAACTGAAGAAAAACTTAGAAAAAAACTGAAAAAAACTGTGAAAAAAAGAACTGAGCAGAAAAACTGACAAAAAAACTGAAAAAAAATTTTTTTTAAAAAACTGAGCAGAAAAACTGAGCAGAAAAACTGAGAAAAAAAACTATTTAAAAAAACTGAAGAAAAACGGAGGAAAAAAACTGAGAGGAAAAACTGAGAAAAAATCTGTGAAAAAAACTGTGAAAAAAAAGAACTGAGAAGAAAAACTGAGAAAAAAACTGACTGGAAAAACTGAGCAGAAAAACAGAGCAAAAAAACTGAGAAAAAAAAATATTGAAAAAAACTGAGCAGAAAAACTGAGCAGAAAAACTGAGAAAAAAACCTATTTAAAAAAACTGAAGAAAAACGGAGGAAAAAAACTGAGAAGAAAAACTGAGAAAAAAAGACTGAAAAAACTGAAGAAAAACTTAGAAAAAAACTGAAAAAAACTGTGAAAAAAAAGAACTGAGCAGAAAAACTGACAAAAAAACTGAAAAAATTTTTTTTTTTAAAAACTGAGCAGAAAAACTGAGCAGAAAAACTGAGAAAAAAAACTATTTAAAAAAACTGAAGAAAAACGGAGGAAAAAACTGAGAGGAAAAACTGAGAAAAAATCTGTGAAAAAAACTGTGAAAAAAAAGAACTGAGAAGAAAAACTGAGAAAAAAACTGACTAGAAAAACTGAGCAGAAAAACAGAGCAAAAAAACTGAGAAAAAAAAATATTAAAAAAAACTGAGCAGAAAAACTGAGCAGAAAAACTGAGAAAAAAACCTATTTAAAAAAACTGAAGAAAAACGGAGGAAAAAAACTTCGAAGAAAAACTGAGAAAAAAAGACTGAAAAAACTGAAGAAAAACTTGGAAAAAATCTGAAAAAAACTGTGAAAAAAACTGTGAAAAAAAAGAAAAACTGAGAAAAAAAACTGACTAGAAAAACTGAGCAGAAAAACTGAGCAGAAAAACAGAGAAAAAAAGCTTTTTAAAAAAACTGAAGTAAAACGGAGGAAAAAAACTGAGAAGAAAAACTGAGAAAAATAGACTGAAAAAACTGAAGAAAAACTTAGAAAAAATCTGTGAAAAAACTGTGAAAAAAAAGAACTGAGAAGAAAAACTGAGAGAAATAAATATTTTTAAAAATTGAGAAGAAAAACTGAGCAAAAAAGACTGAAAAAACTGAAGAAAAACTTAGAAAAAAAGTGAAAAAAACTGCGAAAAAAAAGAACTGAGCACAAAAACTGAGAAAAAAATTGAGGAAAAAAAAATTTTAAAAACTGAGCAGAAAAACTGAGCAGAAAAACTGACAAAAAAAAAATATTTAAAAAAACTGAAGAAAAACGGAGGAAAAAAACTGAGGAGAAAAACTGAGAAAAAATCTGTGAAAAAAGCTGTGAAAAAAAAGAACTGAGAAGAAAAACTGAGAAAAAAACTGACTAGAAAAACTGAGCAGAAAAACAGAGCAAAAAAAGTGAGAAAAAAAATATTTTAAAAAACTGAGCAGAAAAACTGAGCAGAAAAACTGAGAAAAAAATCTATTTAAAAAAACTGAAGAAAAACGGAGGAAAAAAACTGAGAAGAAAAACTGAGAAAAAATCTGTGAAAACAACTGTGAAAAAAAAGAACAGAGCAAAAAAACTGAGAAAAAAAATATTAAAAAAAACTGAGCAGAAAAACTGAGCAGAAAAACTGAGAAAAAAACCTATTTAAAAAAACTGAAGAAAAACGGAGGAAAAAAACTGAGAAGAAAAACTGAGAAAAAAGGACTGAAAAAACTGAAGAAAAACATAGAAAAAATCTGAAAAAAACTGTGAAAAGAACTGAGAAAAAACACTGAAAAAACTGAAGAAAAACTTAGAAAAAAACTGAAAAAAACTGTGAAAAAAACTGTGAAAAAAAAACTGAGAAAAAAAACTGACTAGAAAAACTGAGCAGAAAAACTGAGCAGAAAAACAGAGAAAAAAAACTTTTTAAAAAAACTGAAGAAAAACGGAGGAAAAAAACTGAGAAGAAAAACTGAGAAAAAAAGACTGAAAAAACTGAAGAAAAACTTGGAAAAAATCTGAAAAAAACTGTGAAAAAACAGAACTGAGAAGAAAAACTGAGAAAAAAAACTGACTAGAAAAACTGAGCAGAAAAACTGACCAGAAAAACTGAGAAAAAAAACTAATTAAAAAAACTGAAGAAAAACGGAGGAAAAAAACTGAGAAGAAAAACTGAGAAAAATAGACTGAAAAAACTGAAGAAAAACTTAGAAAAAAAGTGAAAAAAACTGTGAAAAAAAAGAACTGAGCAGAAAAACTGAGAAAAAAACTGACTAGAAAAACTGAGCAGAAAAACAGAGCAAAAAAACTGAGAAAAAAAATATTTTAAAAAACTGAGCAGAAAAACTGAGCAGAAAAACTGAGAAAAAAACCTATTGAAAAAAACTGAAGAAAAACGGAGGAAAAAAATTGAGAAGAAAAACTGAGCAAAAAAGACTGAAAAAACTGAAGAAAAACTTAGAAAAAATCTGTGAAAAAACTGTGAAAAAAAAGAACTGAGAAGAAAAACTGAGAAAAAAATATTTTAAAAAATTGAGAAGAAAAACTGAGCAAAAAAGATTGAAAAAACTGAAGAAAAACTTAGAAAAAAACTGAAAAAAACTGTGAAAAAAAAGAACTGAGCAGAAAAACTGAGAAAAAAACTGAGAAAAATTTTTTTTAAAAAAACTGAGCAGAAAAACTGAGCAGAAAAACTGAGAAAAAAACTATTTAAAAAAACTGAAGAAAAACGGAGGAAAAAAACTGAGAAGAAAAACTGAGAAAAAATCTGTGAAAAAAACTGTGAAAAAAAAGAACTGAGAAGAAAAACTGAGAAAAAAACTGACTAGAAAAACTGAGCAGAAAAACAGAGCAAAAAAACTGAGAAAAAAAATATTTTAAAAAACTGAGCAGAAAAACTGAGCAGAAAAACTGAGAAAAAAACCTATTGAAAAAAACTGAAAAAAAAAGGAGGAAAAAAATTGAGAAGAAAAACTGAGCAAAAAAGACTGAAAAAACTGAAGAAAAACTTAGAAAAAATCTGTGAAAAAACTGTGAAAAAAAAGAACTGAGAAGAAAAACTGAGAGAAAAAAATATTTTAAAAAATTGAGAAGAAAAACTGAGCAAAAAAGATTGAAAAAACTGAAGAAAAACTTAAGAAAAACTTAGAAAAAAACAGAAAAAATCTGTGAAAAAAAAGGAACTGAGCAGAAAAACTGAGAAAAAAACTGAGAAAAAAATAAATAAAAAAAAACTGAGCAGAAAAACTGAGAAAAAAAACTATTTAAAAAATCTGAAGAAAAACGGAGGAAAAAAACTGAGAAGAAAAACTGAGAAAAAAAGACTGAAAAAACTGAAGAACAACTTAGAAAAAATCTGAAAAAAACTGTGAAAAAAAAGAACTGAGCAGAAAAAATGAGAAAAAAACTGAGAAAAAAAAAATTTAAAAAAACTGAGCAGAAAAACTGAGCAGAAAAACTGAGAAAAAAAACTATTTAAAAAAACTGAAGAAAAGCGGAGGAAAAAAACTGAGAAGAAAAACTGAGAAAAAATCTGTGAAAAAAACTGTGAAAAAAAAGAACTGAGAAGAAAAACTGAGAAAAAAACTGACTAGAAAAACTGAGCAGAAAAACAGAGCAAAAAAACTGAGAAAAAAAAATATTAAAAAAAACTGAGCAGAAAAACTGAGCAGAAAAACTGAGAAAAAAACCTATTTAAAAAAACTGAAGAAAAACGGAGGAAAAAAACTTAGAAGAAAAACTGAGAAAATATAACTGAAAAAACTGAAGAAAAACTTGGAAAAAATCTGAAAAAAACTGTGAAAAAAAAGAACTGAGAAGAAAAACTGAGAAAAAAAGACTGAAAAAACTGAAGAAAAACTGAGCAGAAAAACTGAGAAAAAAACTGTGAAAAAAAAGAACTGAGAAGAAAAATTAAGAGAAAAAAATATATTGAAAAATTGAGAAGAAAAACTGAGCAAAAAAGACAGAAAAAATTGAAGAAAAACTTAAGAAAAACTTAGAAAAAAACAGAAAAAATCTGAAAAAAAAGAACTGAGCAGAAAAACTGAGAAAAAAACTGAGAAAAAAAAAATTAAAAAAAAGAAAAACTGAGAAAAAAAACTGACTAGGAAAACTGAGCAGAAAAACTGAGCAGAAAAACTAAGAAAAAAAACTATTTAAAAAAACTGAAGAAAAACGGAGGAAAAAAACTGAGAAGAAAAACTGAGAAAAAAAGACTGAAAAAACAGAAGAAAAACTTAGAAAAAATCTGTGAAAAAACTGTGAAAAAAAAGAACTGAGAAGAAAAACTGAGAAAAAAACTGACTAGAAAAACTGAGCTGAAAAACTGAGCAGAAAAACTGAGAAAAAAAACTAATAAAAAAAACTGAAGAAAAACGGAGGAAAAAAGACTGAAAAAACTGAAGAAAAACTTAGAAAAAATCTGTGAAAAAACTGTGAAAAAAAAGAACTGAGAAGAAAAATTGAGAGAAAAAATATTTTAAAAAATTGAGAAGAAAAACTGAGCAAAAAAGACTGAAGCAACTGAAGAAAAACTTGGAAAAAAACTGAAAAAAACTGTGAAGAAAAAGAACTGAGCAGAAAAACTGAGAAAAAATCTGAGAAAAAAAAAATTAAAAAAAAACTGAGCAGAAAAACTGAGAAAAAAAACTATTAAAAAAAACTGAAGACAAACTGAGGAAAAAAACTGAGAAGAAAAACTGAGAAAAAAAGACTGAAAAAACTGAAGAAAAATTTAGAAAAAATCTGTGAAAAAAACTGTGAAAAAAACTGTGAAAAATTGAACTGAGAAGAAAAACTGAGAAAAAAACTGACTAGAAAAACTGAGCAGAAAAACAGAGCAAAAAAACTGAGAAAAAAACCTATTTAAAAAAACTGAAGAAAAACGGAGGAAAAAAACTGAGAAGAAAAACGGAGAAAAAAAGACTGAAAAAACTGAATAAAAACTTAGAAAAAATCTGAAAAAAACTGTGAAAAAAAAGAACTGAGCAGAAAAAATGAGAAAAAAACTGAGAAAAAAACTGACTAGAAAAACTGAGCAGAAAAACAGAGCAAAAAAACTGAGAAAAAAAATATTTAAAAAAACTGTGAAAAAAACTGTGAAAAAACTGTGAAAAAAAGAAAAACTGAGAAAAAAAACTGACTAGAAAAACTGAGCAGAAAAACTGAGCAGAAAAACAGAGAAAAAAAATATTTTAAAAAACTGAGCAGAAAAACTGAGCAGAAAAACTGAGAAAAAATCTGTGAAAAAAACTGTGAAAAAAAAGAACTGAGAAGAAAAACTGAGAAAAAAACTGACTAGAAAAACTGAGCAGAAAAACAGAGCAAAAAAACTGAGAAAAAAAATATTTTAAAAAACTGAGCAGAAAAACTGAGCAGAAAAACTGAGAAAAAAACCTATTGAAAAAAACTGAAGAAAAAAGGAGGAAAAAAATTGAGAAGAAAAACTGAGCAAAAAAGACTGAAAAAACTGAAGAAAAACTTAGAAAAAATCTGTGAAAAAACTGTGAAAAAAAAGAACTGAGAAGAAAAACTGAGAGAAAAAAATATTTTAAAAAATTGAGAAGAAAAACTGAGCAAAAAAGATTGAAAAAACTGAAGAAAAACTTAAGAAAAACTTAGAAAAAAACAGAAAAAATCTGTGAAAAAAAAGAACTGAGCAGAAAAACTGAGAAAAAAACTGAGAAAAAAATAAATAAAAAAAAACTGAGCAGAAAAACTGAGAAAAAAAACTATTTAAAAAAACTGAAGAAAAACGGAGGAAAAAAACTGAGAAGAAAAACTGAGAAAAAAAGACTGAAAAAACTGAAGAACAACTTAGAAAAAATCTGAAAAAAACTGTGAAAAAAAAGAACTGAGCAGAAAAAATGAGAAAAAAACTGAGAAAAAAAAAATTTAAAAAAACTGAGCAGAAAAACTGAGCAGAAAAACTGAGAAAAAAAACTATTTAAAAAAACTGAAGAAAAGCGGAGGAAAAAAACTGAGAAGAAAAACTGAGAAAAAATCTGTGAAAAAAACTGTGAAAAAAAAGAACTGAGAAGAAAAACTGAGAAAAAAACTGACTAGAAAAACTGAGCAGAAAAACAGAGCAAAAAAACTGAGAAAAAAAAATATTAAAAAAAACTGAGCAGAAAAACTGAGCAGAAAAACTGAGAAAAAAACCTATTTAAAAAAACTGAAGAAAAACGGAGGAAAAAAACTTAGAAGAAAAACTGAGAAAATATAACTGAAAAAACTGAAGAAAAACTTGGAAAAAATCTGAAAAAAACTGTGAAAAAAAAGAACTGAGAAGAAAAACTGAGAAAAAAAGACTGAAAAAACTGAAGAAAAACTGAGCAGAAAAACTGAGAAAAAAAACTGTGAAAAAAAAGAACTGAGAAGAAAAATTAAGAGAAAAAAATATATTGAAAAATTGAGAAGAAAAACTGAGCAAAAAAGACAGAAAAAATTGAAGAAAAACTTAAGAAAAACTTAGAAAAAAACAGAAAAAATCTGAAAAAAAAGAACTGAGCAGAAAAACTGAGAAAAAAACTGAGAAAAAAAAAATTAAAAAAAAGAAAAACTGAGAAAAAAAACTGACTAGGAAAACTGAGCAGAAAAACTGAGCAGAAAAACTAAGAAAAAAAACTATTTAAAAAAACTGAAGAAAAACGGAGGAAAAAAACTGAGAAGAAAAACTGAGAAAAAAAGACTGAAAAAACAGAAGAAAAACTTAGAAAAAATCTGTGAAAAAACTGTGAAAAAAAAGAACTGAGAAGAAAAACTGAGAAAAAAACTGACTAGAAAAACTGAGCTGAAAAACTGAGCAGAAAAACTGAGAAAAAAAACTAATAAAAAAAACTGAAGAAAAACGGAGGAAAAAAACTGAGAAGAAAAACTGAGAAAAAAAGACTGAAAAAACTGAAGAAAAACTTAGAAAAAATCTGTGAAAAAACTGTGAAAAAAAAGAACTGAGAAGAAAAATTGAGAGAAAAAAATATTTTAAAAAATTGAGAAGAAAAACTGAGCAAAAAAGACTGAAGCAACTGAAGAAAAACTTGGAAAAAAACTGAAAAAAACTGTGAAGAAAAAGAACTGAGCAGAAAAACTGAGAAAAAATCTGAGAAAAAAAAAATTAAAAAAAAACTGAGCAGAAAAACTGAGAAAAAAAACTATTAAAAAAAACTGAAGACAAACTGAGGAAAAAAACTAAGAAAAACTGAGAAAAAAAGACTGAAAAAACTGAAGAAAAATTTAGAAAAAATCTGTGAAAAAAACTGTGAAAAAAACTGTGAAAAATTGAACTGAGAAGAAAAACTGAGAAAAAAACTGACTAGAAAAACTGAGCAGAAAAACAGAGCAAAAAAACTGAGAAAAAAACCTATTTAAAAAAACTGAAGAAAAACGGAGGAAAAAAACTGAGAAGAAAAACGGAGAAAAAAAGACTGAAAAAACTGAATAAAAACTTAGAAAAAATCTGAAAAAAACTGTGAAAAAAAAGAACTGAGCAGAAAAAATGAGAAAAAAACTGAGAAAAAAACTGACTAGAAAAACTGAGCAGAAAAACAGAGCAAAAAAACTGAGAAAAAAAATATTTAAAAAAACTGTGAAAAAAACTGTGAAAAAACTGTGAAAAAAAGAAAAACTGAGAAAAAAAACTGACTAGAAAAACTGAGCAGAAAAACTGAGCAGAAAAACAGAGAAAAAAAATATTTTAAAAAACTGAGCAGAAAAACTGAGCAGAAAAACTGAGAAAAAATCTGTGAAAAAAACTGTGAAAAAAAAGAACTGAGAAGAAAAACTGAGAAAAAAACTGACTAGAAAAACTGAGCAGAAAAACAGAGCAAAAAAACTGAGAAAAAAAATATTTTAAAAAACTGAGCAGAAAAACTGAGCAGAAAAACTGAGAAAAAAACCTATTGAAAAAAACTGAAGAAAAAAGGAGGAAAAAAATTGAGAAGAAAAACTGAGCAAAAAAGACTGAAAAAACTGAAGAAAAACTTAGAAAAAATCTGTGAAAAAACTGTGAAAAAAAAGAACTGAGAAGAAAAACTGAGAGAAAAAAATATTTTAAAAAATTGAGAAGAAAAACTGAGCAAAAAAGATTGAAAAAACTGAAGAAAAACTTAAGAAAAACTTAGAAAAAAACAGAAAAAATATGTGAAAAAAAAGAACTGAGCAGAAAAACTGAGAAAAAAACTGAGAAAAAAATAAATAAAAAAAAACTGAGCAGAAAAACTGAGAAAAAATCTGTGAAAAAAACTGTGAAAAAAAAGAACTGAGAAGAAAAACTGAGAAAAAAACTGAGAAGAAAAACTGAGAAAAAAAGACTGAAAAAACTGAAGAAAAACTTAGAAAAAAACTGAAAAAAACTGTGAAAAAAAAGAACTGAGCAGAAAAACTGAGAAAAAAACTGAGAAAAAAAAATTTAAAAAACTGAGCAGAAAATCTGAGCAGAAAAACTGAGAAAAAAAACTATTTAAAAAAACTGAAGAAAAACGGAGGAAAAAAACTGAGAAGAAAAACTGAGAAAAAATCTGTGAAAAAAACTGTGAAAAAAAAGAACTGAGAAGAAAAACTGAGAAAAAAACTGACTAGAAAAACTGAGCAGAAAAACAGAGCAAAAAAACTGAGAAAAAAAATATTTAAAAAAAACTGAGCAGAAAAACTGAGCAGAAAAATCTGAGAAAAAAAAAATTAAAAAAAAACTGAGCAGAAAAACTGAGAAAAAAAACTATTAAAAAAAACTGAAGACAAACTGAGGAAAAAAACTGAGAAGAAAAACTGAGAAAAAAAGACTGAAAAAACTGAAGAAAAATTTAGAAAAAATCTGTGAAAAAAACTGTGAAAAAAACTGTGAAAAATTGAACTGAGAAGAAAAACTGAGAAAAAAACTGACTAGAAAAACTGAGCAGAAAAACAGAGCAAAAAAACTGAGAAAAAAACCTATTTAAAAAAACTGAAGAAAAACGGAGGAAAAAAACTGAGAAGAAAAACGGAGAAAAAAAGACTGAAAAAACTGAATAAAAACTTAGAAAAAATCTGAAAAAAACTGTGAAAAAAAAGAACTGAGCAGAAAAAATGAGAAAAAAACTGAGAAAAAAACTGACTAGAAAAACTGAGCAGAAAAACAGAGCAAAAAAACTGAGAAAAAAAATATTTAAAAAAACTGTGAAAAAAACTGTGAAAAAACTGTGAAAAAAAGAAAAACTGAGAAAAAAAACTGACTAGAAAAACTGAGCAGAAAAACTGAGCAGAAAAACAGAGAAAAAAAATATTTTAAAAAACTGAGCAGAAAAACTGAGCAGAAAAACTGAGAAAAAATCTGTGAAAAAAACTGTGAAAAAAAAGAACTGAGAAGAAAAACTGAGAAAAAAACTGACTAGAAAAACTGAGCAGAAAAACAGAGCAAAAAAACTGAGAAAAAAAATATTTTAAAAAACTGAGCAGAAAAACTGAGCAGAAAAACTGAGAAAAAAACCTATTGAAAAAAACTGAAGAAAAAAGGAGGAAAAAAATTGAGAAGAAAAACTGAGCAAAAAAGACTGAAAAAACTGAAGAAAAACTTAGAAAAAATCTGTGAAAAAACTGTGAAAAAAAAGAACTGAGAAGAAAAACTGAGAGAAAAAAATATTTTAAAAAATTGAGAAGAAAAACTGAGCAAAAAAGATTGAAAAAACTGAAGAAAAACTTAAGAAAAACTTAGAAAAAAACAGAAAAAATCTGTGAAAAAAAAGAACTGAGCAGAAAAACTGAGAAAAAAACTGAGAAAAAAATAAATAAAAAAAAACTGAGCAGAAAAACTGAGAAAAAATCTGTGAAAAAAACTGTGAAAAAAAAGAACTGAGAAGAAAAACTGAGAAAAAAACTGAGAAGAAAAACTGAGAAAAAAAGACTGAAAAAACTGAAGAAAAACTTAGAAAAAAACTGAAAAAAACTGTGAAAAAAAAGAACTGAGCAGAAAAACTGAGAAAAAAACTGAGAAAAAAAAATTTAAAAAACTGAGCAGAAAATCTGAGCAGAAAAACTGAGAAAAAAAACTATTTAAAAAAACTGAAGAAAAACGGAGGAAAAAAACTGAGAAGAAAAACTGAGAAAAAATCTGTGAAAAAAACTGTGAAAAAAAAGAACTGAGAAGAAAAACTGAGAAAAAAACTGACTAGAAAAACTGAGCAGAAAAACAGAGCAAAAAAACTGAGAAAAAAAATATTTAAAAAAAACTGAGCAGAAAAACTGAGCAGAAAAACTGAGAAAAAAATCTATTTAAAAAAACTGAAGAAAAACGGAGGAAAAAAACTGAGAAGAAAAACTGAGAAAAAAAGACTGAAAAAACTGAAGAAAAACTTAGAAAAAAACTGAAAAAAACTGTGAAAAAAAGAACTGAGCAGAAAAACTGACAAAAAAACTGAAAAAAAATTTTTTTTAAAAAACTGAGCAGAAAAACTGAGCAGAAAAACTGAGAAAAAAAACTATTTAAAAAAACTGAAGAAAAACGGAGGAAAAAAACTGAGAGGAAAAACTGAGAAAAAATCTGTGAAAAAAACTGTGAAAAAAAAGAACTGAGAAGAAAAACTGAGAAAAAAACTGACTGGAAAAACTGAGCAGAAAAACAGAGCAAAAAAACTGAGAAAAAAAAATATTGAAAAAAACTGAGCAGAAAAACTGAGCAGAAAAACTGAGAAAAAAACCTATTTAAAAAAACTGAAGAAAAACGGAGGAAAAAAACTGAGAAGAAAAACTGAGAAAAAATCTGTGAAAAAAACTGTGAAAAAAAAGAACTGAGAAGAAAAACTGAGAAAAAAACTGACTAGAAAAACTGAGCAGAAAAACAGAGCAAAAAAACTGAGAAAAAAAATATTTAAAAAAAACTGAGCAGAAAAACTGAGCAGAAAAACTGAGAAAAAAATCTATTTAAAAAAACTGAAGAAAAACGGAGGAAAAAAACTGAGAAGAAAAACTGAGAAAAAAAGACTGAAAAAACTGAAGAAAAACTTAGAAAAAAACTGAAAAAAACTGTGAAAAAAAAGAACTGAGCAGAAAAACTGACAAAAAAACTGAAAAATTTTTTTTTTTAAAAAACTGAGCAGAAAAACTGAGCAGAAAAACTGAGAAAAAAAACTATTTAAAAAAACTGAAGAAAAACGGAGGAAAAAAACTGAGAGGAAAAACTGAGAAAAAATCTGTGAAAAAAACTGTGAAAAAAAAGAACTGAGAAGAAAAACTGAGAAAAAAACTGACTGGAAAAACTGAGCAGAAAAACAGAGCAAAAAAACTGAGAAAAAAAAATATTGAAAAAAACTGAGCAGAAAAACTGAGCAGAAAAACTGAGAAAAAAACCTATTTAAAAAAACTGAAGAAAAACGGAGGAAAAAAACTGAGAAGAAAAACTGAGAAAAAAAGACTGAAAAAACTGAAGAAAAACTTAGAAAAAAACTGAAAAAAACTGTGAAAAAAAAGAACTGAGCAGAAAAACTGACAAAAAAACTGAAAAAAATTTTTTTTTTAAAAACTGAGCAGAAAAACTGAGCAGAAAAACTGAGAAAAAAAACTATTTAAAAAAACTGAAGAAAAACGGAGGAAAAAACTGAGAGGAAAAACTGAGAAAAAATCTGTGAAAAAAACTGTGAAAAAAAAGAACTGAGAAGAAAAACTGAGAAAAAAACTGACTAGAAAAACTGAGCAGAAAAACAGAGCAAAAAAACTGAGAAAAAAAAATATTAAAAAAAACTGAGCAGAAAAACTGAGCAGAAAAACTGAGAAAAAAACCTATTTAAAAAAACTGAAGAAAAACGGAGGAAAAAAACTTCGAAGAAAAACTGAGAAAAAAAGACTGAAAAAACTGAAGAAAAACTTGGAAAAAATCTGAAAAAAACTGTGAAAAAAACTGTGAAAAAAAAGAAAAACTGAGAAAAAAAACTGACTAGAAAAACTGAGCAGAAAAACTGAGCAGAAAAACAGAGAAAAAAAGCTTTTAAAAAAAACTGAAGTAAAACGGAGGAAAAAAACTGAGAAGAAAAACTGAGAAAAATAGACTGAAAAAACTGAAGAAAAACTTAGAAAAAATCTGTGAAAAAACTGTGAAAAAAAAGAACTGAGAAGAAAAACTGAGAGAAATAAATATTTTTAAAAATTGAGAAGAAAAACTGAGCAAAAAAGACTGAAAAAACTGAAGAAAAACTTAGAAAAAAAGTGAAAAAAACTGCGAAAAAAAAGAACTGAGCACAAAAACTGAGAAAAAAATTGAGGAAAAAAAAATTTTAAAAACTGAGCAGAAAAACTGAGCAGAAAAACTGACAAAAAAAAAATATTTAAAAAAACTGAAGAAAAACGGAGGAAAAAAACTGAGGAGAAAAACTGAGAAAAAATCTGTGAAAAAAGCTGTGAAAAAAAAGAACTGAGAAGAAAAACTGAGAAAAAAACTGACTAGAAAAACTGAGCAGAAAAACAGAGCAAAAAAACTGAGAAAAAAAATATTTTAAAAAACTGAGCAGAAAAACTGAGCAGAAAAACTGAGAAAAAAATCTATTTAAAAAAACTGAAGAAAAACGGAGGAAAAAAACTGAGAAGAAAAACTGAGAAAAAATCTGTGAAAAAAACTGTGAAAAAAAAGAACAGAGCAAAAAAACTGAGAAAAAAAATATTAAAAAAAACTGAGCAGAAAAACTGAGCAGAAAAACTGAGAAAAAAACCTATTTAAAAAAACTGAAGAAAAACGGAGGAAAAAAACTGAGAAGAAAAACTGAGAAAAAAGGACTGAAAAAACTGAAGAAAAACATAGAAAAAATCTGAAAAAAACTGTGAAAAGAACTGAGAAAAAACACTGAAAAAACTGAAGAAAAACTTAGAAAAAAACTGAAAAAAACTGTGAAAAAAACTGTGAAAAAAAAACTGAGAAAAAAAACTGACTAGAAAAACTGAGCAGAAAAACTGAGCAGAAAAACAGAGAAAAAAAACTTTTTAAAAAAACTGAAGAAAAACGGAGGAAAAAAACTGAGAAGAAAAACTGAGAAAAAAAGACTGAAAAAACTGAAGAAAAACTTGGAAAAAATCTGAAAAAAACTGTGAAAAAAAAGAACTGAGAAGAAAAACTGAGAAAAAAACTGACTAGAAAAACTGAGCAGAAAAACTGACCAGAAAAACTGAGAAAAAAAACTAATTAAAAAAACTGAAGAAAAACGGAGGAAAAAAACTGAGAAGAAAAACTGAGAAAAATAGACTGAAAAAACTGAAGAAAAACTTAGAAAAAATCTGTGAAAAAACTGTGAAAAAAAAGAACTGAGAAGAAAAACTGAGAGAAATAAATATTTTTAATAATTGAGAAGAAAAACTGAGCAAAAAAGACTGAAAAAACTGAAGAAAAACTTAGAAAAAAAGTGAAAAAAACTGTGAAAAAAAAGAACTGAGCAGAAAAACTGAGAAAAAAATTGAGAAAAAAAAAATTTAAAAAACTGAGCAGAAAAACTGAGAAAAAATCTGTGAAAAAAACTGTGAAAAAAAAGAACTGAGAAGAAAAACTGAGAAAAAAACTGACTAGAAAAACTGAGCAGAAAAACAGAGCAAAAAAACTGAGAAAAAAAATATTTTAAAAAACTGAGCAGAAAAACTGAGCAGAAAAACTGAGAAAAAAACCTATTGAAAAAAACTGAAGAAAAACGGAGGAAAAAAATTGAGAAGAAAAACTGAGCAAAAAAGACTGAAAAAACTGAAGAAAAACTTAGAAAAAATCTGTGAAAAAACTGTGAAAAAAAAGAACTGAGAAGAAAAACTGAGAAAAAAATATTTTAAAAAATTGAGAAGAAAAACTGAGCAAAAAAGATTGAAAAAACTGAAGAAAAACTTAGAAAAAAACTGAAAAAAACTGTGAAAAAAAAGAACTGAGCAGAAAAACTGAGAAAAAAACTGAGAAAAAATTTTTTTAAAAAAACTGAGCAGAAAAACTGAGCAGAAAAACTGAGAAAAAAACTATTTAAAAAAACTGAAGAAAAACGGAGGAAAAAAACTGAGAAGAAAAACTGAGAAAAAATCTGTGAAAAAAACTGTGAAAAAAAAGAACTGAGAAGAAAAACTGAGAAAAAAACTGACTAGAAAAACTGAGCAGAAAAACAGAGCAAAAAAACTGAGAAAAAAAATATTTTAAAAAACTGAGCAGAAAAACTGAGCAGAAAAACTGAGAAAAAAACCTATTGAAAAAAACTGAAGAAAAAAGGAGGAAAAAAATTGAGAAGAAAAACTGAGCAAAAAAGACTGAAAAAACTGAAGAAAAACTTAAGAAAAACTTAGAAAAAAACAGAAAAAATCTGTGAAAAAAAAGAACTGAGCAGAAAAACTGAGAAAAAAACTGAGAAAAAAAAAAATAAAAAAAAACTGAGCAGAAAAACTGAGAAAAAAAACTATTTAAAAAAACTGAAGAAAAACGGAGGAAAAAAACTGAGAAGAAAAACTGAGAAAAAAAGACTGAAAAAACTGAAGAACAACTTAGAAAAAATCTGAAAAAAACTGTGAAAAAAAAGAACTGAGCAGAAAAAATGAGAAAAAAACTGAGAAAAAATTTTTTTTAAAAAACTGAGCAGAAAAACTGAGCAGAAAAACTGAGAAAAAAAACTATTTAAAAAAACTGAAGAAAAGCGGAGGAAAAAAACTGAGAAGAAAAACTGAGAAAAAATCTGTGAAAAAAACTGTGAAAAAAAAGAACTGAGAAGAAAAACTGAGAAAAAAACTGACTAGAAAAACTGAGCAGAAAAACAGAGCAAAAAAACTGAGAAAAAAAAATATTAAAAAAAACTGAGCAGAAAAACTGAGCAGAAAAACTGAGCAGAAAAACAGAGAAAAAAAGCTTTTTAAAAAAACTGAAGTAAAACGGAGGAAAAAAACTGAGAAGAAAAACTGAGAAAAATAGACTGAAAAAACTGAAGAAAAACTTAGAAAAAATCTGTGAAAAAACTGTGAAAAAAAAGAACTGAGAAGAAAAACTGAGAGAAATAAATATTTTTAAAAATTGAGAAGAAAAACTGAGCAAAAAAGACTGAAAAAACTGAAGAAAAACTTAGAAAAAAAGTGAAAAAAACTGCGAAAAAAAAGAACTGAGCACAAAAACTGAGAAAAAAATTGAGGAAAAAAAAATTTTAAAAACTGAGCAGAAAAACTGAGCAGAAAAACTGACAAAAAAAAAATATTTAAAAAAACTGAAGAAAAACGGAGGAAAAAAACTGAGGAGAAAAACTGAGAAAAAATCTGTGAAAAAAGCTGTGAAAAAAAAGAACTGAGAAGAAAAACTGAGAAAAAAACTGACTAGAAAAACTGAGCAGAAAAACAGAGCAAAAAAACTGAGAAAAAAAATATTTTAAAAAACTGAGCAGAAAAACTGAGCAGAAAAACTGAGAAAAAAATCTATTTAAAAAAACTGAAGAAAAACGGAGGAAAAAAACTGAGAAGAAAAACTGAGAAAAAATCTGTGAAAAAAACTGTGAAAAAAAAGAACAGAGCAAAAAAACTGAGAAAAAAAATATTAAAAAAAACTGAGCAGAAAAACTGAGCAGAAAAACTGAGAAAAAAACCTATTTAAAAAAACTGAAGAAAAACGGAGGAAAAAAACTGAGAAGAAAAACTGAGAAAAAAGGACTGAAAAAACTGAAGAAAAACATAGAAAAAATCTGAAAAAAACTGTGAAAAGAACTGAGAAAAAACACTGAAAAAACTGAAGAAAAACTTAGAAAAAAACTGAAAAAAACTGTGAAAAAAACTGTGAAAAAAAAACTGAGAAAAAAAACTGACTAGAAAAACTGAGCAGAAAAACTGAGCAGAAAAACAGAGAAAAAAAACTTTTTAAAAAAACTGAAGAAAAACGGAGGAAAAAAACTGAGAAGAAAAACTGAGAAAAAAAGACTGAAAAAACTGAAGAAAAACTTGGAAAAAATCTGAAAAAAACTGTGAAAAAAAAGAACTGAGAAGAAAAACTGAGAAAAAAACTGACTAGAAAAACTGAGCAGAAAAACTGACCAGAAAAACTGAGAAAAAAAACTAATTAAAAAAACTGAAGAAAAACGGAGGAAAAAAACTGAGAAGAAAAACTGAGAAAAATAGACTGAAAAAACTGAAGAAAAACTTAGAAAAAATCTGTGAAAAAACTGTGAAAAAAAAGAACTGAGAAGAAAAACTGAGAGAAATAAATATTTTTAATAATTGAGAAGAAAAACTGAGCAAAAAAGACTGAAAAAACTGAAGAAAAACTTAGAAAAAAAGTGAAAAAAACTGTGAAAAAAAAGAACTGAGCAGAAAAACTGAGAAAAAAATTGAGAAAAAAAAAATTTAAAAAACTGAGCAGAAAAACTGAGAAAAAATCTGTGAAAAAAACTGTGAAAAAAAAGAACTGAGAAGAAAAACTGAGAAAAAAACTGACTAGAAAAACTGAGCAGAAAAACAGAGCAAAAAAACTGAGAAAAAAAATATTTTAAAAAACTGAGCAGAAAAACTGAGCAGAAAAACTGAGAAAAAAACCTATTGAAAAAAACTGAAGAAAAACGGAGGAAAAAAATTGAGAAGAAAAACTGAGCAAAAAAGACTGAAAAAACTGAAGAAAAACTTAGAAAAAATCTGTGAAAAAACTGTGAAAAAAAAGAACTGAGAAGAAAAACTGAGAAAAAAATATTTTAAAAAATTGAGAAGAAAAACTGAGCAAAAAAGATTGAAAAAACTGAAGAAAAACTTAGAAAAAAACTGAAAAAAACTGTGAAAAAAAAGAACTGAGCAGAAAAACTGAGAAAAAAACTGAGAAAAAATTTTTTTAAAAAAACTGAGCAGAAAAACTGAGCAGAAAAACTGAGAAAAAAACTATTTAAAAAAACTGAAGAAAAACGGAGGAAAAAAACTGAGAAGAAAAACTGAGAAAAAATCTGTGAAAAAAACTGTGAAAAAAAAGAACTGAGAAGAAAAACTGAGAAAAAAACTGACTAGAAAAACTGAGCAGAAAAACAGAGCAAAAAAACTGAGAAAAAAAATATTTTAAAAAACTGAGCAGAAAAACTGAGCAGAAAAACTGAGAAAAAAACCTATTGAAAAAAACTGAAGAAAAAAGGAGGAAAAAAATTGAGAAGAAAAACTGAGCAAAAAAGACTGAAAAAACTGAAGAAAAACTTAAGAAAAACTTAGAAAAAAACAGAAAAAATCTGTGAAAAAAAAGAACTGAGCAGAAAAACTGAGAAAAAAACTGAGAAAAAAAAAAATAAAAAAAAACTGAGCAGAAAAACTGAGAAAAAAAACTATTTAAAAAAACTGAAGAAAAACGGAGGAAAAAAACTGAGAAGAAAAACTGAGAAAAAAAGACTGAAAAAACTGAAGAACAACTTAGAAAAAATCTGAAAAAAACTGTGAAAAAAAAGAACTGAGCAGAAAAAATGAGAAAAAAACTGAGAAAAAATTTTTTTTAAAAAACTGAGCAGAAAAACTGAGCAGAAAAACTGAGAAAAAAAACTATTTAAAAAAACTGAAGAAAAGCGGAGGAAAAAAACTGAGAAGAAAAACTGAGAAAAAATCTGTGAAAAAAACTGTGAAAAAAAAGAACTGAGAAGAAAAACTGAGAAAAAAACTGACTAGAAAAACTGAGCAGAAAAACAGAGCAAAAAAACTGAGAAAAAAAAATATTAAAAAAAACTGAGCAGAAAAACTGAGCAGAAAAACTGAGAAAAAAACCTATTTAAAAAAACTGAAGAAAAACGGAGGAAAAAAACTTAGAAGAAAAACTGAGAAAATATAACTGAAAAAACTGAAGAAAAACTTGGAAAAAATCTGAAAAAAACTGTGAAAAAAAAGAACTGAGAAGAAAAACTGAGAAAAAAAGACTGAAAAAACTGAAGAAAAACTGAGCAGAAAAACTGAGAAAAAAAACTGTGAAAAAAAAGAACTGAGAAGAAAAATTAAGAGAAAAAAATATATTGAAAAATTGAGAAGAAAAACTGAGCAAAAAAGACAGAAAAAATTGAAGAAAAACTTAAGAAAAACTTAGAAAAAAACAGAAAAAATCTGAAAAAAAAGAACTGAGCAGAAAAACTGAGAAAAAAACTGAGAAAAAAAAAATAAAAAAAAAGAAAAACTGAGAAAAAAAACTGACTAGGAAAACTGAGCAGAAAAACTGAGCAGAAAAACAAAGAAAAAAAACTATTTAAAAAAACTGAAGAAAAACGGAGGAAAAAAACTGAGAAGAAAAACTGAGAAAAAAAGACTGAAAAAACAGAAGAAAAACTTAGAAAAAATCTGTGAAAAAACTGTGAAAAAAAAGAACTGAGAAGAAAAACTGAGAAAAAAACTGACTAGAAAAACTGAGCTGAAAAACTGAGCAGAAAAACTGAGAAAAAAAACTAATAAAAAAAACTGAAGAAAAACGGAGGAAAAAAACTGAGAAGAAAAACTGAGAAAAAAAGACTGAAAAAACTGAAGAAAAACTTAGAAAAAATCTGTGAAAAAACTGTGAAAAAAAAGAACTGAGAAGAAAAATTGAGAGAAAAAAATATTTTAAAAAATTGAGAAGAAAAACTGAGCAAAAAAGACTGAAGCAACTGAAGAAAAACTTGGAAAAAAACTGAAAAAAACTGTGAAGAAAAAGAACTGAGCAGAAAAACTGAGAAAAAATCTGAGAAAAAAAAAATTAAAAAAAAACTGAGCAGAAAAACTGAGAAAAAAAACTATTAAAAAAAACTGAAGACAAACTGAGGAAAAAAACTGAGAAGAAAAACTGAGAAAAAAAGACTGAAAAAACTGAAGAAAAATTTAGAAAAAATCTGTGAAAAAAACTGTGAAAAAAACTGTGAAAAATTGAACTGAGAAGAAAAACTGAGAAAAAAACTGACTAGAAAAACTGAGCAGAAAAACAGAGCAAAAAAACTGAGAAAAAAACCTATTTAAAAAAACTGAAGAAAAACGGAGGAAAAAAACTGAGAAGAAAAACGGAGAAAAAAAGACTGAAAAAACTGAATAAAAACTTAGAAAAAATCTGAAAAAAACTGTGAAAAAAAAGAACTGAGCAGAAAAAATGAGAAAAAAACTGAGAAAAAAACTGACTAGAAAAACTGAGCAGAAAAACAGAGCAAAAAAACTGAGAAAAAAAATATTTAAAAAAACTGTGAAAAAAACTGTGAAAAAACTGTGAAAAAAAGAAAAACTGAGAAAAAAAACTGACTAGAAAAACTGAGCAGAAAAACTGAGCAGAAAAACAGAGAAAAAAAATATTTTAAAAAACTGAGCAGAAAAACTGAGCAGAAAAACTGAGAAAAAATCTGTGAAAAAAACTGTGAAAAAAAAGAACTGAGAAGAAAAACTGAGAAAAAAACTGACTAGAAAAACTGAGCAGAAAAACAGAGCAAAAAAACTGAGAAAAAAAATATTTTAAAAAACTGAGCAGAAAAACTGAGCAGAAAAACTGAGAAAAAAACCTATTGAAAAAAACTGAAGAAAAAAGGAGGAAAAAAATTGAGAAGAAAAACTGAGCAAAAAAGACTGAAAAAACTGAAGAAAAACTTAGAAAAAATCTGTGAAAAAACTGTGAAAAAAAAGAACTGAGAAGAAAAACTGAGAGAAAAAAATATTTTAAAAAATTGAGAAGAAAAACTGAGCAAAAAAGATTGAAAAAACTGAAGAAAAACTTAAGAAAAACTTAGAAAAAAACAGAAAAAATCTGTGAAAAAAAAGAACTGAGCAGAAAAACTGAGAAAAAAACTGAGAAAAAAATAAATAAAAAAAAACTGAGCAGAAAAACTGAGAAAAAAAACTATTTAAAAAAACTGAAGAAAAACGGAGGAAAAAAACTGAGAAGAAAAACTGAGAAAAAAAGACTGAAAAAACTGAAGAACAACTTAGAAAAAATCTGAAAAAAACTGTGAAAAAAAAGAACTGAGCAGAAAAAATGAGAAAAAAACTGAGAAAAAAAAAATTTAAAAAAACTGAGCAGAAAAACTGAGCAGAAAAACTGAGAAAAAAAACTATTTAAAAAAACTGAAGAAAAGCGGAGGAAAAAAACTGAGAAGAAAAACTGAGAAAAAATCTGTGAAAAAAACTGTGAAAAAAAAGAACTGAGAAGAAAAACTGAGAAAAAAACTGACTAGAAAAACTGAGCAGAAAAACAGAGCAAAAAAACTGAGAAAAAAAAATATTAAAAAAAACTGAGCAGAAAAACTGAGCAGAAAAACTGAGAAAAAAACCTATTTAAAAAAACTGAAGAAAAACGGAGGAAAAAAACTTAGAAGAAAAACTGAGAAAATATAACTGAAAAAACTGAAGAAAAACTTGGAAAAAATCTGAAAAAAACTGTGAAAAAAAAGAACTGAGAAGAAAAACTGAGAAAAAAAGACTGAAAAAACTGAAGAAAAACTGAGCAGAAAAACTGAGAAAAAAAACTGTGAAAAAAAAGAACTGAGAAGAAAAATTAAGAGAAAAAAATATATTGAAAAATTGAGAAGAAAAACTGAGCAAAAAAGACAGAAAAAATTGAAGAAAAACTTAAGAAAAACTTAGAAAAAAACAGAAAAAATCTGAAAAAAAAGAACTGAGCAGAAAAACTGAGAAAAAAACTGAGAAAAAAAAAATAAAAATAAAGAAAAACTGAGAAAAAAAACTTACTAGGAAAACTGAGCAGAAAAACTGAGCAGAAAAACTAAGAAAAAAAACTATTTAAAAAAACTGAAGAAAAACGGAGGAAAAAAACTGAGAAGAAAAACTGAGAAAAAAAGACTGAAAAAACAGAAGAAAAACTTAGAAAAAATCTGTGAAAAAACTGTGAAAAAAAAGAACTGAGAAGAAAAACTGAGAAAAAAACTGACTAGAAAAACTGAGCTGAAAAACTGAGCAGAAAAACTGAGAAAAAAAACTAATAAAAAAAACTGAAGAAAAACGGAGGAAAAAAACTGAGAAGAAAAACTGAGAAAAAAAGACTGAAAAAACTGAAGAAAAACTTAGAAAAAATCTGTGAAAAAACTGTGAAAAAAAAGAACTGAGAAGAAAAATTGAGAGAAAAAAATATTTTAAAAAATTGAAAAGAAAAACTGAGCAAAAAAGACTGAAGCAACTGAAGAAAAACTTGGAAAAAAACTGAAAAAAACTGTGAAGAAAAAGAACTGAGCAGAAAAACTGAGAAAAAATCTGAGAAAAAAAAAATTAAAAAAAAACTGAGCAGAAAAACTGAGAAAAAAAACTATTAAAAAAAACTGAAGACAAACTGAGGAAAAAAACTGAGAAGAAAAACTGAGAAAAAAAGACTGAAAAAACTGAAGAAAAATTTAGAAAAAATCTGTGAAAAAAACTGTGAAAAAAACTGTGAAAAATTGAACTGAGAAGAAAAACTGAGAAAAAAACTGACTAGAAAAACTGAGCAGAAAAACAGAGCAAAAAAACTGAGAAAAAAACCTATTTAAAAAAACTGAAGAAAAACGGAGGAAAAAAACTGAGAAGAAAAACGGAGAAAAAAAGACTGAAAAAACTGAATAAAAACTTAGAAAAAATCTGAAAAAAACTGTGAAAAAAAAGAACTGAGCAGAAAAAATGAGAAAAAAACTGAGAAAAAAACTGACTAGAAAAACTGAGCAGAAAAACAGAGCAAAAAAACTGAGAAAAAAAATATTTAAAAAAACTGTGAAAAAAACTGTGAAAAAAATGTGAAAAAAAGAAAAACTGAGAAAAAAAACTGACTAGAAAAACTGAGCAGAAAAACTGAGCAGAAAAACAGAGAAAAAAAACTTTTTAAAAAAACTGAAGAAAAACGGAGGAAAAAACTGAGAAGAAAAACTGAGAACAAAAGACTGAAAAAACTGAAGAAAAACTATGAAAAAATCTGAAAAAAACTGTGAAAAAAAAGAACTGAGAAGAAAAACTGAGAAAAAAACTGACTAGAAAAACTGAGCAGAAAAACTGAGCAGAAAAACTGAGAAAAAAAACTAATAAAAAAAACTGAAGAAAAACGGAGGAAAAAAACTGAGAAGAAAAACTGAGAAAAATAGACTGAAAAAACTGAAGAAAAACTTAGAAAAAATCTGTGAAAAAACTGTGAAAAAAAAGAACTGAGAAGAAAAACTGAGAGATAAAAATATTTTAAAAAATTGAGAAGAAAAACTGAGCAGAAAAACTGGGAAAAAAACCTATTTAAAAAAACTGAAGAAAAACGGAGGAAAAAAACTGCGAAGAAAAACTGAGAAAAAAAGACTGAAAAAACTGAGAAGAAAAACTGAGAAAAAATCTGTGAAAAAAACTGTGAAAAAAAAGAACTGAGAAGAAAAACTGAGAAAAAAACTGACTAGAAAAACTGAGCAGAAAAACAGAGTAAAAAAACTGAGAAAAAAAAATATTTTAAAAAACTGAGCAGAAAAACTGAGCAGAAAAACTGAGAAAAAAACCTATTTAAAAAAACTGAAGAAAAACGGAGGAAAAAAACTTAGAAGAAAAACTGAGAAAAAAAGACTGAAAAAACTGAAGAAAATCTTGGAAAAAATCTGAAAAAAACTGTGACAAAAAAGAACTGAGAAGAAAAACTGAGAAAAAAAGACTGAAAAAACTGAAGAAAAACTGAGCAGAAAAACTGAGAAAAAAAACTGTGAAAAAAAAGAACTGAGAAGAAAAATTAAGAGAAAAAAATATATTGAAAAATTGAGAAGAAAAACTGAGCAAAAAAGACAGAAAAAATTGAAGAAAAACTTAAGAAAAACTTAGAAAAAAACAGAAAAAATCTGAAAAAAAAGAACTGAGCAGAAAAACTGAGAAAAAAACTGAGAAAAAAAAAATAAAAAAAAAGAAAAACTGAGAAAAAAAACTGACTAGGAAAACTGAGCAGAAAAACTGAGCAGAAAAACAAAGAAAAAAAACTATTTAAAAAACTGAAGAAAAACGGAGGAAAAAAACTGAGAAGAAAAACTGAGAAAAAAAGACTGAAAAAACAGAAGAAAAACTTAGAAAAAATCTGTGAAAAAACTGTGAAAAAAAAGAACTGAGAAGAAAAACTGAGAAAAAAACTGACTAGAAAAACTGAGCTGAAAAACTGAGCAGAAAAACTGAGAAAAAAAACTAATAAAAAAAACTGAAGAAAAACGGAGGAAAAAAACTGAGAAGAAAAACTGAGAAAAAAAGACTGAAAAAACTGAAGAAAAACTTAGAAAAAATCTGTGAAAAAACTGTGAAAAAAAAGAACTGAGAAGAAAAATTGAGAGAAAAAAATATTTTAAAAAATTGAGAAGAAAAACTGAGCAAAAAAGACTGAAGCAACTGAAGAAAAACTTGGAAAAAAACTGAAAAAAACTGTGAAGAAAAAGAACTGAGCAGAAAAACTGAGAAAAAATCTGAGAAAAAAAAAATTAAAAAAAAACTGAGCAGAAAAACTGAGAAAAAAAACTATTAAAAAAAACTGAAGACAAACTGAGGAAAAAAACTGAGAAGAAAAACTGAGAAAAAAAGACTGAAAAAACTGAAGAAAAATTTAGAAAAAATCTGTGAAAAAAACTGTGAAAAAAACTGTGAAAAATTGAACTGAGAAGAAAAACTGAGAAAAAAACTGACTAGAAAAACTGAGCAGAAAAACAGAGCAAAAAAACTGAGAAAAAAACCTATTTAAAAAAACTGAAGAAAAACGGAGGAAAAAAACTGAGAAGAAAAACGGAGAAAAAAAGACTGAAAAAACTGAATAAAAACTTAGAAAAAATCTGAAAAAAACTGTGAAAAAAAAGAACTGAGCAGAAAAAATGAGAAAAAAACTGAGAAAAAAACTGACTAGAAAAACTGAGCAGAAAAACAGAGCAAAAAAACTGAGAAAAAAAATATTTAAAAAAACTGTGAAAAAAACTGTGAAAAAACTGTGAAAAAAAGAAAAACTGAGAAAAAAAACTGACTAGAAAAACTGAGCAGAAAAACTGAGCAGAAAAACAGAGAAAAAAAATATTTTAAAAAACTGAGCAGAAAAACTGAGCAGAAAAACTGAGAAAAAATCTGTGAAAAAAACTGTGAAAAAAAAGAACTGAGAAGAAAAACTGAGAAAAAAACTGACTAGAAAAACTGAGCAGAAAAACAGAGCAAAAAAACTGAGAAAAAAAATATTTTAAAAAACTGAGCAGAAAAACTGAGCAGAAAAACTGAGAAAAAAACCTATTGAAAAAAACTGAAGAAAAAAGGAGGAAAAAAATTGAGAAGAAAAACTGAGCAAAAAAGACTGAAAAAACTGAAGAAAAACTTAGAAAAAATCTGTGAAAAAACTGTGAAAAAAAAGAACTGAGAAGAAAAACTGAGAGAAAAAAATATTTTAAAAAATTGAGAAGAAAAACTGAGCAAAAAAGATTGAAAAAACTGAAGAAAAACTTAAGAAAAACTTAGAAAAAAACAGAAAAAATCTGTGAAAAAAAAGAACTGAGCAGAAAAACTGAGAAAAAAACTGAGAAAAAAATAAATAAAAAAAAACTGAGCAGAAAAACTGAGAAAAAAAACTATTTAAAAAAACTGAAGAAAAACGGAGGAAAAAAACTGAGAAGAAAAACTGAGAAAAAAAGACTGAAAAAACTGAAGAACAACTTAGAAAAAATCTGAAAAAAACTGTGAAAAAAAAGAACTGAGCAGAAAAAATGAGAAAAAAACTGAGAAAAAAAAAATTTAAAAAAACTGAGCAGAAAAACTGAGCAGAAAAACTGAGAAAAAAAACTATTTAAAAAAACTGAAGAAAAGCGGAGGAAAAAAACTGAGAAGAAAAACGGAGAAAAAAAGACTGAAAAAACTGAATAAAAACTTAGAAAAAATCTGAAAAAAACTGTGAAAAAAAAGAACTGAGCAGAAAAAATGAGAAAAAAACTGAGAAAAAAACTGACTAGAAAAACTGAGCAGAAAAACAGAGCAAAAAAACTGAGAAAAAAAATATTTAAAAAAACTGTGAAAAAAACTGTGAAAAAAATGTGAAAAAAAGAAAAACTGAGAAAAAAAACTGACTAGAAAAACTGAGCAGAAAAACTGAGCAGAAAAACAGAGAAAAAAAACTTTTTAAAAAAACTGAAGAAAAACGGAGGAAAAAACTGAGAAGAAAAACTGAGAACAAAAGACTGAAAAAACTGAAGAAAAACTATGAAAAAATCTGAAAAAAACTGTGAAAAAAAAGAACTGAGAAGAAAAACTGAGAAAAAAACTGACTAGAAAAACTGAGCAGAAAAACTGAGCAGAAAAACTGAGAAAAAAAACTAATAAAAAAAACTGAAGAAAAACGGAGGAAAAAAACTGAGAAGAAAAACTGAGAAAAATAGACTGAAAAAACTGAAGAAAAACTTAGAAAAAATCTGTGAAAAAACTGTGAAAAAAAAGAACTGAGAAGAAAAACTGAGAGATAAAAATATTTTAAAAAATTGAGAAGAAAAACTGAGCAGAAAAACTGGGAAAAAAACCTATTTAAAAAAACTGAAGAAAAACGGAGGAAAAAAACTGCGAAGAAAAACTGAGAAAAAAAGACTGAAAAAACTGAGAAGAAAAACTGAGAAAAAATCTGTGAAAAAAACTGTGAAAAAAAAGAACTGAGAAGAAAAACTGAGAAAAAAACTGACTAGAAAAACTGAGCAGAAAAACAGAGTAAAAAAACTGAGAAAAAAAAATATTTTAAAAAACTGAGCAGAAAAACTGAGCAGAAAAACTGAGAAAAAAACCTATTTAAAAAAACTGAAGAAAAATGGAGGAAAAAAACTGAGAAGAAAAACTGAGAAAAAAAAACTGAAAAAACTGAAGAAAAACTTCGAAAAAATCTGAAAAAAACTGTGAAAAAAGAGAACTGAGCAGAAAAACAGAGAAGAAAACTGAGAAAAAAAAATTAAAAATAACTGAGCAGAAAAACTGAGCAGAAAAACTGAGAAAAAAAATTATTTAAAAAACTGAAGAAAAACGGAGGAAAAAAACTGAGAAGAAAAACTGAGAAAAAATCTGTGAAAAAAACTGGGAAAAAAAGAACTGAGAACAAAAACTGAGAAAAAAACTGACTAGAAAAACTGAGCAGAAAAACAGAGCAAAAAAACTGAGAAAAAAAATATTTTAAAAAACTGAGCATAAAAACTGAGCAGAAAAACTGAGAAAAAAACCTATTTAAAAAAACTGAAGAAAAACAGAGGAAAAAAACTGAGAAGAAAAACTGAGAAAAAAAGACTGAAAAAACTGAAGAAAAATTTAGAAAAAATCTGAAAAAAACTGTGAAAAAAAAGAACTGAGAAGAAAAACTGAGAAAAAACTGACTAGAAAAACTGAGCAGAAAAACTGAGCAGAAAAACTGAGAAAAAAAACTAATAAAAAAAACTGAAGAAAAACGGAGGAAAAAAACTGAGAAGAAAAACTGAGAAAAAATAGACTGAAAAAACTGAAGAAAAACTTAGAAAAAATCTGAAAAAAACTGTGAAAAAAGAGAACTGAGCAGAAAAACTGAGAGGAAAACTGAGAAAAAAAAATTAAAAATAACTGAGCAGAAAAACTGAGCAGAAAAACTGAGAAAAAAACCTATTTAAAAAAACTGAAGAAAAACAGAGGAAAAAAACTGAGAAGAAAAACTGAGATAAAAGACTGAAAAAACTGAAGAAAAATTTAGAAAAAATCTGAAAAAAACTGAAAAAAAAGAACTGAGAAGAAAAACTGAGAAAAAAACTGACTAGAAAAACTGAGCAGAAAAACTGAGCAGAAAAACTGAGAAAAAAAACTCGTTAAAAAAACTGAAGAAAAACAGAGGAAAAAAACTGAGAAGAAAAACTGAGAAAAAATCTGTGAAAAAAACTGAAAAAAAAGAACTGAGAAGAAAAACTGAGAAAAAAACTGACTAGAAAAACTGAGCAGAAAAACAGAGCAAAAAAACTGAGAAAAAAAATATTTTAAAAAACTGAGCAGAAAAACTGAGCAGAAAAACAGAGAAAAAAAACTTTTTAAAAAAACTGAAGAAAAACGGAGGAAAAAAACTAAGAAAAACTGAGAAAAAAAGACTGAAAAAACTGAAGAAAAACTTGGTAAATATCTGAAAAAAACTGTGAAAAAAAAAGAACTGAGAAGAAAAACTGAGAAAAAAACTGACTAGAAAAACTGAGCAGAAAAACTGAGCAGAAAAACTGAGAAAAAAAACTAATTAAAAAAACTGAAGAAAAACGGAGGAAAAAAACTGAGAAGAAAAACTGAGAAAAATAGACTGAAAAAACTGAAGAAAAACTTAGAAAAAATCTGTGAAAAATCTGTGAAAAAAACTGAAAAAAAAGAACTGAGAAGAAAAACTGAGAAAAAACTGACTAGAAAAACTGAGCAGAAAAACAGAGCAAAAAAACTGAGAAAAAAAATATTTTAAAAAACTGAGCAGAAAAACTGAGCAGAAAAACTGAGAAAAAAACCTATTTAAAAAAACTGAAGAAAAACGGAGGAAAAAACCTTAGAAGAAAAACTGAGAAAAAAAGACTGAAAAAACTGAAGAAAATCTTGGAAAAAATCTGAAAAAAACTGTGAAAAAAAAGAACTGAGCAGAAAAACTGAGAAAAAAACTGAGAAATTTTTTTTTAAAAAAACTGAGCAGAAAAACTGAGCAGAAAAACTGAGAAAAAAAAACTCGTTTAAAAAACTGAAGAAAAACAGAGGAAAAAAACTGAGAAGAAAAACTGAGAAAAAATCTGTGAAAAAAACTGAAAAAAAAGAACTGAGAAGAAAAACTGAGAAAAAAACTGACTAGAAAAACTGAGCAGAAAAACAGAGCAAAAAAACTGAGAAAAAAAATATTTTAAAAAACTGAGCAGAAAAACTGAGCAGAAAAACAGAGAAAAAAAACTTTTTAAAAAAACTGAAGAAAAACGGAGGAAAAAAACTAAGAAAAACTGAGGAAAAAAGACTGAAAAAACTGAAGAAAAACTTGGTAAATATCTGAAAAAAACTGTGAAAAAAAAAGAACTGAGAAGAAAAACTGAGAAAAAAACTGACTAGAAAAACTGAGCAGAAAAACTGAGCAGAAAAACTGAGAAAAAAAACTAATTAAAAAAACTGAAGAAAAACGGAGGAAAAAACTGAGAAGAAAAACTGAGAAAAATAGACTGAAAAAACTGAAGAAAAACTTAGAAAAAATCTGTGAAAAATCTGTGAAAAAAAAGAACTGAGAATAAAAACTGAGAGAAAAAACTATTTTAAAATATTGAGAAGAAAAACTGAGCAAAAAAGACTGAAAAAACTGAAGAAAAACCTAGAAAAAATCTGTGAAAAAACTGTGAAAAAAAAGAACTGAGAAGAAAAACTGAGAAAAAAACTGACTAGAAAAACTGAGCAGAAAAACAGAGCAAAAAAACTGAGAAAAAAAAATATTTAAAAAAACTGAGCAGAAAAACTGAGCAGAAAAACTGAGAAAAAAACCTATTTAAAAAAACTGAAGAAAAACGGAGGAAAAAAACTTAGAAGAAAAACTGAGAAAAAAAGACTGAAAAAACTGAATAAAAACTTAGAAAAAATCTGTGAAAAAAACTGAAAAAAAAGAACTGAGAAGAAAATCTGAGAAAAAAATGACTAGAAAAACTGAGCAGAAAAACAGAGCAAAAAAACTGAGAAAAAAAAAATTTAAAAAAACTGAGCAGAAAAACTGAGCAGAAAAACTGAGAAAAAAACTAATAAAAAAAACTGAAAAAAAACGGAGGAAAAAAACTGAGAAGAAAAACTGAGGAAAAAAGACTGAAAAAACTGAAGAAAAACTTAGAAAAAATCTGTGAAAAACCTGTGAAAAAAAAGAACTGAGAAGAAAAACTGAGAGAAAAAAATATTTTAAAAAACTGAGAAGAAAAACTGAGCAAAAAAGACTGATAAAAATGAAGAAAAACTTAGAAAAAAACTGAAAAAAACTGTGAAAAAAAAGAACTGAGAAGAAAAACTGAGAAAAAACTGACTAGAAAAACTGAGCAGAAAAACTGAGCAGAAAAACTGAGAAAAAAAACTAATAAAAAAAACTGAAGAAAAACGGAGGAAAAAAACTGAGAAGAAAAACTGAGAAAAAATAGACTGAAAAAACTGAAGAAAAACTTAGAAAAAATCTGAAAAAAACTGTGAAAAAAGAGAACTGAGCAGAAAAACTGAGAGGAAAACTGAGAAAAAAAAATTAAAAATAACTGAGCAGAAAAACTGAGCAGAAAAACTGAGAAAAAAACCTATTTAAAAAAACTGAAGAAAAACAGAGGAAAAAAACTGAGAAGAAAAACTGAGATAAAAGACTGAAAAAACTGAAGAAAAATTTAGAAAAAATCTGAAAAAAACTGAAAAAAAAGAACTGAGAAGAAAAACTGAGAAAAAAACTGACTAGAAAAACTGAGCAGAAAAACTGAGCAGAAAAACTGAGAAAAAAAACTCGTTAAAAAAACTGAAGAAAAACAGAGGAAAAAAACTGAGAAGAAAAACTGAGAAAAAATCTGTGAAAAAAACTGAAAAAAAAGAACTGAGAAGAAAAACTGAGAAAAAAACTGACTAGAAAAACTGAGCAGAAAAACAGAGCAAAAAAACTGAGAAAAAAAATATTTTAAAAAACTGAGCAGAAAAACTGAGCAGAAAAACAGAGAAAAAAAACTTTTTAAAAAAACTGAAGAAAAACGGAGGAAAAAAACTAAGAAAAACTGAGAAAAAAAGACTGAAAAAACTGAAGAAAAACTTGGTAAATATCTGAAAAAAACTGTGAAAAAAAAAGAACTGAGAAGAAAAACTGAGAAAAAAACTGACTAGAAAAACTGAGCAGAAAAACTGAGCAGAAAAACTGAGAAAAAAAACTAATTAAAAAAACTGAAGAAAAACGGAGGAAAAAAACTGAGAAGAAAAACTGAGAAAAATAGACTGAAAAAACTGAAGAAAAACTTAGAAAAAATCTGTGAAAAATCTGTGAAAAAAACTGAAAAAAAAGAACTGAGAAGAAAAACTGAGAAAAAACTGACTAGAAAAACTGAGCAGAAAAACAGAGCAAAAAAACTGAGAAAAAAAATATTTTAAAAAACTGAGCAGAAAAACTGAGCAGAAAAACTGAGAAAAAAACCTATTTAAAAAAACTGAAGAAAAACGGAGGAAAAAACCTTAGAAGAAAAACTGAGAAAAAAAGACTGAAAAAACTGAAGAAAATCTTGGAAAAAATCTGAAAAAAACTGTGAAAAAAAAGAACTGAGCAGAAAAACTGAGAAAAAAACTGAGAAAATTTTTTTTTAAAAAACTGAGCAGAAAAACTGAGCAGAAAAACTGAGAAAAAAAACTCGTTAAAAAAACTGAAGAAAAACAGAGGAAAAAAACTGAGAAGAAAAACTGAGAAAAAATCTGTGAAAAAAACTGAAAAAAAAGAACTGAGAAGAAAAACTGAGAAAAAAACTGACTAGAAAAACTGAGCAGAAAAACAGAGCAAAAAAACTGAGAAAAAAAATATTTTAAAAAACTGAGCAGAAAAACTGAGCAGAAAAACAGAGAAAAAAAACTTTTTAAAAAAACTGAAGAAAAACGGAGGAAAAAAACTAAGAAAAACTGAGGAAAAAAGACTGAAAAAACTGAAGAAAAACTTGGTAAATATCTGAAAAAAACTGTGAAAAAAAAAGAACTGAGAAGAAAAACTGAGAAAAAAACTGACTAGAAAAACTGAGCAGAAAAACTGAGCAGAAAAACTGAGAAAAAAAACTAATTAAAAAAACTGAAGAAAAACGGAGGAAAAAACTGAGAAGAAAAACTGAGAAAAATAGACTGAAAAAACTGAAGAAAAACTTAGAAAAAATCTGTGAAAAATCTGTGAAAAAAAAGAACTGAGAAGAAAAACTGAGAGAAAAAACTATTTTAAAATATTGAGAAGAAAAACTGAGCAAAAAAGACTGAAAAAACTGAAGAAAAACCTAGAAAAAATCTGTGAAAAAACTGTGAAAAAAAAGAACTGAGAAGAAAAACTGAGAAAAAAACTGACTAGAAAAACTGAGCAGAAAAACAGAGCAAAAAAACTGAGAAAAAAAAATATTTAAAAAAACTGAGCAGAAAAACTGAGCAGAAAAACTGAGAAAAAAACCTATTTAAAAAAACTGAAGAAAAACGGAGGAAAAAAACTTAGAAGAAAAACTGAGAAAAAAAGACTGAAAAAACTGAATAAAAACTTAGAAAAAATCTGTGAAAAAAACTGAAAAAAAAGAACTGAGAAGAAAATCTGAGAAAAAAATGACTAGAAAAACTGAGCAGAAAAACAGAGCAAAAAAACTGAGAAAAAAAAAATTTAAAAAAACTGAGCAGAAAAACTGAGCAGAAAAACTGAGAAAAAAACTAATAAAAAAAACTGAAAAAAAACGGAGGAAAAAAACTGAGAAGAAAAACTGAGGAAAAAAGACTGAAAAAACTGAAGAAAAACTTAGAAAAAATCTGTGAAAAACCTGTGAAAAAAAAGAACTGAGAAGAAAAACTGAGAGAAAAAAATATTTTAAAAAACTGAGAAGAAAAACTGAGCAAAAAAGACTGATAAAAATGAAGAAAAACTTAGAAAAAAACTGAAAAAAACTGTGAAAAAAAAGAACTGAGCAGAAAAACTGAGAAAAAAACTGAGAAAATTTTTTTTTTAAAAACTGAGCAGAAAAACTGAGCAGAAAAACTGAGAAAAAAAACTCGTTAAAAAAACTGAAGAAAAACAGAGGAAAAAAACTGAGAAGAAAAACTGAGAAAAAATCTGTGAAAAAAACTGAAAAATAAAGAACTGAGAAGAAAAACTGAGAAAAAACTGACTAGAAAAACTGAGCAGAAAAACAGAGCAAAAAAACTGAGAAAAAAAATATTTTAAAAAACTGAGCAGAAAAACTGAGCAGAAAAACTGAGAAAAAAACCTATTTAAAAAAACTGAAGAAAAACGGAGGAAAAAAACTTAGAAGAAAAACTGAGAAAAAAAGACTGAAAAAACTGAAGAAAATCTTGGAAAAAATCTGAAAAAAACTGTGAAAAAAAAGAACTGAGAAGAAAAACTGAGAAAAAAAGACTGAAAAAACTGAAGAAAAACTTAGAAAAAACTGTGAAAAAAACTGTGAAAAAAACAGTGCAAAAAAAAGAAAAACTGAGAAAAAAAACTGACTAGAAAAACTGAGCAGAAAAACTGAGCAGAAAAACAGAGAAAAAAAACTTTTTAAAAAAACTGAAGAAAAACGGAGGAAAAAAACTAAGAAAAACTGAGAAAAAAAGACTGAAAAAACTGAAGAAAAACTTGGTAAATATCTGAAAAAAACTGTGAAAAAAAAAGAACTGAGAAGAAAAACTGAGAAAAAAACTGACTAGAAAAACTGAGCAGAAAAACTGAGCAGAAAAACTGAGAAAAAAAACTAATTAAAAAAACTGAAGAAAAACGGAGGAAAAAACTGAGAAGAAAAACTGAGAAAAATAGACTGAAAAAACTGAAGAAAAACTTAGAAAAAATCTGTGAAAAATCTGTGAAAAAAAAGAACTGAGAATAAAAACTGAGAGAAAAAACTATTTTAAAATATTGAGAAGAAAAACTGAGCAAAAAAGACTGAAAAAACTGAAGAAAAACCTAGAAAAAATCTGTGAAAAAACTGTGAAAAAAAAGAACTGAGAAGAAAAACTGAGAAAAAAACTGACTAGAAAAACTGAGCAGAAAAACAGAGCAAAAAAACTGAGAAAAAAAAATATTTAAAAAAACTGAGCAGAAAAACTGAGCAGAAAAACTGAGAAAAAAACCTATTTAAAAAAACTGAAGAAAAACGGAGGAAAAAAACTTAGAAGAAAAACTGAGAAAAAAAGACTGAAAAAACTGAATAAAAACTTAGAAAAAATCTGTGAAAAAAACTGAAAAAAAAGAACTGAGAAGAAAATCTGAGAAAAAAATGACTAGAAAAACTGAGCAGAAAAACAGAGCAAAAAAACTGAGAAAAAAAAAATTTAAAAAAACTGAGCAGAAAAACTGAGCAGAAAAACTGAGAAAAAAACTAATAAAAAAAACTGAAAAAAAACGGAGGAAAAAAACTGAGAAGAAAAACTGAGGAAAAAAGACTGAAAAAACTGAAGAAAAACTTAGAAAAAATCTGTGAAAAACCTGTGAAAAAAAAGAACTGAGAAGAAAAACTGAGAGAAAAAAATATTTTAAAAAACTGAGAAGAAAAACTGAGCAAAAAAGACTGATAAAAATGAAGAAAAACTTAGAAAAAAACTGAAAAAAACTGTGAAAAAAAAGAACTGAGAAGAAAAACTGAGAAAAAACTGACTAGAAAAACTGAGCAGAAAAACTGAGCAGAAAAACAGAGAAAAAAAACTTTTTAAAAAAACTGAAGAAAAACGGAGGAAAAAAACTAAGAAAAACTGAGAAAAAAAGACTGAAAAAACTGAAGAAAAACTTGGTAAATATCTGAAAAAAACTGTGAAAAAAAAAGAACTGAGAAGAAAAACTGAGAAAAAAACTGACTAGAAAAACTGAGCAGAAAAACAGAGCAAAAAAACTGAGAAAAAAAATATTTTAAAAAACTGAGCAGAAAAACTGAGCCGAAAAACTGAGAAAAAAACCTATTTAAAAAAACTGAAGAAAAACGGAGGAAAAAAACTGAGAAGAAAAATTGAGAAAAATAGACTGAAAAAACTGAAGAAAAACTTAGAAAAAATCTGAAAAAAAACTGTGGAAAAAAAAGAACTGAGCAGAAAAACTGAGAAAAAAACTGAGAAAAAATTTTTTTAAAAAACTGAGCAGAAAAACTGAGCAGAAAAACTGAGAAAAAAAGACTGAAAAAACTGAAGAAAAACTTAGAAAAAAACTGTGAAAAAAACTGTGAAAAAAACTGTGAAAAAAAAGAAAAACTGAGAAAAAAAACTGACTAGAAAAACTGAGCAGAAAAACTGAGCAGAAAAACAGAGAAAAAAAACTTTTTAAAAAAACTGAAGAAAAACGGAGGAAAAAAACTGAGAAGAAAAACTGAGAAAAAAAGACTGAAAAAACTGAAGAAAAACTTGGAAAAAATCTGAAAAAAACTGTGAAAAAAAAGAACTGAGAAGAAAAACTGAGAAAAAAACTGACTAGAAAAACTGAGCAGAAAAACAGAGCAAAAAAACTGAGAAAAAAAATATTTAAAAAAACTGAGCAGAAAAACTGAGCAGAAAAACTGAGAAAAAAAATATTTAAAAATACTGAGCAGAAAAACTGAGCAGAAAAACTGAGAAAAAAACCTATTTAAAAAAACTGAAGAAAAACGGAGGAAAAAAACTGAGAAGAAAAACTGAGAAAAAATCTGTGAAAAAAACTGTGAAAAAAAAGAACTGAGAAGAAAAACTGAGAAAAAAACTGACTAGAAAAACTGAGCAGAAAAACAGAGCAAAAAAACTCAGAAAAAAAAATATTAAAAAAAACTGAGCAGAAAAACTGAGCAGAAAAACTGAGAAAAAAACCTATTCAAAAAAACTGAAGAAAAACGGAGGAAAAAAACTTAGAAGAAAAACTGAGAAAATATAACTGAAAAAACTGAAGAAAAACTTGGAAAAAATCTGAAAAAAACTGTGAAAAAAAAGAACTGAGAAGAAAAACTGAGAAAAAAAGACTGAAAAAACTGAAGAAAAACTTAGAAAAAAACTGTGAAAAAAACTGTGAAAAAACTGTGAAAAAAAGAAAAACTGAGAAAAAAAACTGACTAGAAAAACGGAGCAGAAAAACTGAGCAGAAAAACAGAGAAAAAAAACTTTTTAAAAAAACTGAAAAAAACGGAGGAAAAAACTGAGAAGAAAAACTGAGAACAAAAGACTGAAAAAACTGAAGAAAAACTAGGAAAAAATCTGAAAAAAACTGTGAAAAAAAAGAACTGAGAAGAAAAACTGAGAAAAAAACTGACTAGAAAAACTGAGCAGAAAAACTGACCAGAAAAACTGAGAAAAAAAACTAATTAAAAAAACTGAAGAAAAACGGAGGAAAAAAACTGAGAAGAAAAACTGAGAAAAATAGACTGAAAAAACTGAAGAAAAACTTAGAAAAAATCTGTGAAAAAACTGTGAAAAAAAAGAACTGAGAAGAAAAACTGAGAGAAATAAATATTTTTAATAATTGAGAAGAAAAACTGAGCAAAAAAGACTGAAAAAACTGAAGAAAAACTTAGAAAAAAAGTGAAAAAAACTGTGAAAAAAAAGAACTGAGCAGAAAAACTGAGAAAAAAATTGAGAAAAAAAAAATTTAAAAAACTGAGCAGAAAAACTGAGAAAAAATCTGTGAAAAAAACTGTGAAAAAAAAGAACTGAGAAGAAAAACTGAGAAAAAAACTGACTAGAAAAACTGAGCAGAAAAACAGAGCAAAAAAACTGAGAAAAAAAATATTTTAAAAAACTGAGCAGAAAAACTGAGCAGAAAAACTGAGAAAAAAACCTATTGAAAAAAACTGAAGAAAAAAGGAGGAAAAAAATTGAGAAGAAAAACTGAGCAAAAAAGACTGAAAAAACTGAAGAAAAACTTAGAAAAAATCTGTGAAAAAACTGTGAAAAAAAAGAACTGAGAAGAAAAACTGAGAGAAAAAAATATTTTAAAAAATTGAGAAGAAAAACTGAGCAAAAAAGATTGAAAAAACTGAAGAAAAACTTAAGAAAAACTTAGAAAAAAACAGAAAAAATCTGTGAAAAAAAAGAACTGAGCAGAAAAACTGAGAAAAAAACTGAGAAAAAAAAAAAAAAAAAAACTGAGCAGAAAAACTGAGAAAAAAAACTATTTAAAAAAACTGAAGAAAAACGGAGGAAAAAAACTGAGAAGAAAAACTGAGAAAAAAAGACTGAAAAAACTGAAGAACAACTTAGAAAAAATCTGAAAAAAACTGTGAAAAAAAAGAACTGAGCAGAAAAAATGAGAAAAAAACTGAGAAAAAAAAAATTTAAAAAAACTGAGCAGAAAAACTGAGCAGAAAAACTGAGAAAAAAAACTATTTAAAAAAACTGAAGAAAAGCGGAGGAAAAAAACTGAGAAGAAAAACTGAGAAAAAATCTGTGAAAAAAACTGTGAAAAAAAAGAACTGAGAAGAAAAACTGAGAAAAAAACTGACTAGAAAAACTGAGCAGAAAAACAGAGCAAAAAAACTGAGAAAAAAAAATATTAAAAAAAACTGAGCAGAAAAACTGAGCAGAAAAACTGAGAAAAAAACCTATTTAAAAAAACTGAAGAAAAACGGAGGAAAAAAACTTAGAAGAAAAACTGAGAAAATATAACTGAAAAAACTGAAGAAAAACTTGGAAAAAATCTGAAAAAAACTGTGAAAAAAAAGAACTGAGAAGAAAAACTGAGAAAAAAAGACTGAAAAAACTGAAGAAAAACTGAGCAGAAAAACTGAGAAAAAAAACTGTGAAAAAAAAGAACTGAGAAGAAAAATTAAGAGAAAAAAATATATTGAAAAATTGAGAAGAAAAACTGAGCAAAAAAGACAGAAAAAATTGAAGAAAAACTTAAGAAAAACTTAGAAAAAAACAGAAAAAATCTGAAAAAAAAGAACTGAGCAGAAAAACTGAGAAAAAAACTGAGAAAAAAAAAATTAAAAAAAAGAAAAACTGAGAAAAAAAACTGACTAGGAAAACTGAGCAGAAAAACTGAGCAGAAAAACTAAGAAAAAAAACTATTTAAAAAAACTGAAGAAAAACGGAGGAAAAAAACTGAGAAGAAAAACTGAGAAAAAAAGACTGAAAAAACTGAAGAAAAACTTAGAAAAAATCTGTGAAAAAACTGTGAAAAAAAAGAACTGAGAAGAAAAACTGAGAAAAAAACTGACTAGAAAAACTGAGCTGAAAAACTGAGCAGAAAAACTGAGAAAAAAAACTAATAAAAAAAACTGAAGAAAAACAGAGGAAAAAAACTGAGAAGAAAAACTGAGAAAAAAAGACTGAAAAAACTGAAGAAAAACTTAGAAAAAATCTGTGAAAAAACTGTGAAAAAAAAGAACTGAGAAGAAAAATTGAGAGAAAAAAATATTTTAAAAAATTGAGAAGAAAAACTGAGCAAAAAAGACTGAAGCAACTGAAGAAAAACTTAGAAAAAAACTGAAAAAAACTGTGAAAAAAAAGAACTGAGCAGAAAAACTGAGAAAAAAACTGAGAAAATTTTTTTTTAAAAAAAACTGAGCAGAAAAACTGAGCAGAAAAACTGAGAAAAAAACTATTTAAAAAAACTGAAGAAAAACGGAGGAAAAAAACTGAGAAGAAAAACTGAGAAAAAATCTGTGAAAAAAACTGTGAAAAAAAAGAACTGAGAAGAAAAACTGAGAAAAAAACTGACTAGAAAAACTGAGCAGAAAAACAGAGCAAAAAAACTGAGAAAAAAAATATTTTAAAAAACTGAGCAGAAAAACTGAGCAGAAAAACTGAGAAAAAAACCTATTGAAAAAAACTGAAGAAAAAAGGAGGAAAAAAATTGAGAAGAAAAACTGAGCAAAAAAGACTGAAAAAACTGAAGAAAAACTTAGAAAAAATCTGTGAAAAAACTGTGAAAAAAAAGAACTGAGAAGAAAAACTGAGAGAAAAAAATATTTTTAAAAATTGAGAAGAAAAACTGAGCAAAAAAGATTGAAAAAACTGAAGAAAAACTTAAGAAAAACTTAGAAAAAAACAGAAAAAATCTGTGAAAAAAAAGAACTGAGCAGAAAAACTGAGAAAAAAACTGAGAAAAAAAAAAAAAAAAAAAACTGAGCAGAAAAACTGAGAAAAAAAACTATTTAAAAAAACTGAAGAAAAACGGAGGAAAAAAACTGAGAAGAAAAACTGAGAAAAAAAGACTGAAAAAACTGAAGAACAACTTAGAAAAAATCTGAAAAAAACTGTGAAAAAAAAGAACTGAGCAGAAAAAATGAGAAAAAAACTGAGAAAAAAAAAATTTAAAAAAACTGAGCAGAAAAACTGAGCAGAAAAACTGAGAAAAAAAACTATTTAAAAAAACTGAAGAAAAGCGGAGGAAAAAAACTGAGAAGAAAAACTGAGAAAAAATCTGTGAAAAAAACTGTGAAAAAAAAGAACTGAGAAGAAAAACTGAGAAAAAAACTGACTAGAAAAACTGAGCAGAAAAACAGAGCAAAAAAACTGAGAAAAAAAAATATTAAAAAAAACTGAGCAGAAAAACTGAGCAGAAAAACTGAGAAAAAAACCTATTTAAAAAAACTGAAGAAAAACGGAGGAAAAAAACTTAGAAGAAAAACTGAGAAAATATAACTGAAAAAACTGAAGAAAAACTTGGAAAAAATCTGAAAAAAACTGTGAAAAAAAAGAACTGAGAAGAAAAACTGAGAAAAAAAGACTGAAAAAACTGAAGAAAAACTGAGCAGAAAAACTGAGAAAAAAAACTGTGAAAAAAAAGAACTGAGAAGAAAAATTAAGAGAAAAAAATATATTGAAAAATTGAGAAGAAAAACTGAGCAAAAAAGACAGAAAAAATTGAAGAAAAACTTAAGAAAAACTTAGAAAAAAACAGAAAAAATCTGATAAAAAAGAACTGAGCAGAAAAACTGAGAAAAAAACTGAGAAAAAAAAAATTAAAAAAAAGAAAAACTGAGAATAAAAACTGACTAGGAAAACTGAGCAGAAAAACTGAGCAGAAAAACTAAGAAAAAAAACTATTTAAAAAAACTGAAGAAAAACGGAGGAAAAAAACTGAGAAGAAAAACTGAGAAAAAAAGACTGAAAAAACTGAAGAAAAACTTAGAAAAAATCTGTGAAAAAACTGTGAAAAAAAAGAACTGAGAAGAAAAACTGAGAAAAAAACTGACTAGAAAAACTGAGCTGAAAAACTGAGCAGAAAAACTGAGAAAAAAAACTAATAAAAAAAACTGAAGAAAAACGGAGGAAAAAAACTGAGAAGAAAAACTGAGAAAAAAAGACTGAAAAAACTGAAGAACAACTTAGAAAAAATCTGAAAAAAACTGTGAAAAAAAAGAACTGAGCAGAAAAAATGAGAAAAAAACTGAGAAAAAAAAAATTTAAAAAAACTGAGCAGAAAAACTGAGCAGAAAAACTGAGAAAAAAAACTATTTAAAAAAACTGAAGAAAAGCGGAGGAAAAAAACTGAGAAGAAAAACTGAGAAAAAATCTGTGAAAAAAACTGTGAAAAAAAAGAACTGAGAAGAAAAACTGAGAAAAAAACTGACTAGAAAAACTGAGCAGAAAAACAGAGCAAAAAAACTGAGAAAAAAAAATATTAAAAAAAACTGAGCAGAAAAACTGAGCAGAAAAACTGAGAAAAAAACCTATTTAAAAAAACTGAAGAAAAACGGAGGAAAAAAACTTAGAAGAAAAACTGAGAAAATATAACTGAAAAAACTGAAGAAAAACTTGGAAAAAATCTGAAAAAAACTGTGAAAAAAAAGAACTGAGAAGAAAAACTGAGAAAAAAAGACTGAAAAAACTGAAGAAAAACTGAGCAGAAAAACTGAGAAAAAAAACTGTGAAAAAAAAGAACTGAGAAGAAAAATTAAGAGAAAAAAATATATTGAAAAATTGAGAAGAAAAACTGAGCAAAAAAGACAGAAAAAATTGAAGAAAAACTTAAGAAAAACTTAGAAAAAAACAGAAAAAATCTGAAAAAAAAGAACTGAGCAGAAAAACTGAGAAAAAAACTGAGAAAAAAAAAATTAAAAAAAAGAAAAACTGAGAAAAAAAACTGACTAGGAAAACTGAGCAGAAAAACTGAGCAGAAAAACTAAGAAAAAAAACTATTTAAAAAAACTGAAGAAAAACGGAGGAAAAAAACTGAGAAGAAAAACTGAGAAAAAAAGACTGAAAAAACTGAAGAAAAACTTAGAAAAAATCTGTGAAAAAACTGTGAAAAAAAAGAACTGAGAAGAAAAACTGAGAAAAAAACTGACTAGAAAAACTGAGCTGAAAAACTGAGCAGAAAAACTGAGAAAAAAAACTAATAAAAAAAACTGAAGAAAAACGGAGGAAAAAAACTGAGAAGAAAAACTGAGAAAAAAAGACTGAAAAAACTGAAGAAAAACTTAGAAAAAATCTGTGAAAAAACTGTGAAAAAAAAGAACTGAGAAGAAAAATTGAGAGAAAAAAATATTTTAAAAAATTGAGAAGAAAAACTGAGCAAAAAAGACTGAAGCAACTGAAGAAAAACTTGGAAAAAAACTGAAAAAAACTGTGAAGAAAAAGAACTGAGCAGAAAAACTGAGAAAAAATCTGAGAAAAAAAAAATTTAAAAAAAACTGAGCAGAAAAACTGAGAAAAAATCTGTGAAAAAACTGTGAAAAAAAAGAACTGAGAAGAAAAACTGAGAAAAAAATATTTTAAAAAATTGAGAAGAAAAACTGAGCAAAAAAGATTGAAAAAACTGAAGAAAAACTTAGAAAAAAACTGAAAAAAACTGTGAAAAAAAAGAACTGAGCAGAAAAACTGAGAAAAAAACTGAGAAAATTTTTTTTTAAAAAAACTGAGCAGAAAAACTGAGCAGAAAAACTGAGAAAAAAACTATTTAAAAAAACTGAAGAAAAACGGAGGAAAAAAACTGAGAAGAAAAACTGAGAAAAAATCTGTGAAAAAAACTGTGAAAAAAAAGAACTGAGAAGAAAAACTGAGAAAAAAACTGACTAGAAAAACTGAGCAGAAAAACAGAGCAAAAAAACTGAGAAAAAAAATATTTTAAAAAACTGAGCAGAAAAACTGAGCAGAAAAACTGAGAAAAAAACCTATTGAAAAAAACTGAAGAAAAAAGGAGGAAAAAAATTGAGAAGAAAAACTGAGCAAAAAAGACTGAAAAAACTGAAGAAAAACTTAGAAAAAATCTGTGAAAAAACTGTGAAAAAAAAGAACTGAGAAGAAAAACTGAGAGAAAAAAATATTTTAAAAAATTGAGAAGAAAAACTGAGCAAAAAAGATTGAAAAAACTGAAGAAAAACTTAAGAAAAACTTAGAAAAAAACAGAAAAAATCTGTGAAAAAAAAGAACTGAGCAGAAAAACTGAGAAAAAAACTGAGAAAAAAAAAAAAAAAAAAAACTGAGCAGAAAAACTGAGAAAAAAAACTATTTAAAAAAACTGAAGAAAAACGGAGGAAAAAAACTGAGAAGAAAAACTGAGAAAAAAAGACTGAAAAAACTGAAGAACAACTTAGAAAAAATCTGAAAAAAACTGTGAAAAAAAAGAACTGAGCAGAAAAAATGAGAAAAAAACTGAGAAAAAAAAAATTTAAAAAAACTGAGCAGAAAAACTGAGCAGAAAAACTGAGAAAAAAAACTATTTAAAAAAACTGAAGAAAAGCGGAGGAAAAAAACTGAGAAGAAAAACTGAGAAAAAATCTGTGAAAAAAACTGTGAAAAAAAAGAACTGAGAAGAAAAACTGAGAAAAAAACTGACTAGAAAAACTGAGCAGAAAAACAGAGCAAAAAAACTGAGAAAAAAAAATATAAAAAAAAACTGAGCAGAAAAACTGAGCAGAAAAACTGAGAAAAAAACCTATTTAAAAAAACTGAAGAAAAACGGAGGAAAAAAACTTAGAAGAAAAACTGAGAAAATATAACTGAAAAAACTGAAGAAAAACTTGGAAAAAATCTGAAAAAAACTGTGAAAAAAAAGAACTGAGAAGAAAAACTGAGAAAAAAAGACTGAAAAAACTGAAGAAAAACTGAGCAGAAAAACTGAGAAAAAAAACTGTGAAAAAAAAGAACTGAGAAGAAAAATTAAGCGAAAAAAATATATTGAAAAATTGAGAAGAAAAACTGAGCAAAAAAGACAGAAAAAATTGAAGAAAAACTTAAGAAAAACTTAGAAAAAAACAGAAAAAATCTGAAAAAAAAGAACTGAGCAGAAAAACTGAGAAAAAAACTGAGAAAAAAAAAATTAAAAAAAAGAAAAACTGAGAAAAAAAACTGACTAGGAAAACTGAGCAGAAAAACTGAGCAGAAAAACTAAGAAAAAAAACTATTTAAAAAAACTGAAGAAAAACGGAGGAAAAAAACTGAGAAGAAAAACTGAGAAAAAAAGACTGAAAAAACTGAAGAAAAACTTAGAAAAAATCTGTGAAAAAACTGTGAAAAAAAAGAACTGAGAAGAAAAACTGAGAAAAAAACTGACTAGAAAAACTGAGCTGAAAAACTGAGCAGAAAAACTGAGAAAAAAAACTAATAAAAAAAACTGAAGAAAAACGGAGGAAAAAAACTGAGAAGAAAAACTGAGAAAAAAAGACTGAAAAAACTGAAGAAAAACTTAGAAAAAATCTGTGAAAAAACTGTGAAAAAAAAGAACTGAGAAGAAAAATTGAGAGAAAAAAATATTTTAAAAAATTGAGAAGAAAAACTGAGCAAAAAAGACTGAAGCAACTGAAGAAAAACTTGGAAAAAAACTGAAAAAAACTGTGAAGAAAAAGAACTGAGCAGAAAAACTGAGAAAAAATCTGAGAAAAAAAAAATTAAAAAAAAACTGAGCAGAAAAACTGAGAAAAAATCTGTGAAAAAACTGTGAAAAAAAAGAACTGAGAAGAAAAACTGAGAAAAAAATATTTTAAAAAATTGAGAAGAAAAACTGAGCAAAAAAGATTGAAAAAACTGAAGAAAAACTTAGAAAAAAACTGAAAAAAACTGTGAAAAAAAAGAACTGAGCAGAAAAACTGAGAAAAAAACTGAGAAAATTTTTTTTTTAAAAAACTGAGCAGAAAAACTGAGCAGAAAAACTGAGAAAAAAACTATTTAAAAAAACTGAAGAAAAACGGAGGAAAAAAACTGAGAAGAAAAACTGAGAAAAAATCTGTGAAAAAAACTGTGAAAAAAAAGAACTGAGAAGAAAAACTGAGAAAAAAACTGACTAGAAAAACTGAGCAGAAAAACAGAGCAAAAAAACTGAGAAAAAAAATATTTTAAAAAACTGAGCAGAAAAACTGAGCAGAAAAACTGAGAAAAAAACCTATTGAAAAAAACTGAAGAAAAAAGGAGGAAAAAAATTGAGAAGAAAAACTGAGCAAAAAAGACTGAAAAAACTGAAGAAAAACTTAGAAAAAATCTGTGAAAAAACTGTGAAAAAAAAGAACTGAGAAGAAAAACTGAGAGAAAAAAATATTTTTAAAAATTGAGAAGAAAAACTGAGCAAAAAAGATTGAAAAAACTGAAGAAAAACTTAAGAAAAACTTAGAAAAAAACAGAAAAAATCTGTGAAAAAAAAGAACTGAGCAGAAAAACTGAGAAAAAAACTGAGAAAAAAAAAAAAAAAAAAAACTGAGCAGAAAAACTGAGAAAAAAAACTATTTAAAAAAACTGAAGAAAAACGGAGGAAAAAAACTGAGAAGAAAAACTGAGAAAAAAAGACTGAAAAAACTGAAGAACAACTTAGAAAAAATCTGAAAAAAACTGTGAAAAAAAAGAACTGAGCAGAAAAAATGAGAAAAAAACTGAGAAAAAAAAAATTTAAAAAAACTGAGCAGAAAAACTGAGCAGAAAAACTGAGAAAAAAAACTATTTAAAAAAACTGAAGAAAAGCGGAGGAAAAAAACTGAGAAGAAAAACTGAGAAAAAATCTGTGAAAAAAACTGTGAAAAAAAAGAACTGAGAAGAAAAACTGAGAAAAAAACTGACTAGAAAAACTGAGCAGAAAAACAGAGCAAAAAAACTGAGAAAAAAAAATATTAAAAAAAACTGAGCAGAAAAACTGAGCAGAAAAACTGAGAAAAAAACCTATTTAAAAAAACTGAAGAAAAACGGAGGAAAAAAACTTAGAAGAAAAACTGAGAAAATATAACTGAAAAAACTGAAGAAAAACTTGGAAAAAATCTGAAAAAAACTGTGAAAAAAAAGAACTGAGAAGAAAAACTGAGAAAAAAAGACTGAAAAAACTGAAGAAAAACTAAGCAGAAAAACTGAGAAAAAAAACTGTGAAAAAAAAGAACTGAGAAGAAAAATTAAGAGAAAAAAATATATTGAAAAATTGAGAAGAAAAACTGAGCAAAAAAGACAGAAAAAATTGAAGAAAAACTTAAGAAAAACTTAGAAAAAAACAGAAAAAATCTGAAAAAAAAGAACTGAGCAGAAAAACTGAGAAAAAAACTGAGAAAAAAAAAATTAAAAAAAAGAAAAACTGAGAAAAAAAACTGACTAGGAAAACTGAGCAGAAAAACTGAGCAGAAAAACTAAGAAAAAAAACTATTTAAAAAAACTGAAGAAAAACGGAGGAAAAAAACTGAGAAGAAAAACTGAGAAAAAAAGACTGAAAAAACTGAAGAAAAACTTAGAAAAAATCTGTGAAAAAACTGTGAAAAAAAAGAACTGAGAAGAAAAACTGAGAAAAAAACTGACTAGAAAAACTGAGCTGAAAAACTGAGCAGAAAAACTGAGAAAAAAAACTAATAAAAAAAACTGAAGAAAAACGGAGGAAAAAAACTGAGAAGAAAAACTGAGAAAAAAAGACTGAAAAAACTGAAGAACAACTTAGAAAAAATCTGAAAAAAACTGTGAAAAAAAAGAACTGAGCAGAAAAAATGAGAAAAAAACTGAGAAAAAAAAAATTTAAAAAAACTGAGCAGAAAAACTGAGCAGAAAAACTGAGAAAAAAAACTATTTAAAAAAACTGAAGAAAAGCGGAGGAAAAAAACTGAGAAGAAAAACTGAGAAAAAATCTGTGAAAAAAACTGTGAAAAAAAAGAACTGAGAAGAAAAACTGAGAAAAAAACTGACTAGAAAAACTGAGCAGAAAAACAGAGCAAAAAAACTGAGAAAAAAAAATATTAAAAAAAACTGAGCAGAAAAACTGAGCAGAAAAACTGAGAAAAAAACCTATTTAAAAAAACTGAAGAAAAACGGAGGAAAAAAACTTAGAAGAAAAACTGAGAAAATATAACTGAAAAAACTGAAGAAAAACTTGGAAAAAATCTGAAAAAAACTGTGAAAAAAAAGAACTGAGAAGAAAAACTGAGAAAAAAAGACTGAAAAAACTGAAGAAAAACTGAGCAGAAAAACTGAGAAAAAAAACTGTGAAAAAAAAGAACTGAGAAGAAAAATTAAGAGAAAAAAATATATTGAAAAATTGAGAAGAAAAACTGAGCAAAAAAGACAGAAAAAATTGAAGAAAAACTTAAGAAAAACTTAGAAAAAAACAGAAAAAATCTGAAAAAAAAGAACTGAGCAGAAAAACTGAGAAAAAAACTGAGAAAAAAAAAATTAAAAAAAAGAAAAACTGAGAAAAAAAACTGACTAGGAAAACTGAGCAGAAAAACTGAGCAGAAAAACTAAGAAAAAAAACTATTTAAAAAAACTGAAGAAAAACGGAGGAAAAAAACTGAGAAGAAAAACTGAGAAAAAAAGACTGAAAAAACTGAAGAAAAACTTAGAAAAAATCTGTGAAAAAACTGTGAAAAAAAAGAACTGAGAAGAAAAACTGAGAAAAAAACTGACTAGAAAAACTGAGCTGAAAAACTGAGCAGAAAAACTGAGAAAAAAAACTAATAAAAAAAACTGAAGAAAAACGGAGGAAAAAAACTGAGAAGAAAAACTGAGAAAAAAAGACTGAAAAAACTGAAGAAAAACTTAGAAAAAATCTGTGAAAAAACTGTGAAAAAAAAGAACTGAGAAGAAAAATTGAGAGAAAAAAATATTTTAAAAAATTGAGAAGAAAAACTGAGCAAAAAAGACTGAAGCAACTGAAGAAAAACTTGGAAAAAAACTGAAAAAAACTGTGAAGAAAAAGAACTGAGCAGAAAAACTGAGAAAAAATCTGAGAAAAAAAAAATTTAAAAAAAACTGAGCAGAAAAACTGAGAAAAAATCTGTGAAAAAACTGTGAAAAAAAAGAACTGAGAAGAAAAACTGAGAAAAAAATATTTTAAAAAATTGAGAAGAAAAACTGAGCAAAAAAGATTGAAAAAACTGAAGAAAAACTTAGAAAAAAACTGAAAAAAACTGTGAAAAAAAAGAACTGAGCAGAAAAACTGAGAAAAAAACTGAGAAAATTTTTTTTTAAAAAAACTGAGCAGAAAAACTGAGCAGAAAAACTGAGAAAAAAACTATTTAAAAAAACTGAAGAAAAACGGAGGAAAAAAACTGAGAAGAAAAACTGAGAAAAAATCTGTGAAAAAAACTGTGAAAAAAAAGAACTGAGAAGAAAAACTGAGAAAAAAACTGACTAGAAAAACTGAGCAGAAAAACAGAGCAAAAAAACTGAGAAAAAAAATATTTTAAAAAACTGAGCAGAAAAACTGAGCAGAAAAACTGAGAAAAAAACCTATTGAAAAAAACTGAAGAAAAAAGGAGGAAAAAAATTGAGAAGAAAAACTGAGCAAAAAAGACTGAAAAAACTGAAGAAAAACTTAGAAAAAATCTGTGAAAAAACTGTGAAAAAAAAGAACTGAGAAGAAAAACTGAGAGAAAAAAATATTTTTAAAAATTGAGAAGAAAAACTGAGCAAAAAAGATTGAAAAAACTGAAGAAAAACTTAAGAAAAACTTAGAAAAAAACAGAAAAAATCTGTGAAAAAAAAGAACTGAGCAGAAAAACTGAGAAAAAAACTGAGAAAAAAAAAAAAAAAAAAACTGAGCAGAAAAACTGAGAAAAAAAACTATTTAAAAAAACTGAAGAAAAACGGAGGAAAAAAACTGAGAAGAAAAACTGAGAAAAAAAGACTGAAAAAACTGAAGAACAACTTAGAAAAAATCTGAAAAAAACTGTGAAAAAAAAGAACTGAGCAGAAAAAATGAGAAAAAAACTGAGAAAAAAAAAATTTAAAAAAACTGAGCAGAAAAACTGAGCAGAAAAACTGAGAAAAAAAACTATTTAAAAAAACTGAAGAAAAGCGGAGGAAAAAAACTGAGAAGAAAAACTGAGAAAAAATCTGTGAAAAAAACTGTGAAAAAAAAGAACTGAGAAGAAAAACTGAGAAAAAAACTGACTAGAAAAACTGAGCAGAAAAACAGAGCAAAAAAACTGAGAAAAAAAAATATTAAAAAAAACTGAGCAGAAAAACTGAGCAGAAAAACTGAGAAAAAAACCTATTTAAAAAAACTGAAGAAAAACGGAGGAAAAAAACTTAGAAGAAAAACTGAGAAAATATAACTGAAAAAACTGAAGAAAAACTTGGAAAAAATCTGAAAAAAACTGTGAAAAAAAAGAACTGAGAAGAAAAACTGAGAAAAAAAGACTGAAAAAACTGAAGAAAAACTGAGCAGAAAAACTGAGAAAAAAAACTGTGAAAAAAAAGAACTGAGAAGAAAAATTAAGAGAAAAAAATATATTGAAAAATTGAGAAGAAAAACTGAGCAAAAAAGACAGAAAAAATTGAAGAAAAACTTAAGAAAAACTTAGAAAAAAACAGAAAAAATCTGAAAAAAAAGAACTGAGCAGAAAAACTGAGAAAAAAACTGAGAAAAAAAAAATTAAAAAAAAGAAAAACTGAGAAAAAAAACTGACTAGGAAAACTGAGCAGAAAAACTGAGCAGAAAAACTAAGAAAAAAAACTATTTAAAAAAACTGAAGAAAAACGGAGGAAAAAAACTGAGAAGAAAAACTGAGAAAAAAAGACTGAAAAAACTGAAGAAAAACTTAGAAAAAATCTGTGAAAAAACTGTGAAAAAAAAGAACTGAGAAGAAAAACTGAGAAAAAAACTGACTAGAAAAACTGAGCTGAAAAACTGAGCAGAAAAACTGAGAAAAAAAACTAATAAAAAAAACTGAAGAAAAACGGAGGAAAAAAACTGAGAAGAAAAACTGAGAAAAAAAGACTGAAAAAACTGAAGAAAAACTTAGAAAAAATCTGTGAAAAAACTGTGAAAAAAAAGAACTGAGAAGAAAAATTGAGAGAAAAAAATATTTTAAAAAATTGAGAAGAAAAACTGAGCAAAAAAGACTGAAGCAACTGAAGAAAAACTTGGAAAAAAACTGAAAAAAACTGTGAAGAAAAAGAACTGAGCAGAAAAACTGAGAAAAAATCTGAGAAAAAAAAAATTAAAAAAAAACTGAGCAGAAAAACTGAGAAAAAAAACTATTTAAAAAAACTGAAGAAAAACGGAGGAAAAAAACTGAGAAGAAAAACTGAGAAAAAAAGACTGAAAAAACTGAAGAAAAATTTAGAAAAAATCTGTGAAAAAAACTGTGAAAAAAACTGTGAAAAATTGAACTGAGAAGAAAAACTGAGAAAAAAACTGACTAGAAAAACTGAGCAGAAAAACAGAGCAAAAAAACTGAGAAAAAAACCTATTTAAAAAAACTGAATAAAAACGGAGGAAAAAAACTGAGAAGAAAAACGGAGAAAAAAAGACTGAAAAAACTGAATAAAAACTTAGAAAAAATCTGTGAAAAAACTGTGAAAAAAAAGAACTGAGCAGAAAAAATGAGAAAAAAACTGAGAAAAAAACTGACTAGAAAAACTGAGCAGAAAAACCGAGCAAAAAAACTGAGAAAAAAAATATTTTAAAAAACTGTGAAAAAAACTGTGAAAAAACTGTGAAAAAAAGAAAAACTGAGAAAAAAAACTGACTAGAAAAACTGAGCAGAAAAACTGAGCAGAAAAACAGAGAAAAAAAACTTTTTAAAAAAACTGAAGAAAAACGGAGGAAAAAACTGAGAAGAAAAACTGAGAACAAAAGTCTGAAAAAACTGAAGAAAAACTATGAAAAAATCTGAAAAAAACTGTGAAAAAAAAGAACTGAGAAGAAAAACTGAGAAAAAAACTGACTAGAAAAACTGAGCAGAAAAACTGAGCAGAAAAACTGAGAAAAAAAACTAATAAAAAAAACTGAAGAAAAACGGAGGAAAAAAACTGAGAAGAAAAACTGATAAAAATAGACTGAAAAAACTGAAGAAAAACTTAGAAAAAATCTGTGAAAAAACTGTGAAAAAAAAGAACTGAGAAGAAAAACTGAGAGATAAAAATATTTTAAAAAATTGAGAAGAAAAACTGAGCAGAAAAACTGGGAAAAAAACCTATTTAAAAAAACTGAAGAAAAACGGAGGAAAAAAACTGCGAAGAAAAACTGAGAAAAAAAGACTGAAAAAACTGAGAAGAAAAACTGAGAAAAAATCTGTGAAAAAAACTGTGAAAAAAAAGAACTGAGAAGAAAAACTGAGAAAAAAACTGACTAGAAAAACTGAGCAGAAAAACAGAGTAAAAAAACTGAGAAAAAAAAATATTTTAAAAAACTGAGCAGAAAAACTGAGCAGAAAAACTGAGAAAAAAACCTATTTAAAAAAACTGAAGAATAATGGAGGAAAAAAACTGAGAAGAAAAACTGAGAAAAAAAAACTGAAAAAACTGAAGAAAAACTTCGAAAAAATCTGAAAAAAACTGTGAAAAAAGAGAACTGAGCAGAAAAACAGAGAAGAAAACTGAGAAAAAAAAATTAAAAATAACTGAGCAGAAAAACTGAGCAGAAAAACTGAGAAAAAAAATTATTTAAAAAAACTGAAGAAAAACGGAGGAAAAAAACTGAGAAGAGAAACTGAGAAAAAATCTGTGAAAAAAACTGGGAAAAAAAGAACTGAGAACAAAAACTGAGAAAAAAACTGACTAGAAAAACTGAGCAGAAAAACAGAGCAAAAAAACTGAGAAAAAAAATATTTTAAAAAACTGAGCATAAAAACTGAGCAGAAAAACTGAGAAAAAAACCTATTTAAAAAAACTGAAGAAAAACAGAGGAAAAAAACTGAGAAGAAAAACTGAGAAAAAAAGACTGAAAAAACTGAAGAAAAATTTAGAAAAAATCTGAAAAAAACTGTGAAAAAAAAGAACTGAGAAGAAAAACTGAGAAAAAACTGACTAGAAAAACTGAGCAGAAAAACTGAGCAGAAAAACTGAGAAAAAAAACTAGTAAAAAAAACTGAAGAAAAACGGAGGAAAAAAACTGAGAAGAAAAACTGAGAAAAAATAGACTGAAAAAACTGAAGAAAAACTTAGAAAAAATCTGAAAAAAACTGTGAAAAAAGAGAACTGAGCAGAAAAACTGAGAGGAAAACTGAGAAAAAAAAATTAAAAATAACTGAGCAGAAAAACTGAGCAGAAAAACTGAGAAAAAAACCTATTTAAAAAAACTGAAGAAAAACAGAGGAAAAAAACTGAGAAGAAAAACTGAGATAAAAGACTGAAAAAACTGAAGAAAAATTTAGAAAAAATCTGAAAAAAACTGAAAAAAAAGAACTGAGAAGAAAAACTGAGAAAAAAACTGACTAGAAAAACTGAGCAGAAAAACTGAGCAGAAAAACTGAGAAAAAAAACTCGTTAAAAAAACTGAAGAAAAACAGAGGAAAAAAACTGAGAAGAAAAACTGAGAAAAAATCTGTGAAAAAAACTGAAAAAAAAGAACTGAGAAGAAAAACTGAGAAAAAAACTGACTAGAAAAACTGAGCAGAAAAACAGAGCAAAAAAACTGAGAAAAAAAATATTTTAAAAAACTGAGCAGAAAAACTGAGCAGAAAAACAGAGAAAAAAAACTTTTTAAAAAAACTGAAGAAAAACGGAGGAAAAAAACTAAGAAAAACTGAGAAAAAAAGACTGAAAAAACTGAAGAAAAACTTGGTAAATATCTGAAAAAAACTGTGAAAAAAAAAGAACTGAGAAGAAAAACTGAGAAAAAAACTGACTAGAAAAACTGAGCAGAAAAACTGAGCAGAAAAACTGAGAAAAAAAACTAATTAAAAAAACTGAAGAAAAACGGAGGAAAAAAACTGAGAAGAAAAACTGAGAAAAATAGACTGAAAAAACTGAAGAAAAACTTAGAAAAAATCTGTGAAAAATCTGTGAAAAAAACTGAAAAAAAAGAACTGAGAAGAAAAACTGAGAAAAAACTGACTAGAAAAACTGAGCAGAAAAACAGAGCAAAAAAACTGAGAAAAAAAATATTTTAAAAAACTGAGCAGAAAAACTGAGCAGAAAAACTGAGAAAAAAACCTATTTAAAAAAACTGAAGAAAAACGGAGCAAAAAACCTTAGAAGAAAAACTGAGAAAAAAAGACTGAAAAAACTGAAGAAAATCTTGGAAAAAATCTGAAAAAAACTGTGAAAAAAAAGAACTGAGCAGAAAAACTGAGAAAAAAACTGAGAAAATTTTTTTTTAAAAAACTGAGCAGAAAAACTGAGCAGAAAAACTGAGAAAAAAAACTCGTTAAAAAAACTGAAGAAAAACAGAGGAAAAAAACTGAGAAGAAAAACTGAGAAAAAATCTGTGAAAAAAACTGAAAAAAAAGAACTGAGAAGAAAAACTGAGAAAAAAACTGACTAGAAAAACTGAGCAGAAAAACAGAGCAAAAAAACTGAGAAAAAAAATATTTTAAAAAACTGAGCAGAAAAACTGAGCAGAAAAACAGAGAAAAAAAACTTTTTAAAAAAACTGAAGAAAAACGGAGGAAAAAAACTAAGAAAAACTGAGGAAAAAAGACTGAAAAAACTGAAGAAAAACTTGGTAAATATCTGAAAAAAACTGTGAAAAAAAAAGAACTGAGAAGAAAAACTGAGAAAAAAAATGACTAGAAAAACTGAGCAGAAAAACTGAGCAGAAAAACTGAGAAAAAAAACTAATTAAAAAAACTGAAGAAAAACGGAGGAAAAAACTGAGAAGAAAAACTGAGAAAAATAGACTGAAAAAACTGAAGAAAAACTTAGAAAAAATCTGTGAAAAATCTGTGAAAAAAAAGAACTGAGAAGAAAAACTGAGAGAAAAAACTATTTTAAAATATTGAGAAGAAAAACTGAGCAAAAAAGACTGAAAAAACTGAAGAAAAACCTAGAAAAAATCTGTGAAAAAACTGTGAAAAAAAAGAACTGAGAAGAAAAACTGAGAAAAAAACTGACTAGAAAAACTGAGCAGAAAAACAGAGCAAAAAAACTGAGAAAAAAAAATATTTAAAAAAACTGAGCAGAAAAACTGAGCAGAAAAACTGAGAAAAAAACCTATTTAAAAAAACTGAAGAAAAACGGAGGAAAAAAACTTAGAAGAAAAACTGAGAAAAAAAGACTGAAAAAACTGAATAAAAACTTAGAAAAAATCTGTGAAAAAAACTGAAAAAAAAGAACTGAGAAGAAAATCTGAGAAAAAAATGACTAGAAAAACTGAGCAGAAAAACAGAGCAAAAAAACTGAGAAAAAAAAATTTAAAAAAACTGAGCAGAAAAACTGAGCAGAAAAACTGAGAAAAAAACTAATAAAAAAAACTGAAAAAAAACGGAGGAAAAAAACTGAGAAGAAAAACTGAGGAAAAAAGACTGAAAAAACTGAAGAAAAACTTAGAAAAAATCTGTGAAAAACCTGTGAAAAAAAAGAACTGAGAAGAAAAACTGAGAGAAAAAAATATTTTAAAAAACTGAGAAGAAAAACTGAGCAAAAAAGACTGATAAAAATGAAGAAAAACTTAGAAAAAAACTGAAAAAAACTGTGAAAAAAAAGAACTGAGCAGAAAAACTGAGAAAAAAACTGAGAAAATTTTTTTTTTAAAAACTGAGCAGAAAAACTGAGCAGAAAAACTGAGAAAAAAAACTCGTTAAAAAAACTGAAGAAAAACAGAGGAAAAAAACTGAGAAGAAAAACTGAGAAAAAATCTGTGAAAAAAACTGAAAAATAAAGAACTGAGAAGAAAAACTGAGAAAAAACTGACTAGAAAAACTGAGCAGAAAAACAGAGCAAAAAAACTGAGAAAAAAAATATTTTAAAAAACTGAGCAGAAAAACTGAGCAGAAAAACTGAGAAAAAAACCTATTTAAAAAAACTGAAGAAAAACGGAGGAAAAAAACTTAGAAGAAAAACTGAGAAAAAAAGACTGAAAAAACTGAAGAAAATCTTGGAAAAAATCTGAAAAAAACTGTGAAAAAAAAGAACTGAGAAGAAAAACTGAGAAAAAAAGACTGAAAAAACTGAAGAAAAACTTAGAAAAAAACTGTGAAAAAAACTGTGAAAAAAACAGTGCAAAAAAAAGAAAAACTGAGAAAAAAAACTGACTAGAAAAACTGAGCAGAAAAACTGAGCAGAAAAACAGAGAAAAAAAACTTTTTAAAAAAACTGAAGAAAAACGGAGGAAAAAAACTAAGAAAAACTGAGAAAAAAAGACTGAAAAAACTGAAGAAAAACTTGGTAAATATCTGAAAAAAACTGTGAAAAAAAAAGAACTGAGAAGAAAAACTGAGAAAAAAACTGACTAGAAAAACTGAGCAGAAAAACAGAGCAAAAAAACTGAGAAAAAAAATATTTAAAAAAACTGAGCAGAAAAACTGAGCCGAAAAACTGAGAAAAAAACCTATTTAAAAAAACTGAAGAAAAACGGAGGAAAAAAACTGAGAAGAAAAATTGAGAAAAATAGACTGAAAAAACTGAAGAAAAACTTAGAAAAAATCTGAAAAAAAACTGTGGAAAAAAAAGAACTGAGCAGAAAAACTGAGAAAAAAACTGAGAAAAAATTTTTTTAAAAAACTGAGCAGAAAAACTGAGCAGAAAAACTGAGAAAAAAAGACTGAAAAAACTGAAGAAAAACTTAGAAAAAAACTGTGAAAAAAACTGTGAAAAAAACTGTGAAAAAAAAGAAAAACTGAGAAAAAAAACTGACTAGAAAAACTGAGCAGAAAAACTGAGCAGAAAAACAGAGAAAAAAAACTTTTTAAAAAAACTGAAGAAAAACGGAGGAAAAAAACTGAGAAGAAAAACTGAGAAAAAAAGACTGAAAAAACTGAAGAAAAACTTGGAAAAAATCTGAAAAAAACTGTGAAAAAAAAGAACTGAGAAGAAAAACTGAGAAAAAAACTGACTAGAAAAACTGAGCAGAAAAACAGAGCAAAAAAACTGAGAAAAAAAATATTTAAAAAAACTGAGCAGAAAAACTGAGCAGAAAAACTGAGAAAAAAAATATTTAAAAATACTGAGCAGAAAAACTGAGCAGAAAAACTGAGAAAAAAACCTATTTAAAAAAACTGAAGAAAAACGGAGGAAAAAAACTGAGAAGGAAAACTGAGAAAAAATCTGTGAAAAAAACTGTGAAAAAAAAGAACTGAGAAGAAAAACTGAGAAAAAAACTGACTAGAAAAACTGAGCAGAAAAACAGAGCAAAAAAACTCAGAAAAAAAAATATTAAAAAAAACTGAGCAGAAAAACTGAGCAGAAAAACTGAGAAAAAAACCTATTCAAAAAAACTGAAGAAAAACGGAGGAAAAAAACTTAGAAGAAAAACTGAGAAAATATAACTGAAAAAACTGAAGAAAAACTTGGAAAAAATCTGAAAAAAACTGTGAAAAAAAAGAACTGAGAAGAAAAACTGAGAAAAAAAGACTGAAAAAACTGAAGAAAAACTTAGAAAAAAACTGTGAAAAAAACTGTGAAAAAACTGTGAAAAAAAGAAAAACTGAGAAAAAAAACTGACTAGAAAAACGGAGCAGAAAAACTGAGCAGAAAAACAGAGAAAAAAAACTTTTTAAAAAAACTGAAAAAAACGGAGGAAAAAACTGAGAAGAAAAACTGAGAACAAAAGACTGAAAAAACTGAAGAAAAACTAGGAAAAAATCTGAAAAAAACTGTGAAAAAAAAGAACTGAGAAGAAAAACTGAGAAAAAAACTGACTAGAAAAACTGAGCAGAAAAACTGACCAGAAAAACTGAGAAAAAAAACTAATTAAAAAAACTGAAGAAAAACGGCGGAAAAAAACTGAGAAGAAAAACTGAGAAAAATAGACTGAAAAAACTGAAGAAAAACTTAGAAAAAAAGTGAAAAAAACTGTGAAAAAAAAGAACTGAGCAGAAAAACTGAGAAAAAAATTGAGAAAAAAAAAATTTAAAAAACTGAGCAGAAAAACTGAGAAAAAATCTGTGAAAAAAACTGTGAAAAAAAAGAACTGAGAAGAAAAACTGAGAAAAAAACTGACTAGAAAAACTGAGCAGAAAAACAGAGCAAAAAAACTGAGAAAAAAAATATTTTAAAAAACTGAGCAGAAAAACTGAGCAGAAAAACTGAGAAAAAAACCTATTGAAAAAAACTGAAGAAAAAAGGAGGAAAAAAATTGAGAAGAAAAACTGAGCAAAAAAGACTGAAAAAACTGAAGAAAAACTTAGAAAAAATCTGTGAAAAAACTGTGAAAAAAAAGAACTGAGAAGAAAAACTGAGAGAAAAAAATATTTTAAAAAATTGAGAAGAAAAACTGAGCAAAAAAGATTGAAAAAACTGAAGAAAAACTTAAGAAAAACTTAGAAAAAAACAGAAAAAATCTGTGAAAAAAAAGAACTGAGCAGAAAAACTGAGAAAAAAACTGAGAAAAAAAAAAAAAAAAAAAACTGAGCAGAAAAACTGAGAAAAAAAACTATTTAAAAAAACTGAAGAAAAACGGAGGAAAAAAACTGAGAAGAAAAACTGAGAAAAAAAGACTGAAAAAACTGAAGAACAACTTAGAAAAAATCTGAAAAAAACTGTGAAAAAAAAGAACTGAGCAGAAAAAATGAGAAAAAAACTGAGAAAAAAAAAATTTAAAAAAACTGAGCAGAAAAACTGAGCAGAAAAACTGAGAAAAAAAACTATTTAAAAAAACTGAAGAAAAGCGGAGGAAAAAAACTGAGAAGAAAAACTGAGAAAAAATCTGTGAAAAAAACTGTGAAAAAAAAGAACTGAGAAGAAAAACTGAGAAAAAAACTGACTAGAAAAACTGAGCAGAAAAACAGAGCAAAAAAACTGAGAAAAAAAAATATTAAAAAAAACTGAGCAGAAAAACTGAGCAGAAAAACTGAGAAAAAAACCTATTTAAAAAAACTGAAGAAAAACGGAGGAAAAAAACTTAGAAGAAAAACTGAGAAAATATAACTGAAAAAACTGAAGAAAAACTTGGAAAAAATCTGAAAAAAACTGTGAAAAAAAAGAACTGAGAAGAAAAACTGAGAAAAAAAGACTGAAAAAACTGAAGAAAAACTGAGCAGAAAAACTGAGAAAAAAAACTGTGAAAAAAAAGAACTGAGAAGAAAAATTAAGAGAAAAAAATATATTGAAAAATTGAGAAGAAAAACTGAGCAAAAAAGACAGAAAAAATTGAAGAAAAACTTAAGAAAAACTTAGAAAAAAACAGAAAAAATCTGAAAAAAAAGAACTGAGCAGAAAAACTGAGAAAAAAACTGAGAAAAAAAAAATTAAAAAAAAGAAAAACTGAGAAAAAAAACTGACTAGGAAAACTGAGCAGAAAAACTGAGCAGAAAAACTAAGAAAAAAAACTATTTAAAAAAACTGAAGAAAAACGGAGGAAAAAAACTGAGAAGAAAAACTGAGAAAAAAAGACTGAAAAAACTGAAGAAAAACTTAGAAAAAATCTGTGAAAAAACTGTGAAAAAAAAGAACTGAGAAGAAAAACTGAGAAAAAAACTGACTAGAAAAACTGAGCTGAAAAACTGAGCAGAAAAACTGAGAAAAAAAACTAATAAAAAAAACTGAAGAAAAACGGAGGAAAAAAACTGAGAAGAAAAACTGAGAAAAAAAGACTGAAAAAACTGAAGAAAAACTTAGAAAAAATCTGTGAAAAAAAAGAACTGAGAAGAAAAATTGAGAGAAAAAAATATTTTAAAAAATTGAGAAGAAAAACTGAGCAAAAAAGACTGAAGCAACTGAAGAAAAACTTGGAAAAAAACTGAAAAAAACTGTGAAGAAAAAGAACTGAGCAGAAAAACTGAGAAAAAATCTGAGAAAAAAAAAATTAAAAAAAAACTGAGCAGAAAAACTGAGAAAAAATCTGTGAAAAAACTGTGAAAAAAAAGAACTGAGAAGAAAAACTGAGAAAAAAATATTTTAAAAAATTGAGAAGAAAAACTGAGCAAAAAAGATTGAAAAAACTGAAGAAAAACTTAGAAAAAAACTGAAAAAAACTGTGAAAAAAAAGAACTGAGCAGAAAAACTGAGAAAAAAACTGAGAAAATTTTTTTTTAAAAAAACTGAGCAGAAAAACTGAGCAGAAAAACTGAGAAAAAAACTATTTAAAAAAACTGAAGAAAAACGGAGGAAAAAAACTGAGAAGAAAAACTGAGAAAAAATCTGTGAAAAAAACTGTGAAAAAAAAGAACTGAGAAGAAAAACTGAGAAAAAAACTGACTAGAAAAACTGAGCAGAAAAACAGAGCAAAAAAACTGAGAAAAAAAATATTTTAAAAAACTGAGCAGAAAAACTGAGCAGAAAAACTGAGAAAAAAACCTATTGAAAAAAACTGAAGAAAAAAGGAGGAAAAAAATTGAGAAGAAAAACTGAGCCAAAAAGACTGAAAAAACTGAAGAAAAACTTAGAAAAAATCTGTGAAAAAACTGTGAAAAAAAAGAACTGAGAAGAAAAACTGAGAGAAAAAAATATTTTTAAAAATTGAGAAGAAAAACTGAGCAAAAAAGATTGAAAAAACTGAAGAAAAACTTAAGAAAAACTTAGAAAAAAACAGAAAAAATCTGTGAAAAAAAAGAACTGAGCAGAAAAACAGAGAAAAAAACTGAGAAAAAAAAAAAAAAAAAAAACTGAGCAGAAAAACTGAGAAAAAAAACTATTTAAAAAAACTGAAGAAAAACGGAGGAAAAAAACTGAGAAGAAAAACTGAGAAAAAAAGACTGAAAAAACTGAAGAACAACTTAGAAAAAATCTGAAAAAAACTGTGAAAAAAAAGAACTGAGCAGAAAAAATGAGAAAAAAACTGAGAAAAAAAAAATTTAAAAAAACTGAGCAGAAAAACTGAGCAGAAAAACTGAGAAAAAAAACTATTTAAAAAAACTGAAGAAAAGCGGAGGAAAAAAACTGAGAAGAAAAACTGAGAAAAAATCTGTGAAAAAAACTGTGAAAAAAAAGAACTGAGAAGAAAAACTGAGAAAAAAACTGACTAGAAAAACTGAGCAGAAAAACAGAGCAAAAAAACTGAGAAAAAAAAATATTAAAAAAAACTGAGCAGAAAAACTGAGCAGAAAAACTGAGAAAAAAACCTATTTAAAAAAACTGAAGAAAAACGGAGGAAAAAAACTTAGAAGAAAAACTGAGAAAATATAACTGAAAAAACTGAAGAAAAACTTGGAAAAAATCTGAAAAAAACTGTGAAAAAAAAGAACTGAGAAGAAAAACTGAGAAAAAAAGACTGAAAAAACTGAAGAAAAACTGAGCAGAAAAACTGAGAAAAAAAACTGTGAAAAAAAAGAACTGAGAAGAAAAATTAAGAGAAAAAAATATATTGAAAAATTGAGAAGAAAAACTGAGCAAAAAAGACAGAAAAAATTGAAGAAAAACTTAAGAAAAACTTAGAAAAAAACAGAAAAAATCTGAAAAAAAAGAACTGAGCAGAAAAACTGAGAAAAAAACTGAGAAAAAAAAAATTAAAAAAAAGAAAAACTGAGAAAAAAAACTGACTAGGAAAACTGAGCAGAAAAACTGAGCAGAAAAACTAAGAAAAAAAACTATTTAAAAAAACTGAAGAAAAACGGAGGAAAAAAACTGAGAAGAAAAACTGAGAAAAAAAGACTGAAAAAACTGAAGAAAAACTTAGAAAAAATCTGTGAAAAAACTGTGAAAAAAAAGAACTGAGAAGAAAAACTGAGAAAAAACTGACTAGAAAAACTGAGCTGAAAAACTGAGCAGAAAAACTGAGAAAAAAAACTAATAAAAAAAACTGAAGAAAAACGGAGGAAAAAAACTGAGAAGAAAAACTGAGAAAAAAAGACTGAAAAAACTGAAGAACAACTTAGAAAAAATCTGAAAAAAACTGTGAAAAAAAAGAACTGAGCAGAAAAAATGAGAAAAAAACTGAGAAAAAAAAATTTTAAAAAAACTGAGCAGAAAAACTGAGCAGAAAAACTGAGAAAAAAAACTTTTTAAAAAAACTGAAGAAAAACGGAGGAAAAAAACTGAGAAGAAAAACTGAGAAAAATAGACTGAAAAAACTGAAGAAAAACTTAGAAAAAATCTGTGAAAAAACTGTGAAAAAAAAGAACTGAGAAGAAAAATTGAGAGAAAAAAATATTTTAAAAAATTGAGAAGAAAAACTGAGCAAAAAAGACTGAAGCAACTGAAGAAAAACTTGGAAAAAAACTGAAAAAAACTGTGAAGAAAAAGAACTGAGCAGAAAAACTGAGAAAAAATCTGAGAAAAAAAAAATTTAAAAAAAACTGAGCAGAAAAACTGAGAAAAAATCTGTGAAAAAACTGTGAAAAAAAAGAACTGAGAAGAAAAACTGAGAAAAAAATATTTTAAAAAATTGAGAAGAAAAACTGAGCAAAAAAGATTGAAAAAACTGAAGAAAAACTTAGAAAAAAACTGAAAAAAACTGTGAAAAAAAAGAACTGAGCAGAAAAACTGAGAAAAAAACTGAGAAAATTTTTTTTTAAAAAAACTGAGCAGAAAAACTGAGCAGAAAAACTGAGAAAAAAACTATTTAAAAAAACTGAAGAAAAACGGAGGAAAAAAACTGAGAAGAAAAACTGAGAAAAAATCTGTGAAAAAAACTGTGAAAAAAAAGAACTGAGAAGAAAAACTGAGAAAAAAACTGACTAGAAAAACTGAGCAGAAAAACAGAGCAAAAAAACTGAGAAAAAAAATATTTTAAAAAACTGAGCAGAAAAACTGAGCAGAAAAACTGAGAAAAAAACCTATTGAAAAAAACTGAAGAAAAAAGGAGGAAAAAAATTGAGAAGAAAAACTGAGCAAAAAAGACTGAAAAAACTGAAGAAAAACTTAGAAAAAATCTGTGAAAAAACTGTGAAAAAAAAGAACTGAGAAGAAAAACTGAGAGAAAAAAATATTTTTAAAAATTGAGAAGAAAAACTGAGCAAAAAAGATTGAAAAAACTGAAGAAAAACTTAAGAAAAACTTAGAAAAAAACAGAAAAAATCTGTGAAAAAAAAGAACTGAGCAGAAAAACTGAGAAAAAAACTGAGAAAAAAAAAAAAAAAAAAAACTGAGCAGAAAAACTGAGAAAAAAAACTATTTAAAAAAACTGAAGAAAAACGGAGGAAAAAAACTGAGAAGAAAAACTGAGAAAAAAAGACTGAAAAAACTGAAGAACAACTTAGAAAAAATCTGAAAAAAACTGTGAAAAAAAAGAACTGAGCAGAAAAAATGAGAAAAAAACTGAGAAAAAAAAAATTTTAAAAAACTGAGCAGAAAAACTGAGCAGAAAAACTGAGAAAAAAAACTATTTAAAAAAACTGAAGAAAAGCGGAGGAAAAAAACTGAGAAGAAAAACTGAGAAAAAATCTGTGAAAAAAACTGTGAAAAAAAAGAACTGAGAAGAAAAACTGAGAAAAAAACTGACTAGAAAAACTGAGCAGAAAAACAGAGCAAAAAAACTGAGAAAAAAAAATATTAAAAAAAACTGAGCAGAAAAACTGAGCAGAAAAACTGAGAAAAAAACCTATTTAAAAAAACTGAAGAAAAACGGAGGAAAAAAACTTAGAAGAAAAACTTTGAAAATATAACTGAAAAAACTGAAGAAAAACTTGGAAAAAATCTGAAAAAAACTGTGAAAAAAAAGAACTGAGAAGAAAAACTGAGAAAAAAAGACTGAAAAAACTGAAGAAAAACTGAGCAGAAAAACTGAGAAAAAAAACTGTGAAAAAAAAGAACTGAGAAGAAAAATTAAGAGAAAAAAATATATTGAAAAATTGAGAAGAAAAACTGAGCAAAAAAGACAGAAAAAATTGAAGAAAAACTTAAGAAAAACTTAGAAAAAAACAGAAAAAATCTGAAAAAAAAGAACTGAGCAGAAAAACTGAGAATAAAACTGAGAAAAAAAAAATTTAAAAAAAGAAAAACTGAGAAAAAAAACTGACTAGGAAAACTGAGCAGAAAAACTGAGCAGAAAAACTAAGAAAAAAAACTATTTAAAAAAACTGAAGAAAAACGGAGGAAAAAAACTGAGAAGAAAAACTGAGAAAAAAAGACTGAAAAAACTGAAGAAAAACTTAGAAAAAATCTGTGAAAAAACTGTGAAAAAAAAGAACTGAGAAGAAAAACTGAGAAAAAAACTGACTAGAAAAACTGAGCTGAAAAACTGAGCAGAAAAACTGAGAAAAAAAACTAATAAAAAAAACTGAAGAAAAACGGAGGAAAAAAACTGAGAAGAAAAACTGAGAAAAAAAGACTGAAAAAACTGAAGAAAAACTTAGAAAAAATCTGTGAAAAAACTGTGAAAAAAAAGAACTGAGAAGAAAAATTGAGAGAAAAAAATATTTTAAAAAATTGAGAAGAAAAACTGAGCAAAAAAGACTGAAGCAACTGAAGAAAAACTTGGAAAAAAACTGAAAAAAACTGTGAAGAAAAAGAACTGAGCAGAAAAACTGAGAAAAAATCTGAGAAAAAAAAAATTAAAAAAAAACTGAGCAGAAAAACTGAGAAAAAAAACTATTTAAAAAAACTGAAGAAAAACGGAGGAAAAAAACTGAGAAGAAAAACTGAGAAAAAAAGACTGAAAAAACTGAAGAAAAATTTAGAAAAAATCTGTGAAAAAAACTGTGAAAAAAACTGTGAAAAATTGAACTGAGAAGAAAAACTGAGAAAAAAACTGACTAGAAAAACTGAGCAGAAAAACAGAGCAAAAAAACTGAGAAAAAAACCTATTTAAAAAAACTGAATAAAAACGGAGGAAAAAAACTGAGAAGAAAAACGGAGAAAAAAAGACTGAAAAAACTGAATAAAAACTTAGAAAAAATCTGAAAAAAACTGTGAAAAAAAAGAACTGAGCAGAAAAAATGAGAAAAAAACTGAGAAAAAAACTGACTAGAAAAACTGAGCAGAAAAACCGAGCAAAAAAACTGAGAAAAAAAATATTTTAAAAAACTGTGAAAAAAACTGTGAAAAAACTGTGAAAAAAAGAAAAACTGAGAAAAAAAACTGACTAGAAAAACTGAGCAGAAAAACTGAGCAGAAAAACAGAGAAAAAAAACTTTTTAAAAAAACTGAAGAAAAACGGAGGAAAAAACTGAGAAGAAAAACTGAGAACAAAAGTCTGAAAAAACTGAAGAAAAACTATGAAAAAATCTGAAAAAAACTGTGAAAAAAAAGAACTGAGAAGAAAAACTGAGAAAAAAACTGACTAGAAAAACTGAGCAGAAAAACTGAGCAGAAAAACTGAGAAAAAAAACTAATAAAAAAAACTGAAGAAAAACGGAGGAAAAAAACTGAGAAGAAAAACTGATAAAAATAGACTGAAAAAACTGAAGAAAAACTTAGAAAAAATCTGTGAAAAAACTGTGAAAAAAAAGAACTGAGAAGAAAAACTGAGAGATAAAAATATTTTAAAAAATTGAGAAGAAAAACTGAGCAGAAAAACTGGGAAAAAAACCTATTTAAAAAAACTGAAGAAAAACGGAGGAAAAAAACTGCGAAGAAAAACTGAGAAAAAAAGACTGAAAAAACTGAGAAGAAAAACTGAGAAAAAATCTGTGAAAAAAACTGTGAAAAAAAAGAACTGAGAAGAAAAACTGAGAAAAAAACTGACTAGAAAAACTGAGCAGAAAAACAGAGTAAAAAAACTGAGAAAAAAAAATATTTTAAAAAACTGAGCAGAAAAACTGAGCAGAAAAACTGAGAAAAAAACCTATTTAAAAAAACTGAAGAATAATGGAGGAAAAAAACTGAGAAGAAAAACTGAGAAAAAAAAACTGAAAAAACTGAAGAAAAACTTCGAAAAAATCTGAAAAAAACTGTGAAAAAAGAGAACTGAGCAGAAAAACAGAGAAGAAAACTGAGAAAAAAAAATTAAAAATAACTGAGCAGAAAAACTGAGCAGAAAAACTGAGAAAAAAAATTATTTAAAAAAACTGAAGAAAAACGGAGGAAAAAAACTGAGAAGAGAAACTGAGAAAAAATCTGTGAAAAAAACTGGGAAAAAAAGAACTGAGAACAAAAACTGAGAAAAAAACTGACTAGAAAAACTGAGCAGAAAAACAGAGCAAAAAAACTGAGAAAAAAAATATTTTAAAAAACTGAGCATAAAAACTGAGCAGAAAAACTGAGAAAAAAACCTATTTAAAAAAACTGAAGAAAAACAGAGGAAAAAAACTGAGAAGAAAAACTGAGAAAAAAAGACTGAAAAAACTGAAGAAAAATTTAGAAAAAATCTGAAAAAAACTGTGAAAAAAAAGAACTGAGAAGAAAAACTGAGAAAAAACTGACTAGAAAAACTGAGCAGAAAAACTGAGCAGAAAAACTGAGAAAAAAAACTAGTAAAAAAAACTGAAGAAAAACGGAGGAAAAAAACTGAGAAGAAAAACTGAGCAGAAAAACAGAGTAAAAAAACTGAGAAAAAAAAATATTTTAAAAAACTGAGCAGAAAAACTGAGCAGAAAAACTGAGAAAAAAACCTATTTAAAAAAACTGAAGAAAAACTGAGAAAAAATCTGTGAAAAAAACTGAAAAAAAAGAACTGAGAAGAAAAACTGAGAAAAAACTGACTAGAAAAACTGAGCAGAAAAACAGAGCAAAAAAACTGAGAAAAAAAATATTTTAAAAAACTGAGCAGAAAAACTGAGCAGAAAAACTGAGAAAAAAACTGAGAAAATTTTTTTTTAAAAAACTGAGCAGAAAAACTGAGCAGAAAAACTGAGAAAAAAAACTCGTTAAAAAAACTGAAGAAAAACAGAGGAAAAAAACTGAGAAGAAAAACTGAGAAAAAATCTGTGAAAAAAACTGAAAAAAAAGAACTGAGAAGAAAAACTGAGAAAAAAACTGACTAGAAAAACTGAGCAGAAAAACTGAGCAGAAAAACTGAGAAAAAAAACTAATTAAAAAAACTGAAGAAAAACGGAGGAAAAAAACTGAGAAGAAAAACTGAGAAAAATAGACTGAAAAAACTGAAGAAAAACTTAGAAAAAATCTGTGAAAAATCTGTGAAAAAAAAGAACTGAGAAGAAAAACTGAGAGAAAAAACTATTTTAAAATATTGAGAAGAAAAACTGAGCAAAAAAGACTGAAAAAACTGAAGAAAAACTTAGAAAAAATCTGTGAAAAAACTGTGAAAAAAAAGAACTGAGAAGAAAAACTGAGAAAAAAACTGACTAGAAAAACTGAGCAGAAAAACAGAGCAAAAAAACTGAGAAAAAAAAATATTTAAAAAAACTGAGCAGAAAAACTGAGCAGAAAAACTGAGAAAAAAACCTATTTAAAAAAACTGAAGAAAAACGGAGGAAAAAAACTTAGAAGAAAAACTGAGAAAAAAAGACTGAAAAAACTGAAGAAAAACTTAGAAAAAATCTGTGAAAAAAACTGAAAAAAAAGAACTGAGAAGAAAATCTGAGAAAAAAATGACTAGAAAAACTGAGCAGAAAAACAGAGCAAAAAAACTGAGAAAAAAAAAATTAAAAAAAACTGAGCAGAAAAACTGAGCAGAAAAACTGAGAAAAAAACTAATAAAAAAAACTGAAAAAAAACGGAGGAAAAAAACTGAGAAGAAAAACTGAGGAAAAAAGACTGAAAAAACTGAAGAAAAACTTAGAAAAAATCTGTGAAAAACCTGTGAAAAAAAAGAACTGAGAAGAAAAACTGAGAGAAAAAAATATTTTAAAAAACTGAGAAGAAAAACTGAGCAAAAAAGACTGATAAAAATGAAGAAAAACTTAGAAAAAAACTGAAAAAAACTGTGAAAAAAAAGAACTGAGCAGAAAAACTGAGAAAAAAACTGAGAAAATTTTTTTTTTAAAAACTGAGCAGAAAAACTGAGCAGAAAAACTGAGAAAAAAAACTCGTTAAAAAAACTGAAGAAAAACAGAGGAAAAAAACTGAGAAGAAAAACTGAGAAAAAATCTGTGAAAAAAACTGAAAAAAAAAGAACTGAGAAGAAAAACTGAGAAAAAACTGACTAGAAAAACTGAGCAGAAAAACAGAGCAAAAAAACTGAGAAAAAAAATATTTTAAAAAACTGAGCAGAAAAACTGAGCAGAAAAACTGAGAAAAAAACCTATTTAAAAAAACTGAAGAAAAACGGAGGAAAAAAACTTAGAAGAAAAACTGAGAAAAAAAGACTGAAAAAACTGAAGAAAAACTTGGTAAATATCTGAAAAAAACTGTGAAAAAAAAAGAACTGAGAAAAAAACTGACTAGAAAAACTGAGCAGAAAAACAGAGCAAAAAAACTGAGAAAAAAAATATTTAAAAAAACTGAGCAGAAAAACTGAGCCGAAAAACTGAGAAAAAAACCTATTCAAAAAAACTGAAGAAAAACGGAGGAAAAAAACTTAGAAGAAAAACTGAGAAAATATAACTGAAAAAACTGAAGAAAAACTTGGAAAAAATCTGAAAAAAACTGTGAAAAAAAAGAACTGAGAAGAAAAACTGAGAAAAAAAGACTGAAAAAACTGAAGAAAAACTTAGAAAAAAACTGTGAAAAAAACTGTGAAAAAACTGTGAAAAAAAGAAAAACTGAGAAAAAAAACTGACTAGAAAAACTGAGCAGAAAAACTGAGCAGAAAAACAGAGAAAAAAAACTTTTTAAAAAAACTGAAGAAAAACGGAGGAAAAAACTGAGAAGAAAAACTGAGAACAAAAGACTGAAAAAACTGAAGAAAAACTAGGAAAAAATCTGAAAAAAACTGTGAAAAAAAAGAACTGAGAAGAAAAACTGAGAAAAAAACTGACTAGAAAAACTGAGCAGAAAAACTGAGCAGAAAAACTGAGAAAAAAAACAAATAAAAAAAACTGAAGAAAAACGGAGGAAAAAAACTGAGAAGAAAAACTGAGAAAAATAGACTGAAAAAACTGAAGAAAAACTTAGAAAAAATCTGTGAAAAAACTGTGAAAAAAAAGAACTGAGAAGAAAAACTGAGAAATAAAAATATTTTTAAAAATTGAGAAGAAAAACTGAGCAGAGAAACTGGGAAAAAAACCTATTTAAAAAAACTGAAGAAAAACGGAGGAAAAAAACTGCGAAGAAAAACTGAGAAAAAAAGACTGAAAAAACTGAGAAGAAAAACTGAGAAAAAATCTGTGAAAAAAACTGTGAAAAAAAAGAACTGAGAAGAAAAACTGAGAAAAAAACTGACTAGAAAAACTGAGCAGAAAAACAGAGTAAAAAAACTGAGAAAAAAAAATATTTTAAAAAACTGAGCAGAAAAACTGAGCAGAAAAACTGAGAAAAAAACCTATTTAAAAAAACTGAAGAAAAATGGAGGAAAAAAACTGAGAAGAAAAACTGAGAAAAAAAAACTGAAAAAACTGAAGAAAAACTTAGAAAAAATCTGAAAAAAACTGTGAAAAAAGAGAACTGAGCAGAAAAACTGAGAAGAAAACTGAGAAAAAAAAATTAAAAATAACTGAGCAGAAAAACTGAGCAGAAAAACTGAGAAAAAAAATTATTTAAAAAAACTGAAGAAAAACGGAGGAAAAAAACTGAGAAGAAAAACTGAGAAAAAATCTGTGAAAAAAACTGGGAAAAAAAGAACTGAGAACAAAAACTGAGAAAAAAACTGACTAGAAAAACTGAGCAGAAAAACAGAGCAAAAAAACTGAGAAAAAAAATATTTTAAAAAACTGAGCATAAAAACTGAGCAGAAAAACTGAGAAAAAAACCTATTTAAAAAAACTGAAGAAAAACAGAGGAAAAAAACTGAGAAGAAAAACTGAGAAAAAAAGACTGAAAAAACTGAAGAAAAATTTAGAAAAAATCTGAAAAAAACTGTGAAAAAAAAGAACTGAGAAGAAAAACTGAGAAAAAAACTGACTAGAAAAACTGAGCAGAAAAACTGAGCAGAAAAACTGAGAAAAAAAACTAATAAAAAAAACTGAAGAAAAACGGAGGAAAAAAACTGAGAAGAAAAACTGAGAAAAAATAGACTGAAAAAACTGAAGAAAAACTTAGAAAAAATCTGAAAAAAACTGTGAAAAAAGAGAACTGAGCAGAAAAACTGAGAAGAAAACTGAGAAAAAAAAATTAAAAATAACTGAGCAGAAAAACTGAGCAGAAAAACTGAGAAAAAAAATTATTTAAAAAAACTGAAGAAAAACGGAGGAAAAAAACTGAGAAGAAAAACTGAGAAAAAATCTGTGAAAAAAACTGGGGAAAAAAGAACTGAGAACAAAAACTGAGAAAAAAACTGACTAGAAAAACTGAGCAGAAAAACAGAGCAAAAAAACTGAGAAAAAAAATATTTTAAAAAACTGAGCATAAAAACTGAGCAGAAAAACTGAGAAAAAAACTTATTTAAAAAAACTGAAGAAAAACAGAGGAAAAAAACTGAGAAGAAAAACTGAGAAAAAAAGACTGAAAAAACTGAAGAAAAATTTTGAAAAAATCTGAAAAAAACTGTGAAAAAAAAGAACTGAGAAGAAAAACTGAGAAAAAAACTGACTAGAAAAACTGAGCAGAAAAACTGAGCAGAAAAACTGAGAAAAAAAACTGATAAAAAAAACTGAAGAAAAACGGAGGAAAAAAACTGAGAAGAAAAACTGAGAAAAAATCTGTGAAAAAAACTGAAAAAAAAGAACTGAGAAGAAAAACTGAGAAAAAAACTGACTAGAAAAACTAAGCAGAAAAACAGAGCAAAAAAACTGAGAAAAAAAATATTTTAAAAAACTGAGCAGAAAAACTGAGCAGAAAAACTGAGAAAAAAACCTATTTAAAAAAACTGAAGAAAAACGGAGGAAAAAAACTTAGAAGAAAAACTGAGAAAAAAAGACTGAAAAAACTGAAGAAAATCTTGGAAAAAATCTGAAAAAAACTGTGACAAAAAAGAACTGAGCAGAAAAACTGAGAAAAAAACTGAGAAAATTTTTTTTTTTAAAACTGAGCAGAAAAACTGAGCAGAAAAACTGAGAAAAAAAACTCGTTAAAAAAACTGAAGAAAAACAGAGGAAAAAAACTGAGAAGAAAAACTGAGAAAAAAAGACTGAAAAAACTGAAGAAAAACTTGGTAAATATCTGAAAAAAACTGTGAAAAAAAAAGAACTGAGAAAAAAACTGACTAGAAAAACTGAGCAGAAAAACAGAGCAAAAAAACTGAGAAAAAAAATATTTAAAAAAACTGAGCAGAAAAACTGAGCCGAAAAACTGAGAAAAAAACCTATTCAAAAAAACTGAAGAAAAACGGAGGAAAAAAACTTAGAAGAAAAACTGAGAAAATATAACTGAAAAAACTGAAGAAAAACTTGGAAAAAATCTGAAAAAAACTGTGAAAAAAAAGAACTGAGAAGAAAAACTGAGAAAAAAAGACTGAAAAAACTGAAGAAAAACTTAGAAAAAAACTGTGAAAAAAACTGTGAAAAAACTGTGAAAAAAAGAAAAACTGAGAAAAAAAACTGACTAGAAAAACTGAGCAGAAAAACTGAGCAGAAAAACAGAGAAAAAAAACTTTTTAAAAAAACTGAAGAAAAACGGAGGAAAAAACTGAGAAGAAAAACTGAGAACAAAAGACTGAAAAAACTGAAGAAAAACTAGGAAAAAATCTGAAAAAAACTGTGAAAAAAAAGAACTGAGAAGAAAAACTGAGAAAAAAACTGACTAGAAAAACTGAGCAGAAAAACTGAGCAGAAAAACTGAGAAAAAAAACAAATAAAAAAAACTGAAGAAAAACGGAGGAAAAAAACTGAGAAGAAAAACTGAGAAAAATAGACTGAAAAAACTGAAGAAAAACTTAGAAAAAATCTGTGAAAAAACTGTGAAAAAAAAGAACTGAGAAGAAAAATTGAGAGAAAAAAATATTTTAAAAAATTGAGAAGAAAAACTGAGCAGAGAAACTGGGAAAAAAACCTATTTAAAAAAACTGAAGAAAAACGGAGGAAAAAAACTGCGAAGAAAAACTGAGAAAAAAAGACTGAAAAAACTGAGAAGAAAAACTGAGAAAAAATCTGTGAAAAAAACTGTGAAAAAAAAGAACTGAGAAGAAAAACTGAGAAAAAAAACTGACTAGAAAAACTGAGCAGAAAAACAGAGTAAAAAAACTGAGAAAAAAAAATATTTTAAAAAACTGAGCAGAAAAACTGAGCAGAAAAACTGAGAAAAAAACCTATTTAAAAAAACTGAAGAAAAATGGAGGAAAAAAACTGAGAAGAAAAACTGAGAAAAAAAAACTGAAAAAGCTGAAGAAAAACTTAGAAAAAATCTGAAAAAAACTGTGAAAAAAGAGAACTGAGCAGAAAAACTGAGAAGAAAACTGAGAAAAAAAAATTAAAAATAACTGAGCAGAAAAACTGAGCAGAAAAACTGAGAAAAAAAATTATTTAAAAAAACTGAAGAAAAACGGAGGAAAAAAACTGAGAAGAAAAACTGAGAAAAAATCTGTGAAAAAAACTGGGAAAAAAAGAACTGAGAACAAAAACTGAGAAAAAAACTGACTAGAAAAACTGAGCAGAAAAACAGAGCAAAAAAACTGAGAAAAAAAATATTTTAAAAAACTGAGCATAAAAACTGAGCAGAAAAACTGAGAAAAAAACCTATTTAAAAAAACTGAAGAAAAACAGAGGAAAAAAACTGAGAAGAAAAACTGAGAAAAAAAGACTGAAAAAACTGAAGAAAAATTTAGAAAAAATCTGAAAAAAACTGTGAAAAAAAAGAACTGAGAAGAAAAACTGAGAAAAAAACTGACTAGAAAAACTGAGCAGAAAAACTGAGCAGAAAAACTGAGAAAAAAAACTAATAAAAAAAACTGAAGAAAAACGGAGGAAAAAAACTGAGAAGAAAAACTGAGAAAAAATAGACTGAAAAAACTGAAGAAAAACTTAGAAAAAATCTGAAAAAAACTGTGAAAAAAGAGAACTGAGCAGAAAAACTGAGAAGAAAACTGAGAAAAAAAAATTAAAAATAACTGAGCAGAAAAACTGAGCAGAAAAACTGAGAAAAAAAATTATTTAAAAAAACTGAAGAAAAACGGAGGAAAAAAACTGAGAAGAAAAACTGAGAAAAAATCTGTGAAAAAAACTGGGGAAAAAAGAACTGAGAACAAAAACTGAGAAAAAAACTGACTAGAAAAACTGAGCAGAAAAACAGAGCAAAAAAACTGAGAAAAAAAATATTTTAAAAAACTGAGCATAAAAACTGAGCAGAAAAACTGAGAAAAAAACTTATTTAAAAAAACTGAAGAAAAACAGAGGAAAAAAACTGAGAAGAAAAACTGAGAAAAAAAGACTGAAAAAACTGAAGAAAAATTTTGAAAAAATCTGAAAAAAACTGTGAAAAAAAAGAACTGAGAAGAAAAACTGAGAAAAAAACTGACTAGAAAAACTGAGCAGAAAAACTGAGCAGAAAAACTGAGAAAAAAAACTGATAAAAAAAACTGAAGAAAAACGGAGGAAAAAAACTGAGAAGAAAAACTGAGAAAAAATCTGTGAAAAAAACTGAAAAAAAAGAACTGAGAAGAAAAACTGAGAAAAAAACTGACTAGAAAAACTAAGCAGAAAAACAGAGCAAAAAAACTGAGAAAAAAAATATTTTAAAAAACTGAGCAGAAAAACTGAGCAGAAAAACTGAGAAAAAAACCTATTTAAAAAAACTGAAGAAAAACGGAGGAAAAAAACTTAGAAGAAAAACTGAGAAAAAAAGACTGAAAAAACTGAAGAAAATCTTGGAAAAAATCTGAAAAAAACTGTGACAAAAAAGAACTGAGCAGAAAAACTGAGAAAAAAACTGAGAAAATTTTTTTTTTTAAAACTGAGCAGAAAAACTGAGCAGAAAAACTGAGAAAAAAAACTCGTTAAAAAAACTGAAGAAAAACAGAGGAAAAAAACTGAGAAGAAAAACTGAGAAAAAATCTGTGAAAAAAACTGAAAAAAAAGAACTGAGAAGAAAAACTGAGAAAAAACTGATTGAAAAACTGAGCAGAAAAACAGAGCAAAAAAACTGAGAAAAAAAATATTTTAAAAAACTGAGCAGAAAAACTGAGCAGAAAAACAGAGAAAAAAAACTTTTTAAAAAAACTGAAGAAAAACGGAGGAAAAAAACTAAGAAAAACTGAGAAAAAAAGACTGAAAAAACTGAAGAAAAACTTGGTAAATATCTGAAAAAAACTGTGAAAAAAAAAGAACTGAGAAGAAAAACTGAGAAAAAAACTGACTAGAAAAACTGAGCAGAAAAACTGAGCAGAAAAACTGAGAAAAAAAACTAATTAAAAAAACTGAAGAAAAACGGAGGAAAAAAACTGAGAAGAAAAACTGAGAAAAATAGACTGAAAAAACTGAAGAAAAACTTAGAAAAAATCTGTGAAAAAACTGTGAAAAAAAAGAACTGAGAAGAAAAACTGAGAGAAAAAACTATTTTAAAATATTGAGAAGAAAAACTGAGCAAAAAAGACTGAAAAAACTGAAGAAAAACTTAGAAAAAATCTGTGAAAAAACTGTGAAAAAAAAGAACTGAGAAGAAAAACTGAGAAAAAAACTGACTAGAAAAACTGAGCAGAAAAACAGAGCAAAAAAACTGAGAAAAAAAAATATTTAAAAAAACTGAGCAGAAAAACTGAGCAGAAAAACTGAGAAAAAAACCTATTTAAAAAAACTGAAGAAAAACGGAGGAAAAAAACTTAGAAGAAAAACTGAGAAAAAAAGACTGAAAAAACTGAAGAAAAACTTGGAAAAAATCTGAAAAAAACTGAAAAAAACTGTGAAAAAAACTGTGAAAAAAAAGAAAAACTGAGAACAAAAACTGACTAGAAAAACTGAGCAGAAAAACTGAGCAGAAAAACTGAGAAAAAAAACTTTTAAAAAAAACTGAAGAAAAACGGAGGAAAAAACTGAGAACAAAAACTGAGAAAAAAAGACCGAAAAACTGAGAAGAAAAACTGAGAAAAAAAGACTGAAAAAACTGAAGAAAAACTTAGAAAAAATCTGTGAAAAAAACTGAAAAAAAAGAACTGAGAAGAAAATCTGAGAAAAAAATGACTAGAAAAACTGAGCAGAAAAACAGAGCAAAAAAACTGAGAAAAAAAAAATTAAAAAAAACTGAGCAGAAAAACTGAGCAGAAAAACTGAGAAAAAAACTAATAAAAAAAACTGAAAAAAAACGGAGGAAAAAAACTGAGAAGAAAAACTGAGGAAAAAAGACTGAAAAAACTGAAGAAAAACTTAGAAAAAATCTGTGAAAAACCTGTGAAAAAAAAGAACTGAGAAGAAAAACTGAGAGAAAAAAATATTTTAAAAAACTGAGAAGAAAAACTGAGCAAAAAAGACTGATAAAAATGAAGAAAAACTTAGAAAAAAACTGAAAAAAACTGTGAAAAAAAAGAACTGAGCAGAAAAACTGAGAAAAAAACTGAGAAAATTTTTTTTTTAAAAACTGAGCAGAAAAACTGAGCAGAAAAACTGAGAAAAAAAACTCGTTAAAAAAACTGAAGAAAAACAGAGGAAAAAAACTGAGAAGAAAAACTGAGAAAAAATCTGTGAAAAAAACTGAAAAAAAAGAACTGAGAAGAAAAACTGAGAAAAAACTGACTAGAAAAACTGAGCAGAAAAACAGAGCAAAAAAAACTGAGCAGAAAAACTGAGCAGAAAAACAGAGCAAAAAAACTGAGAAAAAAAATATTTTAAAAACTGAGCAGAAAAACTGAGCAGAAAAACAGAGAAAAAAAACTTTTTAAAAAAACTGAAGAAAAACGGAGGAAAAAAACTAAGAAAAACTGAGAAAAAAAGACTGAAAAAACTGAAGAAAAACTTGGTAAATATCTGAAAAAAACTGTGAAAAAAAAAGAACTGAGAAGAAAAACTGAGAAAAAAACTGACTAGAAAAACTGAGCAGAAAAACTGAGCAGAAAAACTGAGAAAAAAAACTAATTAAAAAAACTGAAGAAAAACGGAGGAAAAAAACTGAGAAGAAAAACTGAGAAAAATAGACTGAAAAAACTGAAGAAAAACTTAGAAAAAATCTGTGAAAAAACTGTGAAAAAAAAGAACTGAGAAGAAAAACTGAGAGAAAAAACTATTTTAAAATATTGAGAAGAAAAACTGAGCAAAAAAGACTGAAAAAACTGAAGAAAAACTTAGAAAAAATCTGTGAAAAAACTGTGAAAAAAAAGAACTGAGAAGAAAAACTGAGAAAAAAACTGACTAGAAAAACTGAGCAGAAAAACAGAGCAAAAAAACTGAGAAAAAAAAATATTTAAAAAAACTGAGCAGAAAAACTGAGCAGAAAAACTGAGAAAAAAACCTATTTAAAAAAACTGAAGAAAAACGGAGGAAAAAAACTTAGAAGAAAAACTGAGCAAAAAAGACTGAAAAAACTGAAGAAAAACTTGGAAAAAATCTGAAAAAAACTGAAAAAAACTGTGAAAAAAACTGTGAAAAAAAAGAAAAACTGAGAACAAAAACTGACTAGAAAAACTGAGCAGAAAAACTGAGCAGAAAAACTGAGAAAAAAAACTTTTAAAAAAAACTGAAGAAAAACGGAGGAAAAAACTGAGAACAAAAACTGAGAAAAAAAGACCGAAAAACTGAGAAGAAAAACTGAGAAAAAAAGACTGAAAAAACTGAAGAAAAACTTAGAAAAAATCTGTGAAAAAAACTGAAAAAAAAGAACTGAGAAGAAAATCTGAGAAAAAAATGACTAGAAAAACTGAGCAGAAAAACAGAGCAAAAAAACTGAGAAAAAAAAAATTAAAAAAAACTGAGCAGAAAAACTGAGCAGAAAAACTGAGAAAAAAACTAATAAAAAAAACTGAAAAAAAACGGAGGAAAAAAACTGAGAGAAAAAAATATTTTAAAAAACTGAGAAGAAAAACTGAGCAAAAAATGAAGAAAAACTTAGAAAAAAACTGAAAAAAACTGTGAAAAAAAAGAACTGAGCAGAAAAACTGAGAAAAAAACTGAGAAAATTTTTTTTTTAAAAACTGAGCAGAAAAACTGAGCAGAAAAACTGAGAAAAAAAACTCGTTAAAAAAACTGAAGAAAAACAGAGGAAAAAAACTGAGAAGAAAAACTGAGAAAAAATCTGTGAAAAAAACTGAAAAAAAAAGAACTGAGAAGAAAAACTGAGAAAAAACTGACTAGAAAAACTGAGCAGAAAAACAGAGCAAAAAAACTGAGAAAAAAAATATTTTAAAAAACTGAGCAGAAAAACTGAGCAGAAAAACTGAGAAAAAAACCTATTTAAAAAAACTGAAGAAAAACGGAGGAAAAAAACTTAGAAGAAAAACTGAGAAAAAAAGACTGAAAAAACTGAAGAAAATCTTGGAAAAAATCTGAAAAAAACTGTGAAAAAAAAGAACTGAGAAGAAAAACTGAGAAAAAAAGACTGAAAAAACTGAAGAAAAACTTAGAAAAAAACTGTGAAAAAAACTGTGAAAAAAACTGTGCAAAAAAAAGAAAAACTGAGAAAAAAAACTGACTAGAAAAACTGAGCAGAAAAACTGAGCAGAAAAACAGAGAAAAAAAACTTTTTTAAAAAACTGAAGAAAAACGGAGGAAAAAAACTAAGAAAAACTGAGAAAAAAAGACTGAAAAAACTGAAGAAAAACTTGGTAAATATCTGAAAAAAACTGTGAAAAAAAAAGAACTGAGAAAAAAACTGACTAGAAAAACTGAGCAGAAAAACAGAGCAAAAAACTGAGAAAAAAACTGAGAAAAAAACCTATTCAAAAAAACTGAAGAAAAACGGAGGAAAAAAACTTAGAAGAAAAACTGAGAAAATATAACTGAAAAAACTGAAGAAAAACTTGGAAAAAATCTGAAAAAAACTGTGAAAAAAAAGAACTGAGAAGAAAAACTGAGAAAAAAAGACTGAAAAAACTGAAGAAAAACTTAGAAAAAAACTGTGAAAAAAACTGTGAAAAAACTGTGAAAAAAAGAAAAACTGAGAAAAAAAACTGACTAGAAAAACTGAGCAGAAAAACTGAGCAGAAAAACAGAGAAAAAAAACTTTTTAAAAAAACTGAAGAAAAACGGAGGAAAAAACTGAGAAGAAAAACTGAGAACAAAAGACTGAAAAAACTGAAGAAAAACTAGGAAAAAATCTGAAAAAAACTGTGAAAAAAAAGAACTGAGAAGAAAAACTGAGAAAAAAACTGACTAGAAAAACTGAGCAGAAAAACTGAGCAGAAAAACTGAGAAAAAAAACAAATAAAAAAAACTGAAGAAAAACGGAGGAAAAAAACTGAGAAGAAAAACTGAGAAAAATAGACTGAAAAAACTGAAGAAAAACTTAGAAAAAATCTGTGAAAAAACTGTGAAAAAAAAGAACTGAGAAGAAAAACTGAGAAATAAAAATATTTTTAAAAATTGAGAAGAAAAACTGAGCAGAGAAACTGGGAAAAAAACCTATTTAAAAAAACTGAAGAAAAACGGAGGAAAAAAACTGCGAAGAAAAACTGAGAAAAAAAGACTGAAAAAACTGAGAAGAAAAACTGAGAAAAAATCTGTGAAAAAAACTGTGAAAAAAAAGAACTGAGAAGAAAAACTGAGAAAAAAACTGACTAGAAAAACTGAGCAGAAAAACAGAGTAAAAAAACTGAGAAAAAAAAATATTTTAAAAAACTGAGCAGAAAAACTGAGCAGAAAAACTGAGAAAAAAACCTATTTAAAAAAACTGAAGAAAAATGGAGGAAAAAAACTGAGAAGAAAAACTGAGAAAAAAAAAACTGAAAAAACTGAAGAAAAACTTAGAAAAAATCTGAAAAAAACTGTGAAAAAAGAGAACTGAGCAGAAAAACTGAGAAGAAAACTGAGAAAAAAAAATTAAAAATAACTGAGCAGAAAAACTGAGCAGAAAAACTGAGAAAAAAAATTATTTAAAAAAACTGAAGAAAAACGGAGGAAAAAAACTGAGAAGAAAAACTGAGAAAAAATCTGTGAAAAAAACTGGGAAAAAAAGAACTGAGAACAAAAACTGAGAAAAAAACTGACTAGAAAAACTGAGCAGAAAAACAGAGCAAAAAAACTGAGAAAAAAAATATTTTAAAAAACTGAGCATAAAAACTGAGCAGAAAAACTGAGAAAAAAACCTATTTAAAAAAACTGAAGAAAAACAGAGGAAAAAAACTGAGAAGAAAAACTGAGAAAAAAAGACTGAAAAAACTGAAGAAAAATTTAGAAAAAATCTGAAAAAAACTGTGAAAAAAAAGAACTGAGAAGAAAAACTGAGAAAAAAACTGACTAGAAAAACTGAGCAGAAAAACTGAGCAGAAAAACTGAGAAAAAAAACTAATAAAAAAAACTGAAGAAAAACGGAGGAAAAAAACTGAGAAGAAAAACTGAGAAAAAATAGACTGAAAAAACTGAAGAAAAACTTAGAAAAAATCTGAAAAAAACTGTGAAAAAAGAGAACTGAGCAGAAAAACTGAGAAGAAAACTGAGAAAAAAAAATTAAAAATAACTGAGCAGAAAAACTGAGCAGAAAAACTGAGAAAAAAAATTATTTAAAAAAACTGAAGAAAAACGGAGGAAAAAAACTGAGAAGAAAAACTGAGAAAAAATCTGTGAAAAAAACTGGGGAAAAAAGAACTGAGAACAAAAACTGAGAAAAAAACTGACTAGAAAAACTGAGCAGAAAAACAGAGCAAAAAAACTGAGAAAAAAAATATTTTAAAAAACTGAGCATAAAAACTGAGCAGAAAAACTGAGAAAAAAACTTATTTAAAAAAACTGAAGAAAAACAGAGGAAAAAAACTGAGAAGAAAAACTGAGAAAAAAAGACTGAAAAAACTGAAGAAAAATTTTGAAAAAATCTGAAAAAAACTGTGAAAAAAAAGAACTGAGAAGAAAAACTGAGAAAAAAACTGACTAGAAAAACTGAGCAGAAAAACTGAGCAGAAAAACTGAGAAAAAAAACTGATAAAAAAAACTGAAGAAAAACGGAGGAAAAAAACTGAGAAGAAAAACTGAGAAAAAATCTGTGAAAAAAACTGAAAAAAAAGAACTGAGAAGAAAAACTGAGAAAAAAACTGACTAGAAAAACTAAGCAGAAAAACAGAGCAAAAAAACTGAGAAAAAAAATATTTTAAAAAACTGAGCAGAAAAACTGAGCAGAAAAACTGAGAAAAAAACCTATTTAAAAAAACTGAAGAAAAACGGAGGAAAAAAACTTAGAAGAAAAACTGAGAAAAAAAGACTGAAAAAACTGAAGAAAATCTTGGAAAAAATCTGAAAAAAACTGTGACAAAAAAGAACTGAGCAGAAAAACTGAGAAAAAAACTGAGAAAATTTTTTTTTTAAAAACTGAGCAGAAAAACTGAGCAGAAAAACTGAGAAAAAAAACTCGTTAAAAAAACTGAAGAAAAACAGAGGAAAAAAACTGAGAAGAAAAACTGAGAAAAAATCTGTGAAAAAAACTGAAAAAAAAGAACTGAGAAGAAAAACTGAGAAAAAACTGATTGAAAAACTGAGCAGAAAAACAGAGCAAAAAAACTGAGAAAAAAAATATTTTAAAAAACTGAGCAGAAAAACTGAGCAGAAAAACAGAGAAAAAAAACTTTTTAAAAAAACTGAAGAAAAACGGAGGAAAAAAACTAAGAAAAACTGAGAAAAAAAGACTGAAAAAACTGAAGAAAAACTTGGTAAATATCTGAAAAAAACTGTGAAAAAAAAAGAACTGAGAAGAAAAACTGAGAAAAAAACTGACTAGAAAAACTGAGCAGAAAAACTGAGCAGAAAAACTGAGAAAAAAAACTAATTAAAAAAACTGAAGAAAAACGGAGGAAAAAAACTGAGAAGAAAAACTGAGAAAAATAGACTGAAAAAACTGAAGAAAAACTTAGAAAAAATCTGTGAAAAAACTGTGAAAAAAAAGAACTGAGAAGAAAAACTGAGAGAAAAAACTATTTTAAAATATTGAGAAGAAAAACTGAGCAAAAAAGACTGAAAAAACTGAAGAAAAACTTAGAAAAAATCTGTGAAAAAACTGTGAAAAAAAAGAACTGAGAAGAAAAACTGAGAAAAAAACTGACTAGAAAAACTGAGCAGAAAAACAGAGCAAAAAAACTGAGAAAAAAAAATATTTAAAAAAACTGAGCAGAAAAACTGAGCAGAAAAACTGAGAAAAAAACCTATTTAAAAAAACTGAAGAAAAACGGAGGAAAAAAACTTAGAAGAAAAACTGAGAAAAAAAGACTGAAAAAACTGAAGAAAAACTTGGAAAAAATCTGAAAAAAACTGAAAAAAACTGTGAAAAAAACTGTGAAAAAAAAGAAAAACTGAGAACAAAAACTGACTAGAAAAACTGAGCAGAAAAACTGAGCAGAAAAACTGAGAAAAAAAACTTTTAAAAAAAACTGAAGAAAAACGGAGGAAAAAACTGAGAACAAAAACTGAGAAAAAAAGACCGAAAAACTGAGAAGAAAAACTGAGAAAAAAAGACTGAAAAAACTGAAGAAAAACTTAGAAAAAATCTGTGAAAAAAACTGAAAAAAAAGAACTGAGAAGAAAATCTGAGAAAAAAATGACTAGAAAAACTGAGCAGAAAAACAGAGCAAAAAAACTGAGAAAAAAAAAATTAAAAAAAACTGAGCAGAAAAACTGAGCAGAAAAACTGAGAAAAAAACTAATAAAAAAAACTGAAAAAAAACGGAGGAAAAAAACTGAGAAGAAAAACTGAGGAAAAAAGACTGAAAAAACTGAAGAAAAACTTAGAAAAAATCTGTGAAAAACCTGTGAAAAAAAAGAACTGAGAAGAAAAACTGAGAGAAAAAAATATTTTAAAAAACTGAGAAGAAAAACTGAGCAAAAAAGACTGATAAAAATGAAGAAAAACTTAGAAAAAAACTGAAAAAAACTGTGAAAAAAAAGAACTGAGCAGAAAAACTGAGAAAAAAACTGAGAAAATTTTTTTTTTAAAAACTGAGCAGAAAAACTGAGCAGAAAAACTGAGAAAAAAAACTCGTTAAAAAAACTGAAGAAAAACAGAGGAAAAAAACTGAGAAGAAAAACTGAGAAAAAATCTGTGAAAAAAACTGAAAAAAAAAGAACTGAGAAGAAAAACTGAGAAAAAACTGACTAGAAAAACTGAGCAGAAAAACAGAGCAAAAAAACTGAGAAAAAAAATATTTTAAAAAACTGAGCAGAAAAACTGAGCAGAAAAACAGAGAAAAAAAACTTTTTAAAAAAACTGAAGAAAAACGGAGGAAAAAAACTAAGAAAAACTGAGAAAAAAAGACTGAAAAAACTGAAGAAAAACTTGGTAAATATCTGAAAAAAACTGTGAAAAAAAAAGAACTGAGAAGAAAAACTGAGAAAAAAACTGACTAGAAAAACTGAGCAGAAAAACTGAGCAGAAAAACTGAGAAAAAAACCTATTTAAAAAAACTGAAGAAAAACGGAGGAAAAAAACTTAGAAGAAAAACTGAGCAAAAAAGACTGAAAAAACTGAAGAAAAACTTGGAAAAAATCTGAAAAAAACTGAAAAAAACTGTGAAAAAAACTGTGAAAAAAAAGAAAAACTGAGAACAAAAACTGACTAGAAAAACTGAGCAGAAAAACTGAGCAGAAAAACTGAGAAAAAAAACTTTTAAAAAAAACTGAAGAAAAACGGAGGAAAAAACTGAGAACAAAAACTGAGAAAAAAAGACCGAAAAACTGAGAAGAAAAACTGAGAAAAAAAGACTGAAAAAACTGAAGAAAAACTTAGAAAAAATCTGTGAAAAAAACTGAAAAAAAAGAACTGAGAAGAAAATCTGAGAAAAAAATGACTAGAAAAACTGAGCAGAAAAACAGAGCAAAAAAACTGAGAAAAAAAAAATTAAAAAAAACTGAGCAGAAAAACTGAGCAGAAAAACTGAGAAAAAAACTAATAAAAAAAACTGAAAAAAAACGGAGGAAAAAAACTGAGAGAAAAAAATATTTTAAAAAACTGAGAAGAAAAACTGAGCAAAAAATGAAGAAAAACTTAGAAAAAAACTGAAAAAAACTGTGAAAAAAAAGAACTGAGCAGAAAAACTGAGAAAAAAACTGAGAAAATTTTTTTTTTAAAAACTGAGCAGAAAAACTGAGCAGAAAAACTGAGAAAAAAAACTCGTTAAAAAAACTGAAGAAAAACAGAGGAAAAAAACTGAGAAGAAAAACTGAGAAAAAATCTGTGAAAAAAACTGAAAAAAAAAGAACTGAGAAGAAAAACTGAGAAAAAACTGACTAGAAAAACTGAGCAGAAAAACAGAGCAAAAAAACTGAGAAAAAAAATATTTTAAAAAACTGAGCAGAAAAACTGAGCAGAAAAACTGAGAAAAAAACCTATTTAAAAAAACTGAAGAAAAACGGAGGAAAAAAACTTAGAAGAAAAACTGAGAAAAAAAGACTGAAAAAACTGAAGAAAATCTTGGAAAAAATCTGAAAAAAACTGTGAAAAAAAAGAACTGAGAAGAAAAACTGAGAAAAAAAGACTGAAAAAACTGAAGAAAAACTTAGAAAAAAACTGTGAAAAAAACTGTGAAAAAAACTGTGCAAAAAAAAGAAAAACTGAGAAAAAAAACTGACTAGAAAAACTGAGCAGAAAAACTGAGCAGAAAAACAGAGAAAAAAAACTTTTTTAAAAAACTGAAGAAAAACGGAGGAAAAAAACTAAGAAAAACTGAGAAAAAAAGACTGAAAAAACTGAAGAAAAACTTGGTAAATATCTGAAAAAAACTGTGAAAAAAAAAGAACTGAGAAAAAAACTGACTAGAAAAACTGAGCAGAAAAACAGAGCAAAAAACTGAGAAAAAAAATATTTAAAAAAACTGAGCAGAAAAACTGAGCCGAAAAACTGAGAAAAAAACCTATTCAAAAAAACTGAAGAAAAACGGAGGAAAAAAACTTAGAAGAAAAACTGAGAAAATATAACTGAAAAAACTGAAGAAAAACTTGGAAAAAATCTGAAAAAAACTGTGAAAAAAAAGAACTGAGAAGAAAAACTGAGAAAAAAAGACTGAAAAAACTGAAGAAAAACTTAGAAAAAAACTGTGAAAAAAACTGTGAAAAAACTGTGAAAAAAAGAAAAACTGAGAAAAAAAACTGACTAGAAAAACTGAGCAGAAAAACTGAGCAGAAAAACAGAGAAAAAAAACTTTTTAAAAAAACTGAAGAAAAACGGAGGAAAAAACTGAGAAGAAAAACTGAGAACAAAAGACTGAAAAAACTGAAGAAAAACTAGGAAAAAATCTGAAAAAAACTGTGAAAAAAAAGAACTGAGAAGAAAAACTGAGAAAAAAACTGACTAGAAAAACTGAGCAGAAAAACTGAGCAGAAAAACTGAGAAAAAAAACAAATAAAAAAAACTGAAGAAAAACGGAGGAAAAAAACTGAGAAGAAAAACTGAGAAAAATAGACTGAAAAAACTGAAGAAAAACTTAGAAAAAATCTGTGAAAAAACTGTGAAAAAAAAGAACTGAGAAGAAAAACTGAGAAATAAAAATATTTTTAAAAATTGAGAAGAAAAACTGAGCAGAGAAACTGGGAAAAAAACCTATTTAAAAAAACTGAAGAAAAACGGAGGAAAAAAACTGCGAAGAAAAACTGAGAAAAAAAGACTGAAAAAACTGAGAAGAAAAACTGAGAAAAAATCTGTGAAAAAAACTGTGAAAAAAAAGAACTGAGAAGAAAAACTGAGAAAAAAACTGACTAGAAAAACTGAGCAGAAAAACAGAGTAAAAAAACTGAGAAAAAAAAATATTTTAAAAAACTGAGCAGAAAAACTGAGCAGAAAAACTGAGAAAAAAACCTATTTAAAAAAACTGAAGAAAAATGGAGGAAAAAAACTGAGAAGAAAAACTGAGAAAAAAAAAACTGAAAAAACTGAAGAAAAACTTAGAAAAAATCTGAAAAAAACTGTGAAAAAAGAGAACTGAGCAGAAAAACTGAGAAGAAAACTGAGAAAAAAAAATTAAAAATAACTGAGCAGAAAAACTGAGCAGAAAAACTGAGAAAAAAAATTATTTAAAAAAACTGAAGAAAAACGGAGGAAAAAAACTGAGAAGAAAAACTGAGAAAAAATCTGTGAAAAAAACTGGGAAAAAAAGAACTGAGAACAAAAACTGAGAAAAAAACTGACTAGAAAAACTGAGCAGAAAAACAGAGCAAAAAAACTGAGAAAAAAAATATTTTAAAAAACTGAGCATAAAAACTGAGCAGAAAAACTGAGAAAAAAACCTATTTAAAAAAACTGAAGAAAAACAGAGGAAAAAAACTGAGAAGAAAAACTGAGAAAAAAAGACTGAAAAAACTGAAGAAAAATTTAGAAAAAATCTGAAAAAAACTGTGAAAAAAAAGAACTGAGAAGAAAAACTGAGAAAAAAACTGACTAGAAAAAATGAGCAGAAAAACTGAGCAGAAAAACTGAGAAAAAAAACTAATAAAAAAAACTGAAGAAAAACGGAGGAAAAAAACTGAGAAGAAAAACTGAGAAAAAATAGACTGAAAAAACTGAAGAAAAACTTAGAAAAAATCTGAAAAAAACTGTGAAAAAAGAGAACTGAGCAGAAAAACTGAGAAGAAAACTGAGAAAAAAAATTTAAAAATAACTGAGCAGAAAAACTGAGCAGAAAAACTGAGAAAAAAAATTATTTAAAAAAACTGAAGAAAAACGGAGGAAAAAAACTGAGAAGAAAAACTGAGAAAAAATCTGTGAAAAAAACTGGGGAAAAAAGAACTGAGAACAAAAACTGAGAAAAAAACTGACTAGAAAAACTGAGCAGAAAAACAGAGCAAAAAAACTGAGAAAAAAAATATTTTAAAAAACTGAGCATAAAAACTGAGCAGAAAAACTGAGAAAAAAACTTATTTAAAAAAACTGAAGAAAAACAGAGGAAAAAAACTGAGAAGAAAAACTGAGAAAAAAAGACTGAAAAAACTGAAGAAAAATTTTGAAAAAATCTGAAAAAAACTGTGAAAAAAAAGAACTGAGAAGAAAAACTGAGAAAAAAACTGACTAGAAAAACTGAGCAGAAAAACTGAGCAGAAAAACTGAGAAAAAAAACTGATAAAAAAAACTGAAGAAAAACGGAGGAAAAAAACTGAGAAGAAAAACTGAGAAAAAATCTGTGAAAAAAACTGAAAAAAAAGAACTGAGAAGAAAAACTGAGAAAAAAACTGACTAGAAAAACTAAGCAGAAAAACAGAGCAAAAAAACTGAGAAAAAAAATATTTTAAAAAACTGAGCAGAAAAACTGAGCAGAAAAACTGAGAAAAAAACCTATTTAAAAAAACTGAAGAAAAACGGAGGAAAAAAACTTAGAAGAAAAACTGAGAAAAAAAGACTGAAAAAACTGAAGAAAATCTTGGAAAAAATCTGAAAAAAACTGTGACAAAAAAGAACTGAGCAGAAAAACTGAGAAAAAAACTGAGAAAATTTTTTTTTTAAAAACTGAGCAGAAAAACTGAGCAGAAAAACTGAGAAAAAAAACTCGTTAAAAAAACTGAAGAAAAACAGAGGAAAAAAACTGAGAAGAAAAACTGAGAAAAAATCTGTGAAAAAAACTGAAAAAAAAGAACTGAGAAGAAAAACTGAGAAAAAACTGATTGAAAAACTGAGCAGAAAAACAGAGCAAAAAAACTGAGAAAAAAAATATTTTAAAAAACTGAGCAGAAAAACTGAGCAGAAAAACAGAGAAAAAAAACTTTTTAAAAAAACTGAAGAAAAACGGAGGAAAAAAACTAAGAAAAACTGAGAAAAAAAGACTGAAAAAACTGAAGAAAAACTTGGTAAATATCTGAAAAAAACTGTGAAAAAAAAAGAACTGAGAAGAAAAACTGAGAAAAAAACTGACTAGAAAAACTGAGCAGAAAAACTGAGCAGAAAAACTGAGAAAAAAAACTAATTAAAAAAACTGAAGAAAAACGGAGGAAAAAAACTGAGAAGAAAAACTGAGAAAAATAGACTGAAAAAACTGAAGAAAAACTTAGAAAAAATCTGTGAAAAAACTGTGAAAAAAAAGAACTGAGAAGAAAAACTGAGAGAAAAAACTATTTTAAAATATTGAGAAGAAAAACTGAGCAAAAAAGACTGAAAAAACTGAAGAAAAACTTAGAAAAAATCTGTGAAAAAACTGTGAAAAAAAAGAACTGAGAAGAAAAACTGAGAAAAAAACTGACTAGAAAAACTGAGCAGAAAAACAGAGCAAAAAAACTGAGAAAAAAAAATATTTAAAAAAACTGAGCAGAAAAACTGAGCAGAAAAACTGAGAAAAAAACCTATTTAAAAAAACTGAAGAAAAACGGAGGAAAAAAACTTAGAAGAAAAACTGAGAAAAAAAGACTGAAAAAACTGAAGAAAAACTTGGAAAAAATCTGAAAAAAACTGAAAAAAACTGTGAAAAAAACTGTGAAAAAAAAGAAAAACTGAGAACAAAAACTGACTAGAAAAACTGAGCAGAAAAACTGAGCAGAAAAACTGAGAAAAAAAACTTTTAAAAAAAACTGAAGAAAAACGGAGGAAAAAACTGAGAACAAAAACTGAGAAAAAAAGACCGAAAAACTGAGAAGAAAAACTGAGAGAAAAAAATATTTTAAAAAATTGAGAAGAAAAACTGAGCAAAAAAGATTGAAAAACTTAGAAAAAAACTGAAAAAAACTTTCAAAAAAAAGAACTGAGCAGAAAAACAGAGAAAATTTTTTTTTTTAAAAACTGTGCAGAAAAACTGAGCAGAAAAACTGAGGAAAAAAACTATTTAAAAAAACTGAAGAAAAACGGAGGAAAAAAACTGAGAAGAAAAACTGAGAAAAAATCTGTGAAAAAAACTGTGGAAAAAAAAGAACTGAGCAGAAAAAATGAGAAAAAAAACTGTGAAAAAAAAGATTGAAAAAACTGAAGAAAAACTTAGAAAAAATCTGAAAAAAACTGTGAAAAAAAAGAACTAAGAAAAACTGAGAAAAAAATGACCAGAAAAACTGAGCAGGAAAACTGAGCAGAAAAACTGAGAAAAAAAACTAATAAAAAAAACTGAAGAAAAACGGAGGAAAAAACTGAGAAGAAAAACTGAGAAAAAAACATTGAAAAAACTGAAGAAAAACGGAGGAAAAAAACTGAGAAGAAAAACTGAGAAAAAATCTGTGAAAAAAACTGAAAAAAAAGAACTGAGAAGAAAAACTGAGAAAAAAACTGACTAGAAAAACTAAGCAGAAAAACAGAGCAAAAAAACTGAGAAAAAAAAATTAAAAAAATCTAAGCATAAAAACGAAGCAGAAAAAATGAGAAAAAAACCTATTTAAAAAAACTGAAGAAAAACGGAGGAAAAAAACTGAGAAGAAAAACTGAGAAAAAAAAGACTTAAAAAACTGAAGAAAAACTTAGAAAAAATCTGAAAAAAACTGTGAAAAAAAAAAACTAAGAAAAACTGAGAAAAAAATGACTAGAAAAACTGAGCAGGAAAACTGAGCAGAAAAACTGAGAAAAACAACTAATAAAAAAAACTGAAGAAAAACGGAGGAAAAAAACTGAGAAGAAAAACTGAGAAAAAAAGACTGAAAAAACTGAAGAAAAACTTAGAAAAAATCTGTGAAAAAACTGTGAAAAAATAGAACTGAGACGAAAAACTGAGAGAAAAAAATATTTTAAAAAAATTGAGAAGAAAAACTGAGCAAAAAAGACTGAAAAAACTGAAGAAAAACTTAGAAAAAAACTGAAAAAAACTGTGAAAAAAAAGAACTGAGCAGAAAAACTGAGAAAAAAACTGAGAAAATTTTTTTTTTTTAAAACTGAGCAGAAAAACTGAGCAGAAAAACTGAGAAAAAAATCTATTTAAAAAAAATGAAGGAAAACGGAGGAAAAAAACTGAGAAGAAAAACTGAGAAAAAATCTGTGAAAAAAACTGTGAACAAAAAGAACTGAGAAGAAAAACTGAGAAAAAAACTGACTAGAAAAACTGAGCAGAAAAACTGAGCAGAAAAACTGAGAAAAAAAACTAATAAAAAAAAGCTGAAGAAAAACGGAGGAAAAAAACTGAGACGAAAAACTGAGAAAAAAAGACTGAAAAAACTGAAGAAAAACTTAGAAAATATCTGTGAAAAAACTGTGAAAAAAAAGAACTGAGAAGAAAAACTGAGAGAAAAAAATATTTTAAAAAAATTGAGAAGAAAAACTGAGCAAAAAAGACTGAAAAAACTGAAGAAAAACTTAGAAAAAAACTGAAAAAAACTGTGAAAAAAAAGAACTGAGCAGAAAAACTGAGACAAAAACTGAGAAAATGTTTTTTTTAAAAACTGAGCAGAAAAACTGAGCAGAAAAACTGAGAAAATATCTGTGAAAAAAACTGTGAAAAAAAAGAACTGAGAAGAAAAATTGAGAAAAAAACTGACTAGAAAAACTGAGAAAAAAAACTAATAAAAAAAACTGAAGAAAAACGGAGGAAAAAACTGAGAAGAAAAACTGAGAAAAAAACATTGAAAAAACTGAAGAAAAACGGAGGAAAAAAACTGAGAAGAAAAACTGAGAAAAAATCTGTGAAAAAAAACTGAAAAAAAAGAACTGAGAAGAAAAACTGAGAAAAAAACTGACTAGAAAAACTAAGCAGAAAAACAGAGCAAAAAAACTGAGAAAAAAAAATTAAAAAAATCTAAGCATAAAAACTAAGCAGAAAAAATGAGAAAAAAACCTATTTAAAAAAACTGAAGAAAAACGGAGGAAAAAAACTGAGAAGAAAAACTGAGAAAAAAAGACTGAAAAAACTGAAGAAAAACTTAGAAAAAATCTGTGAAAAAACTGTGAAAAAATAGAACTGAGACGAAAAACTGAGAGAAAAAAATATTTTTAAAAAATTGAGAAGAAAAACTGAGCAAAAAAGACTGAAAAAACTGAAGAAAAACTTAGAAAAAAACTGAAAAAAACTGTGAAAAAAAAGAACTGAGCAGAAAAACTGAGAAAAAAACTGAGAAAAAAAATTTTTTTTTAAAACTGAGCAGAAAAACTGAGCAGAAAAACTGAGAAAAAAATCTATTTAAAAAAAATGAAGGAAAACGGAGGAAAAAAACTGAGAAGAAAAACTGAGAAAAAATCTGTGAAAAAAACTGTGAACAAAAAGAACTGAGAAGAAAAACTGAGAAAAAAACTGACTAGAAAAACTGAGCAGAAAAACTGAGCAGAAAAACTGAGAAAAAAAACTAATAAAAAAAAGCTGAAGAAAAACGGAGGAAAAAAACTGAGAAGAAAAACTGAGAAAAAAAGACTGAAAAAACTGAAGAAAAACTTAGAAAATATCTGTGAAAAAACTGTGAAAAAAAAGAACTGAGAAGAAAAACTGAGAGAAAAAAATATTTTAAAAAAATTGAGAAGAAAAACTGAGCAAAAAAGACTGAAAAAACTGAAGAAAAACTTAGAAAAAAACTGAAAAAAACTGTGAAAAAAAAGAACTGAGCAGAAAAACTGAGACAAAAAGTGAGAAAATGTTTTTTTTAAAAACTGAGCAGAAAAACTGAGAAAAAAACTGGTTAAAAAAACTGAAGAAAAACGGAGGAAAAAAACTGAGAAGAAAAACTGAGAAAATATATGTGTGAAAAAAACTGTGAAAAAAAAGAATTGAGAAGAAAAATTGAGAAAAAAACTGACTAGAAAAACTGAGCAGAAAAACAGAGCAAAAAAACTGAGAAAAAAAAATATTAAAAAAAACTGATCAGAAAAACTGAGAAGAAAAACTGAGAAAAAAAGACTGAAAAAACTGAAGAAAAACTTAGAAAAAAACTGTGAAAAAAAATTTGTGAAAAGAACTGAGAAAAAAAGACTGAAAAAACTGAAGAAAAACTTAGAAAAAATCTGAAAAAAACTGTGAAAAAAAAGAACTGAGCAGAAAAACTGAGACAAAAACTGAGAAAATGTTTTTTTTTAAAACTGAGCAGAAAAACTGAGCAGAAAAACTGAGAAAAAAACTGGTTAAAAAAACTGAAGAAAAACGGAGGAAAAAAACTGAGAAGACAAACTGAGAAAATATCTGTGAAAAAAACTGTGAAAAAAAAGAACTGAGAAGAAAAATTGAGAAAAAAACTGACTAGAAAAACTGAGCAGGAAAACTGAGCAGAAAAACTGAGAAAAAAAACTAATAAAAAAAACTGAAGAAAAACGGAGGAAAAAACTGAGAAGAAAAACTGAGAAAAAAACATTGAAAAAACTGAAGAAAAACGGAGGAAAAAAAACTGAGAAGAAAAACTGAGAAAAAATCTGTGAAAAAAACTGAAAAAAAAGAACTGAGAAGAAAAACTGAGAAAAAAACTGACTAGAAAAACTAAGCAGAAAAACAGAGCAAAAAAACTGAGAAAAAAAAATTAAAAAAATCTAAGCATAAAAACTAAGCAGAAAAAATGAGAAAAAAACCTATTTAAAAAAACTGAAGAAAAACGGAGGAAAAAAACTGAGAAGAAAAACTGAGAAAAAAAAGACTGAAAAAACTGAAGAAAAACTTAGAAAAAATCTGAAAAAAACTGTGAAAAAAAAAAACTAAGAAAAACTGAGAAAAAAATGACTAGAAAAACTGAGCAGGAAAACTGAGCAGAAAAACTGAGAAAAACAACTAATAAAAAAACTGAAGAAAAACGGAGGAAAAAAACTGAGAAGAAAAACTGAGAAAAAAAGACTGAAAAAACTGAAGAAAAACTTAGAAAAAAACTGAAAAAAACTGTGAAAAAAAAGAACTGAGCAGAAAAACTGAGAAAAAAACTGAGAAAAAAATTTTTTTTTTAAAACTGAGCAGAAAAACTGAGCAGAAAAACTGAGAAAAAAATCTATTTAAAAAAAATGAAGGAAAACGGAGGAAAAAAACTGAGAAGAAAAACTGAGAAAAAAAGACTGAAAAAACTGAAGAAAAACTTAGAAAATATCTGTGAAAAAACTGTGAAAAAAAAGAACTGAGAAGAAAAACTGAGAGAAAAAAATATTTTAAAAAAATTGAGAAGAAAAACTGAGCAAAAAAGACTGAAAAAACTGAAGAAAAACTTAGAAAAAAACTGAAAAAAACTGTGAAAAAAAAGAACTGAGCAGAAAAACTGAGACAAAAACTGAGAAAATGTTTTTTTTAAAAACTGAGCAGAAAAACTGAGCAGAAAAACTGAGAAAAAAACTGGTTAAAAAAACTGAAGAAAAACGGAGGAAAAAAACTGAGAAGAAAAACTGAGAAAATATCTGTGAAAAAAACTGTGAAAAAAAAGAATTGAGAAGAAAAATTGAGAAAAAAACTGACTAGAAAAACTGAGCAGAAAAACAGAGCAAAAAAACTAAGAAAAAAAAATATTAAAAAAAACTGATCAGAAAAACTGAGAAGAAAAACTGAGAAAAAAAGACTGGAAAAACTGAAGAAAAACTTAGAAAAAAACTGTGAAAAAAAATTTGTGAAAAGAACTGAGAAAAAAAGACTGAAAAAACTGAAGAAAAACTTAGAAAAAATCTGAAAAAAACTGTGATAAAAAAGAACTGAGAAGAAAAACTGAGAAAAAAAAATTAAAAAAAACTGAGCAGAAAAACTGAGCAGAAAAACTGAGAAAAAAAACTGAAGAAAAACGGAGGAAAAAAACTGAGCAGAAAAACTGAGAAAAAAAACTAATAAAAAAAACTGAAGAAAAACAGAGGAAAAAAACTGAGAAGAAAAACTGTGAAAAAAACTGACTAGAAAAACTGAGCAGAAAAACAGCAAAAAAACTGAGAAAAAAAATATTTTAAAAAACTGAGCAGAAAAACTGAGCAGAAAAACTGAGAAAAAAAACTATTTAAAAAAACTGAAGAAAACGGGGGAAAAAAAGTGAGAAGAAAAACTGAGAAAAAATCTGTGAAAAAAACTGTGAAAAAAAGAACTGAGAAGAAAAACAGAGAAAAAAACTGACTAGAAAAACTGAGCAGAAAAACAGAGCCAAAAAACTGAGAAAAAAAATATTAAAAAAAACTGAGCGGAAAAACTGAGAAAAAAACTGAGAAAAAAAAATTTTTTTTAAAACTGAGCAGAAAAACTGAGCAGAAAAACTGAGAAAAAAATCTATTTAAAAAAAATGAAGGAAAACGGAGGAAAAAAACTGAGAAGAAAAACTGAGAAAAAATCTGTGAAAAAAACTGTGAACAAAAAGAACTGAGAAGAAAAACTGAGAAAAAAACTGACTAGAAAAACTGAGCAGAAAAACTGAGCAGAAAAACTGAGAAAAAAAACTAATAAAAAAAAGCTGAAGAAAAACGGAGGAAAAAAACTGAGAAGAAAAACTGAGAAAAAAAGACTGAAAAAACTGAAGAAAAACTTAGAAAATATCTGTGAAAAAACTGTGAAAAAAAAGAACTGAGAAGAAAAACTGAGAGAAAAAAATATTTTAAAAAAATTGAGAAGAAAAACTGAGCAAAAAAGACTGAAAAAACTGAAGAAAAACTTAGAAAAAAACTGAAAAAAACTGTGAAAAAAAAGAACTGAGCAGAAAAACTGAGACAAAAACTGAGAAAATGTTTTTTTTAAAAACTGAGCAGAAAAACTGAGAAAAAAACTGGTTAAAAAAACTGAAGAAAAACGGAGGAAAAAAACTGAGAAGAAAAACTGAGAAAATATCTGTGAAAAAAACTGTGAAAAAAAAGAATTGAGAAGAAAAATTGAGAAAAAAACTGACTAGAAAAACTGAGCAGAAAAACAGAGCAAAAAAACTGAGAAAAAAAAATATTAAAAAAAACTGATCAGAAAAACTGAGAAGAAAAACTGAGAAAAAAAGACTGAAAAAACTGAAGAAAAACTTAGAAAAAAACTGTGAAAAAAAATTTGTGAAAAGAACTGAGAAAACAAGACTGAAAAAACTGAAGAAAAACTTAGAAAAAATCTGAAAAAAACTGTGAAAAAAAAGAACTGAGCAGAAAAACTGAGACAAAAACTGAGAAAATGTTTTTTTTTAAAACTGAGCAGAAAAACTGAGCAGAAAAACTGAGAAAAAAACTGGTTAAAAAAACTGAAGAAAAACGGAGGAAAAAAACTGAGAAGACAAACTGAGAAAATATCTGTGAAAAAAACTGTGAAAAAAAAGAACTGAGAAGAAAAATTGAGAAAAAAACTGACTAGAAAAACTGAGCAGGAAAACTGAGCAGAAAAACTGAGAAAAAAAACTAATAAAAAAAACTGAAGAAAAACGGAGGAAAAAACTGAGAAGAAAAACTGAGAAAAAAACATTGAAAAAACTGAAGAAAAACGGAGGAAAAAAACTGAGAAGAAAAACTGAGAAAAAATCTGTGAAAAAAACTGAAAAAAAAGAACTGAGAAGAAAAACTGAGAAAAAAACTGACTAGAAAAACTAAGCAGAAAAACAGAGCAAAAAAACTGAGAAAAAAAAATTAAAAAAATCTAAGCATAAAAACTAAGCAGAAAAAATGAGAAAAAAACCTATTTAAAAAAACTGAAGAAAAACGGAGGAAAAAAACTGAGAAGAAAAACTGAGAAAAAAAAGACTGAAAAAACTGAAGAAAAACTTAGAAAAAATCTGAAAAAAACTGTGAAAAAAAAAAACTAAGAAAAACTGAGAAAAAAATGACTAGAAAAACTGAGCAGGAAAACTGAGCAGAAAAACTGAGAAAAACAACTAATAAAAAAACTGAAGAAAAACGGAGGAAAAAAACTGAGAAGAAAAACTGAGAAAAAAAGACTGAAAAAACTGAAGAAAAACTTAGAAAAAAACTGAAAAAAACTGTGAAAAAAAAGAACTGAGCAGAAAAACTGAGAAAAAAACTGAGAAAAATTTTTTTTTTTTAAAACTGAGCAGAAAAACTGAGCAGAAAAACTGAGAAAAAAATCTATTTAAAAAAAATGAAGGAAAACGGAGGAAAAAAACTGAGAAGAAAAACTGAGAAAAAATCTGTGAAAAAAACTGTGAACAAAAAGAACTGAGAAGAAAAACTGAGAAAAAAACTGACTAGAAAAACTGAGCAGAAAAACTGAGCAGAAAAACTGAGAAAAAAAACTAATAAAAAAAAGCTGAAGAAAAACGGAGGAAAAAAACTGAGAAGAAAAACTGAGAAAAAAAGACTGAAAAAACTGAAGAAAAACTTAGAAAATATCTGTGAAAAAACTGTGAAAAAAAGAACTGAGAAGAAAAACTGAGAGAAAAAAATATTTTAAAAAAATTGAGAAGAAAAACTGAGCAAAAAAGACTGAAAAAACTGAAGAAAAACTTAGAAAAAAACTGAAAAAAACTGTGAAAAAAAAGAACTGAGCAGAAAAACTGAGACAAAAACTGAGAAAATGTTTTTTTTAAAAACTGAGCAGAAAAACTGAGCAGAAAAACTGAGAAAAAAACTGGTTAAAAAAACTGAAGAAAAACGGAGGAAAAAAACTGAGAAGAAAAACTGAGAAAATATCTGTGAAAAAAACTGTGAAAAAAAAGAATTGAGAAGAAAAATTGAGAAAAAAACTGACTAGAAAAACTGAGCAGAAAAACAGAGCAAAAAAACTGAGAAAAAAAAATATTAAAAAAAACTGATCAGAAAAACTGAGAAGAAAAACTGAGAAAAAAAGACTGAAAAAACTGAAGAAAAACTTAGAAAAAAACTGTGAAAAAAAATTTGTGAAAAGAACTGAGAAAAAAAGACTGAAAAAACTGAAGAAATACTTAGAAAAAATCTGAAAAAAACTGTGATAAAAAAGAACTGAGCAGAAAAACTGAGACAAAAACTGAGAAAATGTTTTTTTTAAAAACTGAGCAGAAAAACTGAGAAAAAAACTGGTTAAAAAAACTGAAGAAAAACGGAGGAAAAAAACTGAGAAGAAAAACTGAGAAAATATCTGTGAAAAAAACTGTGAAAAAAAAGAATTGAGAAGAAAAATTGAGAAAAAAACTGACTAGAAAAACTGAGCAGAAAAACAGAGCAAAAAAACTGAGAAAAAAAAATATTAAAAAAAACTGATCAGAAAAACTGAGAAGAAAAACTGAGAAAAAAAGACTGAAAAAACTGAAGAAAAACTTAGAAAAAAACTGTGAAAAAAAATTTGTGAAAAGAACTGAGAAAACAAGACTGAAAAAACTGAAGAAAAACTTAGAAAAAATCTGAAAAAAACTGTGAAAAAAAAGAACTGAGCAGAAAAACTGAGACAAAAACTGAGAAAATGTTTTTTTTTAAAACTGAGCAGAAAAACTGAGCAGAAAAACTGAGAAAAAAACTGGTTAAAAAAACTGAAGAAAAACGGAGGAAAAAAACTGAGAAGACAAACTGAGAAAATATCTATGAAAAAAACTGTGAAAAAAAAGAACTGAGAAGAAAAATTGAGAAAAAAACTGACTAGAAAAACTGAGCAGGAAAACTGAGCAGAAAAACTGAGAAAAAAAACTAATACAAAAAACTGAAGAAAAACGGAGGAAAAAACTGAGAAGAAAAACTGAGAAAAAAACATTGAAAAAACTGAAGAAAAACGGAGGAAAAAAACTGAGAAGAAAAACTGAGAAAAAATCTGTGAAAAAAACTGAAAAAAAAGAACTGAGAAGAAAAACTGAGAAAAAAACTGACTAGAAAAACTAAGCAGAAAAACAGAGCAAAAAAACTGAGAAAAAAAAATTAAAAAAATCTAAGCATAAAAACTAAGCAGAAAAAATGAGAAAAAAACCTATTTAAAAAAACTGAAGAAAAACGGAGGAAAAAAACTGAGAAGAAAAACTGAGAAAAAAAAGACTGAAAAAACTGAAGAAAAACTTAGAAAAAATCTGAAAAAAACTGTGAAAAAAAAAAACTAAGAAAAACTGAGAAAAAAATGACTAGAAAAACTGAGCAGGAAAACTGAGCAGAAAAACTGAGAAAAACAACTAATAAAAAAACTGAAGAAAAACGGAGGAAAAAAACTGAGAAGAAAAACTGAGAAAAAAAGACTGAAAAAACTGAAGAAAAACTTAGAAAAAAACTGAAAAAAACTGTGAAAAAAAAGAACTGAGCAGAAAAACTGAGAAAAAAACTGAGAAAAAAATTTTTTTTTTAAAACTGAGCAGAAAAACTGAGCAGAAAAACTGAGAAAAAAATCTATTTAAAAAAAATGAAGGAAAACGGAGGAAAAAAACTGAGAAGAAAAACTGAGAAAAAATCTGTGAAAAAAACTGTGAACAAAAAGAACTGAGAAGAAAAACTGAGAAAAAAACTGACTAGAAAAACTGAGCAGAAAAACTGAGCAGAAAAACTGAGAAAAAAAACTAATAAAAAAAAGCTGAAGAAAAACGGAGGAAAAAAACTGAGAAGAAAAACTGAGAAAAAAAGACTGAAAAAACTGAAGAAAAACTTAGAAAATATCTGTGAAAAAACTGTGAAAAAAAAGAACTGAGAAGAAAAACTGAGAGAAAAAAATATTTTAAAAAAATTAAGAAAAACTGAGCAAAAAAGACTGAAAAAACTGAAGAAAAACTTAGAAAAAAACTGAAAAAAACTGTGAAAAAAAAGAACTGAGCAGAAAAACTGAGACAAAAACTGAGAAAATGTTTTTTTTAAAAACTGAGCAGAAAAACTGAACAGAAAAACTGAGAAAAAAACTGGTTAAAAAAACTGAAGAAAAACGGAGGAAAAAAACTGAGAAGAAAAACTGAGAAAATATCTGTGAAAAAAACTGTGAAAAAAAAGAATTGAGAAGAAAAATTGAGAAAAAAACTGACTAGAAAAACTGAGCAGAAAAACAGAGCAAAAAAACTGAGAAAAAAAAATATTAAAAAAAACTGATCAGAAAAACTGAGAAGAAAAACTGAGAAAAAAAGACTGAAAAAACTGAAGAAAAACTTAGAAAAAAACTGTGAAAAAAAATTTGTGAAAAGAACTGAGAAAAAAAGACTGCAAAAACTGAAGAAATACTTAGAAAAAATCTGAAAAAAACTGTGATAAAAAAGAACTGAGAAGAAAAACTGAGAAAAAAAAATTTAAAAAAACTGAGCAGAAAAACTGAGCAGAAAAACTGAGAAAAAAAACTGAAGAAAAACGGAGGAAAAAAACTGAGCAGAAAAACTGAGAAAAAAAACTAATAAAAAAAACTGAAGAAAAACAGAGGAAAAAAACTGAGAAGAAAAACTGTGAAAAAAACTGACTTGAAAAACTGAGCAGAAAAACAGCAAAAAAACTGAGAAAAAAAATATTTTAAAAAACTGAGCAGAAAAACTGAGCAGAAAAACTGAGAAAAAAAACTATTTAAAAAAACTGAAGAAAAACGGAGGAAAAAAAGTGAGAAGAAAAACTGAGAAAAAATCTGTGAAAAAAACTGTGAAAAAAAGAACTGAGAAGAAAAACAGAGAAAAAAACTGACTAGAAAAACTGAGCAGAAAAACAGAGCCAAAAAACTGAGAAAAAAAATATTAAAAAAAACTGAGCAGAAAAACTGAGCAGAAAAACTGAGAAAAACACCTATTTAAAAAAACTGAAGAAAAACGGAGGAAAAAAACTGAGAAGAAAAACTGAGAAGAAAAGACTGAAAAAACTGAAGAAAAACTTGGAAAAAATCTGAAAAAAACTGTGAAAAAAAAGAACTGAGAAGAAAAACTGGGAAAAAAACTGACTAGAAAAACTGAGCAGAAAAACTGAGCAGAAAAACTGAGAAAAAAAACTAATAAAAAAAAGCTGAAGAAAAACGGAGGAAAAAAACTGAGAAAAAAAATGTAAAAAACTGAGCAGAAAAACTGAGAAAAAATCTGTGAAAAAAACTGTGAAAAAAAAGTTTGAGAAGAAAAACTGAGAAAAAAAACTGACGAGAAAAACTGAGCAGAAAAACAGAGCAAAAAAATGAGAAAAAAAATATTTAAAAAAACTGAGCAGAAAAACTGAGCAGAAAAACTGAGAAAAACACCTATTTAAAAAAACTGAAGAAAAACGGAGGAAAAAAACTGAGAAGAAAAACTGAGAAAAAAAGACGGAAAAAACTGAAGAAAAACTTCGAAAAAATCTGAAAAAACTGTGAAAAAAAATAACTGAGAAGAAAAACTGAGAGAAAAAAATATTTTAAAAAATTGAAGAAAAACTGAGCAAAAAAGACTGAAAAAACTGAAGAAAATCTTCGAAAAAAAGTGAAACAATCTGTGAAAAAAAAGAACTGAGAAGAAAAACTGAGAAAAAAACTGAGAAATTTTTTTTTTTTAAAACTGAGCAGAAAAACTGAGCAGAAAAACTGAGAAGAAAAACTGAGAAAAAATCTGTGAAAAAAACTGTGAAAAAAAAGAACTGAGAAGAAAAACTGAGAAAAAAACTGACTAGAAAAACTGAGCAGAAAAACAGAGCAAAAAAACTGAGAAAAAAACTGAGAAAAAAAAAAATAAAAAACAACTGAGCAGAAAAACTGAGCAGAAAAACTGAGAAAAAAACTATTTAAAAAAACTGAAGAAAAACGGAGGAAAAAAACTGAGAAGAAAAACTGAGAAAAAATCTGTGAAAAAAACTGTGAAAAAAAAGAACTGTGCAGAAAAACTGAGAAAAAAACTGAGAAAAAAAAAATTTAAAAAAACTGAGCAGAAAAACTGAGCAGAAAAACTGAGAAAAAAAACTATTTAAAAAAACTGAAGAAAAACGGAGGAAAAAAACTGAGAAGAAAAACTGAGAAAAAATCTGTGAAAAAAACTGTGAAAAAAAAGAACTGAGCAGAAAAACTGAGAAAAATATCTGTGAAAAAAAAGAACTGAGAAGAAAAACTAAGAGAAAAACTGACTAGAAAACTGAGCTGAAAAACTGAGCAGAAAAACTGAGAAAAAAAACTATTTAAAAAAACTGAAGAAAAACGGAGGAAAAAACTGAGAAGAAAAACTGAGAAAAAAAGACTGAAAAAACTGAAGAAATACTTAGAAAAAATCTGTAAAAAAACTGTGAAAAAAAAGAACTGAGAAGAAAAACTGAGAAAAAAAGACTGAAAAAACTGAAGAAAAACTTAGAAAAAAACTGTGAAAAAAACTGTGAAAAGAACTGAGAAAAAAAGACTGAAAAAACTGAAGAAAAACTTAGAAAAAAACTGTGAAAAAAACTGTGAAAAAAAATGTGAAAAAAAAGAAAAACTGAGAAAAAAAACTGACTAGGAAAACTGAGCAGAAAAACTGAGCAGAAAAACTGAGAAAAAAAACTATTTAAAAAAACTGAAGAAAAACGGAGGAAAAAAACTGAGAAGAAAAACTGAGAAAAAAAGACTGAAAAAACTGAAGAAATACTTAGAAAAAATCTGTGAAAAAACTGTGAAAAAAAAGAACTGAGAAGAAAAACTGAGAAAAAAAACTGACTAGAAAAACTGAGCAGAAAAACTGAGCAGAAAAACTGAGAAAAAAAACTAATAAAAAAAACTGAAGAAAAACTTAGAAAAAAACTGTGAAAAAAACTGTGAAAAGAACTGAGAAAAAAAGACTGAAAAAACTGACGAAAAACTTAGAAAAAAACTGTGAAAAAAACTGTGAAAAAAACTGTGAAAAAAAATGTGAAAAAAAAGAAAAACTGAGAAAAAAAACTGACTAGGAAAACTGAGGAGAAAAACTGAGCAGAAAAACTGAGAAAAAAAACTATTTAAAAAAACTGAAGAAAAACGGAGGAAAAAAACTGAGAAGAAAAACTGAGAAAAAAAGACTGAAAAATCTGAAGAAATACTTAGAAAAAATCTGTGAAAAAACTGTGAAAAAAAAGAACTGAGAAGAAAAACTGAGAGAAAAAAATAATTTAAAAAATTGAGAATAAAAACTGAGCAAAAAAACTGAAAAAACTGAAGAAAAACTTAGAAAAAAACTGAAAAAAACTGCGAAAAAAAAGAACTGAGCAGAAAAACTGAGAAAAATATCTGTGAAAAAAAAGAACTGAGAAGAAAAACTAAGAGAAAAACTGACTAGAAAACTGAGCTGAAAAACTGAGCAGAAAAACTGAGAAAAAAAACTATTTAAAAAAACTGAAGAAAAACGGAGGAAAAAACTGAGAAGAAAAACTGAGAAAAAAAGACTGAAAAAACTGAAGAAATACTTAGAAAAAATCTGTAAAAAAACTGTGAAAAAAAAGAACTGAGAAGAAAAACTGAGAAAAAAAGACTGAAAAAACTGAAGAAAAACTTAGAAAAAAACTGTGAAAAAAACTGTGAAAAGAACTGAGAAAAAAAGACTGAAAAAACTGAAGAAAAACTTAGAAAAAAACTGTGAAAAAAACTGTGAAAAAAAATGTGAAAAAAAAGAAAAACTGAGAAAAAAAACTGACTAGGAAAACTGAGCAGAAAAACTGAGCAGAAAAACTGAGAAAAAAAACTATTTAAAAAAACTGAAGAAAAACGGAGGAAAAAAACTGAGAAGAAAAACTGAGAAAAAAAGACTGAAAAAACTGAAGAAATACTTAGAAAAAATCTGTGAAAAAACTGTGAAAAAAAAGAACTGAGAAGAAAAACTGAGAAAAAAAACTGACTAGAAAAACTGAGCAGAAAAACTGAGCAGAAAAACTGAGAAAAAAAACTAATAAAAAAAACTGAAGAAAAACGGAGGAAAAAAACTGTGAAAAGAACTGAGAAAAAAAGACTGAAAAAACTGAAGAAAAACTTAGAAAAAAACTGTGAAAAAAACTGTGAAAAAAACTGTGAAAAGAACTGAGAAAAAAAGACTGAAAAAACTGAAGAAAAACTTAGAAAAAAACTGTGAAAAAAACTGTGAAAAAAACTGTGAAAAAAAATGTGAAAAAAAAGAAAAACTGAGAAAAAAAACTGACTAGGAAAACTGAGGAGAAAAACTGAGCAGAAAAACTGAGAAAAAAAACTATTTAAAAAAACTGAAGAAAAACGGAGGAAAAAAACTGAGAAGAAAAACTGAGAAAAAAAGACTGAAAAATCTGAAGAAATACTTAGAAAAAATCTGTGAAAAAACTGTGAAAAAAAAGAACTGAGAAGAAAAACTGAGAGAAAAAAATAATTTAAAAAATTGAGAATAAAAACTGAGCAAAAAAACTGAAAAAACTGAAGAAAAACTTAGAAAAAAACTGAAAAAAACTGCGAAAAAAAAGAACTGAGCAGAAAAACTGAGAAAAAAACTGAGAAAAAAAAATTTAAAAAAACTGAGCAGAAAAACTGAGCAGAAAAACTGAGAAAAAAAACTGAAGAAAAACGGAGGAAAAAATCTGAGCAGAAAAACTGAGAAAAAAAACTAATAAAAAAAACTGAAGAAAAATAGAGGAAAAAAACTGAGAAGAAAAACTGTGGAAAGAAACTGACTAGAAAAACTGAGCAGAAAAACTGAGAAAAAAAATATTTAAAAAAACTGAGCAGAAAAACTGAGCAGAAAAACTGAGAAAAAAAACTGAAGTAAAACGGAGGAAAAAAACTGAGCAGAAAAACTGAGAAAAAAAACTAATAAAAAAAACTGAAGAAAAATAGAGGAAAAAAACTGAGAAGAAAAACTGTGGAAAAAAACTGACTAGAAAAACTGAGCAGAAAAACTGAGAAAAAAAATATTTTAAAAAACTGAGCAGAAAAACTGAGCAGAAAAACTGAGAAAAAAAACTATTTAAAATAACTGAAGAAAAACGGAGGAAAAAAACTGAGAAGAAAAACTGAGAAAAAATCTGTGAAAAAAAATGAAAAAAAAAGAACTGAGAAGAAAAACTGAGAAAAAAACTGACTAGAAAAACTGAGCAGAAAAACAGAGCAAAAAAACTGAGAAAAAAAAATATTAAATAAACTGATCAGAAAAACTGAGCAGAAAAACTGAGAAAAACACCTATTTAAAAAAACTGAAGAAAAACGGAGGAAAAAAACTGAGAAGAAAAACTGAGAAGAAAAGACTGAAAAAACTGAAGAAAAACTTAGAAAAAAACTGAAAAAAACTGTGAAAAAAAAGAACTGAGCAGAAAAACTGAGAAAAAAACGGAGAAAATTTTTTTTTTAAAAACTGAGCAGAAAAACTGAGCAGAAAAACTGAGAAAAAAAACTATTTAAAAAAACTGAAGAAAAACGAATGGAAAAAACTGAGAAGACAAACTGAGAAAAAATCTCTGAAAAAAAATGTGAAAAAAAGAACTGAGAAGAAAAACTGAGAAAAAATCTGTGAAAAAAACTGTGAAAAAAAAGAACTGAGAAGAAAAACTGAGAAAAAAACTGATTAGAAAAACTGAGCAGAAAAACAGAGCAAAAAAACTGAGAAAAAAAATATATTATAAAAAACTGAGCAGAAAAACTGAGCAGAAAAACTGAGAAAAAAAAGAACTGAGAAGAAAAACTGAGAAAAAAACTGACTAGAAAAACTGAGCAGAAAAACTGAGCAGTAAAACTGAGAAAAAAAACTAATAAAAAAAAGCTGAAGAAAAACAGAGGAACAAAACTGAGAAGAAAAACTGAGAAAAAATCAGTGAAAAAAACTGTGAAAAAAAAGAACAGAGAAGAAAAACTGAGAAAAAAACTGAGAAAAAAACCTATTTAAAAAAACTGAAGAAAAACGGAGGAAAAAAACTGAGAAGAAAAACTGAGAAAAAAAGACTGAAAAAACTGAAGAAAAACTTTGAAAAAATCTGTGAAAAAACTGTGAAAAAAAATAACTGAGAAGAAAAACTGAGAGAAAAAAATATTTTAAAAAACTGAAGAAAAACTGAGCAAAAAAGACTGAAAAAACTGAAGAAAATCTTCGAAAAAAACTGAAACAATCTGTGAAAAAAAAGAACTGAGAAGAAAAACTGAGAAAAAAACTGAGAAAATTTTTTTTTAAAAAACTGAGCAGAAAAACTGAGAAGAAAAACTGAGAAAAAATCTGTGAAAAAAACTGTGAAAAAAAAGAACTGAGAAGAATAACTGAGAAAAAAACAGAGCAAAAAAACTGAGAAAAAAAAATATTAAAAAAACTGATCAGAAAAACTGGGCAGAAAATCTGAGAAAAACACCTATTTAAAAAAACTGAAGAAAAACGGAGGAAAAAAACTGAGAAGAAAAACTGAGAAGAAAAGACTGAAAAAACTGAAGAAAAACTTGGAACAAATCTGAAAAAAACTGTGAAAAAAAAGAACTGAGAAGGAAAACTGGGAAAAAAACTGACTAGAAAAACTGAGCAGAAAAATTGAGAAAAAAAACTAATAAAAAAAAGCTGAAGAAAAACGGAGGAAAAAAACTAACAAGAAAAACTGAGAAAAAAAGACTGAAAAAACTGAAGAAAAACTTTGAAAAATTCTGTGAAAAAACTGTGAAAAAAAAGAACTGAGAAGAAAAACTGAGAGAAAAAAATATTTTAAAAAATTGAGAAGAAAAACTGAGAGAAAAAAATATTTTAAAAAATTGAGAAGAAAAACTGAGCAAAAAAGATTGAAAAAACTGAAGAAAAACTTCGAAAAAAACTGAAAAAAACTGTGAAAAAAAAGAACTGAGCAGAAAAACTGAGAAAAAAAACTAATAAAAAAAACTGAAGAAAAACAGAGGAAAAAAACTGAGAAGAAAAACTGTGGAAAAAAACTGACTAGAAAAACTGAGCAGAAAAACTGAGAAAAAAAATATTTTAAAAAACTGAGCAGAAAAACTGAGCAGAAAAACTGAGAAAAAAAACTATTTAAAAAAACTGAAGAAAAACGGAGGAAAAAAACTGAGAAGAAAAACTGAGAAAAAATCTGTGAAAAAAATTGAAAAAAAAAGAACTGAGAAGAAAAACTGAGAAAAAAACTGACTAGAAAAACTGAGCAGAAAAACTGAACAGAAAAACTGAGAAAAAAACTGGTTAAAAAAACTGAAGAAAAACGGAGGAAAAAAACTGAGAAGAAAAACTGAGAAAATATCTGTGAAAAAAACTGTGAAAAAAAAGAATTGAGAAGAAAAATTGAGAAAAAAACTGACTAGAAAAACTGAGCAGAAAAACAGAGCAAAAAAACTGAGAAAAAAAAATATTAAAAAAAACTGATCAGAAAAACTGAGAAGAAAAACTGAGAAAAAAAGACTGAAAAAACTGAAGAAAAACTTAGAAAAAAACTGTGAAAAAAAATTTGTGAAAAGAACTGAGAAAAAAAGACTGCAAAAACTGAAGAAATACTTAGAAAAAATCTGAAAAAAACTGTGATAAAAAAGAACTGAGAAGAAAAACTGAGAAAAAAAAATTTAAAAAAACTGAGCAGAAAAACTGAGCAGAAAAACTGAGAAAAAAAACTGAAGAAAAACGGAGGAAAAAAACTGAGCAGAAAAACTGAGAAAAAAAACTAATAAAAAAAACTGAAGAAAAACAGAGGAAAAAAACTGAGAAGAAAAACTGTGAAAAAAACTGACTTGAAAAACTGAGCAGAAAAACAGCAAAAAAACTGAGAAAAAAAATATTTTAAAAAACTGAGCAGAAAAACTGAGCAGAAAAACTGAGAAAAAAAACTATTTAAAAAAACTGAAGAAAAACGGAGGAAAAAAAGTGAGAAGAAAAACTGAGAAAAAATCTGTGAAAAAAACTGTGAAAAAAAGAACTGAGAAGAAAAACAGAGAAAAAAACTGACTAGAAAAACTGAGCAGAAAAACAGAGCCAAAAAACTGAGAAAAAAAATATTAAAAAAAACTGAGCAGAAAAACTGAGCAGAAAAACTGAGAAAAACACCTATTTAAAAAAACTGAAGAAAAACGGAGGAAAAAAACTGAGAAGAAAAACTGAGAAGAAAAGACTGAAAAAACTGAAGAAAAACTTGGAAAAAATCTGAAAAAAACTGTGAAAAAAAAGAACTGAGAAGAAAAACTGGGAAAAAAACTGACTAGAAAAACTGAGCAGAAAAACTGAGCAGAAAAACTGAGAAAAAAAACTAATAAAAAAAAGCTGAAGAAAAACGGAGGAAAAAAACTGAGAAAAAAAATGTAAAAAACTGAGCAGAAAAACTGAGAAAAAATCTGTGAAAAAAACTGTGAAAAAAAAGTTTGAGAAGAAAAACTGAGAAAAAAAACTGACGAGAAAAACTGAGCAGAAAAACAGAGCAAAAAAATGAGAAAAAAAATATTTAAAAAAACTGAGCAGAAAAACTGAGCAGAAAAACTGAGAAAAACACCTATTTAAAAAAACTGAAGAAAAACGGAGGAAAAAAACTGAGAAGAAAAACTGAGAAAAAAAGACGGAAAAAACTGAAGAAAAACTTCGAAAAAATCTGAAAAAACTGTGAAAAAAAATAACTGAGAAGAAAAACTGAGAGAAAAAAATATTTTAAAAAATTGAAGAAAAACTGAGCAAAAAAGACTGAAAAAACTGAAGAAAATCTTCGAAAAAAAGTGAAACAATCTGTGAAAAAAAAGAACTGAGAAGAAAAACTGAGAAAAAAACTGAGAAATTTTTTTTTTTTAAAACTGAGCAGAAAAACTGAGCAGAAAAACTGAGAAGAAAAACTGAGAAAAAATCTGTGAAAAAAACTGTGAAAAAAAAGAACTGAGAAGAAAAACTGAGAAAAAAACTGACTAGAAAAACTGAGCAGAAAAACAGAGCAAAAAAACTGAGAAAAAAACTGAGAAAAAAAAAAATAAAAAACAACTGAGCAGAAAAACTGAGCAGAAAAACTGAGAAAAAAACTATTTAAAAAAACTGAAGAAAAACGGAGGAAAAAAACTGAGAAGAAAAACTGAGAAAAAATCTGTGAAAAAAACTGTGAAAAAAAAGAACTGTGCAGAAAAACTGAGAAAAAAACTGAGAAAAAAAAAATTTAAAAAAACTGAGCAGAAAAACTGAGCAGAAAAACTGAGAAAAAAAACTATTTAAAAAAACTGAAGAAAAACGGAGGAAAAAAACTGAGAAGAAAAACTGAGAAAAAATCTGTGAAAAAAACTGTGAAAAAAAAGAACTGAGCAGAAAAACTGAGAAAAATATCTGTGAAAAAAAAGAACTGAGAAGAAAAACTAAGAGAAAAACTGACTAGAAAACTGAGCTGAAAAACTGAGCAGAAAAACTGAGAAAAAAAACTATTTAAAAAAACTGAAGAAAAACGGAGGAAAAAACTGAGAAGAAAAACTGAGAAAAAAAGACTGAAAAAACTGAAGAAATACTTAGAAAAAATCTGTAAAAAAACTGTGAAAAAAAAGAACTGAGAAGAAAAACTGAGAAAAAAAGACTGAAAAAACTGAAGAAAAACTTAGAAAAAAACTGTGAAAAAAACTGTGAAAAGAACTGAGAAAAAAAGACTGAAAAAACTGAAGAAAAACTTAGAAAAAAACTGTGAAAAAAACTGTGAAAAAAAATGTGAAAAAAAAGAAAAACTGAGAAAAAAAACTGACTAGGAAAACTGAGCAGAAAAACTGAGCAGAAAAACTGAGAAAAAAAACTATTTAAAAAAACTGAAGAAAAACGGAGGAAAAAAACTGAGAAGAAAAACTGAGAAAAAAAGACTGAAAAAACTGAAGAAATACTTAGAAAAAATCTGTGAAAAAACTGTGAAAAAAAAGAACTGAGAAGAAAAACTGAGAAAAAAAACTGACTAGAAAAACTGAGCAGAAAAACTGAGCAGAAAAACTGAGAAAAAAAACTAATAAAAAAAACTGAAGAAAAACTTAGAAAAAAACTGTGAAAAAAACTGTGAAAAGAACTGAGAAAAAAAGACTGAAAAAACTGACGAAAAACTTAGAAAAAAACTGTGAAAAAAACTGTGAAAAAAACTGTGAAAAAAAATGTGAAAAAAAAGAAAAACTGAGAAAAAAAACTGACTAGGAAAACTGAGGAGAAAAACTGAGCAGAAAAACTGAGAAAAAAAACTATTTAAAAAAACTGAAGAAAAACGGAGGAAAAAAACTGAGAAGAAAAACTGAGAAAAAAAGACTGAAAAATCTGAAGAAATACTTAGAAAAAATCTGTGAAAAAACTGTGAAAAAAAAGAACTGAGAAGAAAAACTGAGAGAAAAAAATAATTTAAAAAATTGAGAATAAAAACTGAGCAAAAAAACTGAAAAAACTGAAGAAAAACTTAGAAAAAAACTGAAAAAAACTGCGAAAAAAAAGAACTGAGCAGAAAAACTGAGAAAAATATCTGTGAAAAAAAAGAACTGAGAAGAAAAACTAAGAGAAAAACTGACTAGAAAACTGAGCTGAAAAACTGAGCAGAAAAACTGAGAAAAAAAACTATTTAAAAAAACTGAAGAAAAACGGAGGAAAAAACTGAGAAGAAAAACTGAGAAAAAAAGACTGAAAAAACTGAAGAAATACTTAGAAAAAATCTGTAAAAAAACTGTGAAAAAAAAGAACTGAGAAGAAAAACTGAGAAAAAAAGACTGAAAAAACTGAAGAAAAACTTAGAAAAAAACTGTGAAAAAAACTGTGAAAAGAACTGAGAAAAAAAGACTGAAAAAACTGAAGAAAAACTTAGAAAAAAACTGTGAAAAAAACTGTGAAAAAAAATGTGAAAAAAAAGAAAAACTGAGAAAAAAAACTGACTAGGAAAACTGAGCAGAAAAACTGAGCAGAAAAACTGAGAAAAAAAACTATTTAAAAAAACTGAAGAAAAACGGAGGAAAAAAACTGAGAAGAAAAACTGAGAAAAAAAGACTGAAAAAACTGAAGAAATACTTAGAAAAAATCTGTGAAAAAACTGTGAAAAAAAAGAACTGAGAAGAAAAACTGAGAAAAAAAACTGACTAGAAAAACTGAGCAGAAAAACTGAGCAGAAAAACTGAGAAAAAAAACTAATAAAAAAAACTGAAGAAAAACGGAGGAAAAAAACTGTGAAAAGAACTGAGAAAAAAAGACTGAAAAAACTGAAGAAAAACTTAGAAAAAAACTGTGAAAAAAACTGTGAAAAAAACTGTGAAAAGAACTGAGAAAAAAAGACTGAAAAAACTGAAGAAAAACTTAGAAAAAAACTGTGAAAAAAACTGTGAAAAAAACTGTGAAAAAAAATGTGAAAAAAAAGAAAAACTGAGAAAAAAAACTGACTAGGAAAACTGAGGAGAAAAACTGAGCAGAAAAACTGAGAAAAAAAACTATTTAAAAAAACTGAAGAAAAACGGAGGAAAAAAACTGAGAAGAAAAACTGAGAAAAAAAGACTGAAAAATCTGAAGAAATACTTAGAAAAAATCTGTGAAAAAACTGTGAAAAAAAAGAACTGAGAAGAAAAACTGAGAGAAAAAAATAATTTAAAAAATTGAGAATAAAAACTGAGCAAAAAAACTGAAAAAACTGAAGAAAAACTTAGAAAAAAACTGAAAAAAACTGCGAAAAAAAAGAACTGAGCAGAAAAACTGAGAAAAAAACTGAGAAAAAAAAATTTAAAAAAACTGAGCAGAAAAACTGAGCAGAAAAACTGAGAAAAAAAACTGAAGAAAAACGGAGGAAAAAATCTGAGCAGAAAAACTGAGAAAAAAAACTAATAAAAAAAACTGAAGAAAAATAGAGGAAAAAAACTGAGAAGAAAAACTGTGGAAAGAAACTGACTAGAAAAACTGAGCAGAAAAACTGAGAAAAAAAATATTTAAAAAAACTGAGCAGAAAAACTGAGCAGAAAAACTGAGAAAAAAAACTGAAGTAAAACGGAGGAAAAAAACTGAGCAGAAAAACTGAGAAAAAAAACTAATAAAAAAAACTGAAGAAAAATAGAGGAAAAAAACTGAGAAGAAAAACTGTGGAAAAAAACTGACTAGAAAAACTGAGCAGAAAAACTGAGAAAAAAAATATTTTAAAAAACTGAGCAGAAAAACTGAGCAGAAAAACTGAGAAAAAAAACTATTTAAAATAACTGAAGAAAAACGGAGGAAAAAAACTGAGAAGAAAAACTGAGAAAAAATCTGTGAAAAAAAATGAAAAAAAAAGAACTGAGAAGAAAAACTGAGAAAAAAACTGACTAGAAAAACTGAGCAGAAAAACAGAGCAAAAAAACTGAGAAAAAAAAATATTAAATAAACTGATCAGAAAAACTGAGCAGAAAAACTGAGAAAAACACCTATTTAAAAAAACTGAAGAAAAACGGAGGAAAAAAACTGAGAAGAAAAACTGAGAAGAAAAGACTGAAAAAACTGAAGAAAAACTTAGAAAAAAACTGAAAAAAACTGTGAAAAAAAAGAACTGAGCAGAAAAACTGAGAAAAAAACGGAGAAAATTTTTTTTTTAAAAACTGAGCAGAAAAACTGAGCAGAAAAACTGAGAAAAAAAACTATTTAAAAAAACTGAAGAAAAACGAATGGAAAAAACTGAGAAGACAAACTGAGAAAAAATCTCTGAAAAAAAATGTGAAAAAAAGAACTGAGAAGAAAAACTGAGAAAAAATCTGTGAAAAAAACTGTGAAAAAAAAGAACTGAGAAGAAAAACTGAGAAAAAAACTGATTAGAAAAACTGAGCAGAAAAACAGAGCAAAAAAACTGAGAAAAAAAATATATTATAAAAAACTGAGCAGAAAAACTGAGCAGAAAAACTGAGAAAAAAAAGAACTGAGAAGAAAAACTGAGAAAAAAACTGACTAGAAAAACTGAGCAGAAAAACTGAGCAGTAAAACTGAGAAAAAAAACTAATAAAAAAAAGCTGAAGAAAAACAGAGGAACAAAACTGAGAAGAAAAACTGAGAAAAAATCAGTGAAAAAAACTGTGAAAAAAAAGAACAGAGAAGAAAAACTGAGAAAAAAACTGAGAAAAAAACCTATTTAAAAAAACTGAAGAAAAACGGAGGAAAAAAACTGAGAAGAAAAACTGAGAAAAAAAGACTGAAAAAACTGAAGAAAAACTTTGAAAAAATCTGTGAAAAAACTGTGAAAAAAAATAACTGAGAAGAAAAACTGAGAGAAAAAAATATTTTAAAAAACTGAAGAAAAACTGAGCAAAAAAGACTGAAAAAACTGAAGAAAATCTTCGAAAAAAACTGAAACAATCTGTGAAAAAAAAGAACTGAGAAGAAAAACTGAGAAAAAAACTGAGAAAATTTTTTTTTAAAAAACTGAGCAGAAAAACTGAGAAGAAAAACTGAGAAAAAATCTGTGAAAAAAACTGTGAAAAAAAAGAACTGAGAAGAATAACTGAGAAAAAAACAGAGCAAAAAAACTGAGAAAAAAAAATATTAAAAAAACTGATCAGAAAAACTGGGCAGAAAATCTGAGAAAAACACCTATTTAAAAAAACTGAAGAAAAACGGAGGAAAAAAACTGAGAAGAAAAACTGAGAAGAAAAGACTGAAAAAACTGAAGAAAAACTTGGAACAAATCTGAAAAAAACTGTGAAAAAAAAGAACTGAGAAGGAAAACTGGGAAAAAAACTGACTAGAAAAACTGAGCAGAAAAATTGAGAAAAAAAACTAATAAAAAAAAGCTGAAGAAAAACGGAGGAAAAAAACTAACAAGAAAAACTGAGAAAAAAAGACTGAAAAAACTGAAGAAAAACTTTGAAAAATTCTGTGAAAAAACTGTGAAAAAAAAGAACTGAGAAGAAAAACTGAGAGAAAAAAATATTTTAAAAAATTGAGAAGAAAAACTGAGAGAAAAAAATATTTTAAAAAATTGAGAAGAAAAACTGAGCAAAAAAGATTGAAAAAACTGAAGAAAAACTTCGAAAAAAACTGAAAAAAACTGTGAAAAAAAAGAACTGAGCAGAAAAACTGAGAAAAAAAACTAATAAAAAAAACTGAAGAAAAACAGAGGAAAAAAACTGAGAAGAAAAACTGTGGAAAAAAACTGACTAGAAAAACTGAGCAGAAAAACTGAGAAAAAAAATATTTTAAAAAACTGAGCAGAAAAACTGAGCAGAAAAACTGAGAAAAAAAACTATTTAAAAAAACTGAAGAAAAACGGAGGAAAAAAACTGAGAAGAAAAACTGAGAAAAAATCTGTGAAAAAAATTGAAAAAAAAAGAACTGAGAAGAAAAACTGAGAAAAAAACTGACTAGAAAAACTGAGCAGAAAAACAGAGCAAAAAAACTGAGAAAAATTTTTTTTAAAAAACTGATCAGAAAAACTGAGCAGAAAAACTGAGAAGAAAAACTGAGAAAAAATCTGTGAAAAAAACTGTGAAAAAAAAGAACTGAGAAGAAAAACTGAGAAAAAAACTGACTAGAAAAACTGAGCAGAAAAACAGAGCAAAAAAACTGAGAAAAAAATATATTTAAAAAAACTGAGCAGAAAAACTGAGCAGAAAAACTGAGAACAAACCTACTTAAAAAAACTGAAGAAAAACGGAGGAAAAAAACTGAGAAGAAAAACTGAGAAAAAAAGACTGAAAAAACTGAATAAAAACTTAGAAAAAATCTGAAAAAAACTGTGAAAAAAAAGAACTGAGCAGAAAAACTGAGAAAAAAACTGACTAGAAAAACTGAGCTGAAAAACTGAGCAGAAAAACTGAGAAAAAAAACTAATAAAAAAAACTGAAGAAAAACGGAGGAAAAAAACTAAGAGAAACTGAGAAAAAATCTGTGAAAAAAATTGTGACAAAAAAGAACTGAGAAGAAAAACTGAGAAAAAAACTGACTAGAAAAACTGAGCAGAAAAACACAGCAAAAAAACTGAGAAAAAAAATATTTTAAAAAACTGAGCAGAAAAACTGAGCAGAAAAACTGAGAAACAACCTATTTAAAAAAACTGAAGAAAAACGGAGGAAAAAAACTGAGAAGAAAAACTGAGAAAAAAAGACTGAAAAAACTGAATAAAAACTTGGAACAAATCTGAAAAAAACTGTGAAAAAAAAGAACTGAGAAGAAAAACTGGGAAAAAAACTGACTAGAAAAACTGAGCAGAAAAACTGAGCAGAAAAACTGAGAAAAAAACTGAGAAAAAAAAAATTAAAAAAACTGAGCAGAAAAACTGAGAAAAAAAACTATTTAAAAAAACTGAAGAAAAACGGAGGAAAAAAACTGAGCAGAAAAACTGAGAAAAAAAGACTGAAAAAACTGAAGAAAAACTTAGAAAAAAACTGAAAAAAACTGTGAAAAAAAAGAACTGAGCAGAAAAACTGAGAAAAAAACGGAGAAAATTTTTTTTTTTAAAACTGAGCAGAAAAACTGAGCAGAAAAACTGAGAAAAAAAACTATTTAAAAAAACTGAAGAAAAACGAATGGAAAAAACTGAGAAGACAAACTGAGAAAAAATCTGTGAAAAAAACTGTGAAAAAAAGAACTGAGAAGAAAAACTGAGAAAAAATCTGTGAAAAAAACTGTGAAAAAAAAGAACTGAGAAGAAAAACTGAGAAAAAAACTGATTAGAAAAACTGAGCAGAAAAACAGAGCAAAAAAACTGAGAAAACAAATATATTAAAAAAAACTGAGCAGAAAAACTGAGCAGAAAAACTGAGAAAAAAAAGAACTGAGAAGAAAAACTGAGAAAAAAACTGACTAGAAAAACTGAGCAGAAAAACTGAGCAGAAAAACTGAGAAAAAAAACTAATAAAAAAAAGCTGAAGAAAAACGGAGGAACAAAACTGAGAAGAAAAACTGAGAAAAAATCAGTGAAAAAAACTGTGAAAAAAAAGAACAGAGAAGAAAAACTGAGAAAAAAACTGAGAAAAAAACCTATTTAAAAAAACTGAAGAAAAACGGAGGAAAAAAACTGAGAAGAAAAACTGAGAAAAAAAGACTGAAAAAACTGAAGAAAAACTTTGAAAAAATCTGTGAAAAAACTGTGAAAAAAAATAACTGAGAAGAAAAACTGAGAGAAAAAAATATTTTAAAAAACTGAAGAAAAACTGAGCAAAAAAGACTGAAAAAACTGAAGAAAATCTTCGAAAAAAACTGAAACAATCTGTGAAAAAAAAGAACTGAGAAGAAAAACTGAGAAAAAAACTGAAAAAATTTTTTTTTTAAAAACTGAGCAGAAAAACTGAGCAGAAAAACTGAGAAGAAAAACTGAGAAAAAATCTGTGAAAAAAACTGTGAAAAAAAAGAACTGAGAAGAATAACTGAGAAAAAAACAGAGCAAAAAAACTGAGAAAAAAAAATATTTAAAAAAACTGAGCAGAAAAACTGGGCAGCAAAACTGAGAACAAACCTATTTTAAAAAACTGAAGAAAAACGGAGGAAAAAAACTGAGAAGAAAAACTGAGAAAAAAAGACTGAAGAAACTGAAGAAAAACTTAGAAAAAATCTGAAAAAAACTGTGAAAAAAAAGAACTGAGCAGAAAAACTGAGAAAAAAAACTAATAAAAAAAACTGAAGAAAAACAGAGGAAAAAAACTGAGAAGAAAAACTGTGGAAAAAAACTGACTAGAAAAACTGAGCAGAAAAACTGAGAAAAAAAATATTTTAAAAAACTGAGCAGAAAAACTGAGCAGAAAAACTGAGAAAAAAAACTATTTAAAAAAACTGAAGAAAAACGGAGGAAAAAAACTGAGAAGAAAAACTGAGAAAAAATCTGTGAAAAAAACTGAAAAAAAAAGAACTGAGAAGAAAAACTGAGAAAAAAACTGACTAGAAAAACTGAGCAGAAAAACAGAGCAAAAAAACTGAGAAAAAAAAATATTTAAAAAACTGATCCGAAAAACTGAGCAGAAAATCTGAGAAAAACACCTATTTAAAAAAACTGAAGAAAAACGGAGGAAAAAAACTGAGAAGAAAAACTGAGAAGAAAAGACTGAAAAAACTGAAGAAAAACTTGGAACAAATCTGAAAAAAACTGTGAAAAAAAAGAACTGAGAAGAAAAACTGGGAAAAAAACTGACTAGAAAAACTGAGCAGAAAAACTGAGAAAAAAAACTAATAAAAAAAAGCTGAAGAAAAACGGAGGAAAAAAACTAACAAGAAAAACTGAGAAAAAAAGACTGAAAAAACTGAAGAAAAACTTTGAAAAATTCTGTGAAAAAACTGCGAAAAAAAAGAACTGAGAAGAAAAACTGAGAGAAAAAAATATTTTAAAAAATTGAGAAGAAAAACAGAGAAAAAAATATTTTAAAAAATTGAGAAGAAAAACTGAGCAAAAAAGATTGAAAAAACTGAAGAAAAACTTCGAAAAAAACTGAAAAAAACTGTGAAAAAAAAGAACTGAGCAGAAAAACTGAGAAAAAAACTGAGAAAATTTTTTTTAAAAAAACTGATCAGAAAAACTGAGCAGAAAAACTGAGAAGAAAAACTGAGAAAAAATCTGTGAAAAAAACTGTGAAAAAAAAGAACTGAGAAGAAAAACTGAGAAAAAAACTGACTAGAAAAACTGAGCAGAAAAACAGAGCAAAAAAACTGAGAAAAAAAAATATTTAAAAAAACTGAGCAGAAAAACTGAGCAGAAAAACTGAGAACAAACCTATTTAAAAAAACTGAAGAAAAACGGAGGAAAAAAACTGAGAAGAAAAACTGAGAAAAAAAGACTGAAAAAACTGAATAAAAACTTAGAAAAAATCTGAAAAAAACTGTGAAAAAAAAGAACTGAGCAGAAAAACTGAGAAAAAAACTGACTAGAAAAACTGAGCTGAAAAACTGAGCAGAAAAACTGAGAAAAAAAACTAATAAAAAAAACTGAAGAAAAACGGAGGAAAAAAACTGAGAAGAAAAACTGAGAAAAACTGACTAAAAAAACTGAGCAGAAAAACTGAGCAGAAAAACTGAGAAAAAAAAATATTTAAAAAAACTGAAGAAAAACGGAGGAAAAAAACTAAGAGAAACTGAGAAAAAATCTGTGAAAAAAATTGTGACAAAAAAGAACTGAGAAGAAAAACTGAGAAAAAAACTGACTAGAAAAACTGAGCAGAAAAACACAGCAAAAAAACTGAGAAAAAAAATATTTTAAAAAACTGAGCAGAAAAACTGAGCAGAAAAACTGAGAAAAAACCTATTTAAAAAAACTGAAGAAAAACGGAGGAAAAAAACTGAGAAGAAAAACTGAGAAAAAAAGACTGAAAAAACTGAATAAAAACTTAGAAAAAATCTGAAAAAAACTGTGAAAAAAAAGAACTGAGCAGAAAAACTGAGAAAAAAACTGACTAGAGAAACTGAGCTGAAAAACTGAGCAGAAAAACTGAGAAAAAAAACTAATAAAAAAAACTGAAGAAAAACGGAGGAAAAAAACTAAGAGAAACTAAGAAAAAATCTGTGAAAAAAATTGTGACAAAAAAGAACTGAGAAGAAAAACTGAGAAAAAAACTGACTAGAAAAACTGAGCAGAAAAACTGAGCAGAAAAACTGAGAAAAAAACCTATTTAAAAAAACTGAAGAAAAACGGAGGAAAAAAATTGAGAAGAAAAACTGAGCAAAAAAGATTGAAAAAACTGAAGAAAAACTTAGAAAAAAACTGAAAAAAACTGTGAAAAAAAAGAACTGAGCAGAAAAACTGAGAAAAAAACTGAGAAAAAAAAAATTAAAAAAAACTGAGCAGAAAAACTGAGAAAAAAAACTATTTAAAAAAACTGAAGAAAAACGGAGGAAAAAAACTGAGAAGAAAACTGAGAAAAAATCTGTGAAAAAAACTGTGAAAAAAAAGAACTGAGCAGAAAAACTGAGAAAAAAACTGAGAAAAATTTTTTTTTTAAAAACTGAGCAGAAAAATTGAGCAGAAAAACTGAGAAAAAAAACTATTTAAAAAAACTGAAGAAAAACGGAGGAAAAAAACTGAGAAGAAAAACTGAGAAAAAATCTGTGAAAAAAACTGTGAAAAAAAAGAACCGAGCAGAAAAACTGAGAAAAAAACTGTGAAAAAAAAGAACTGAGAAGAAAAACTGAGAAAAAAATATATTGAAAAATTGAGAAGAAAAACTGAGCAAAAAAGACTGAAAAAATTGAAGAAAAACTTAAGAAAAACTTAGAAAAAAACAGAAAAAATCTGTGAAAAAAAAGAACTGAGCAGAAAAACTGAGAAAAAAACTGAGAAAAAAAAAAATTCAGAAAACTGAGCAGAAAAACTGAGAAAAAAAACTATTTAAAAAAACTGAAGAAAAACGGAGGAAAAAAACTGAGCAGAAAAACTGAGAAAAAAAGACTGAAAAAACTGAAGAAAAACTTAGAAAAAAACTGAAAAAAACTGTGAAAAAAAAGAACTGAGCAGAAAAACTGAGAAAAAAACGGAGAAAATTTTTTTTTTAAAAACTGTGGAAAAAAACTGAGAAGAAAAACTGAGAAGAAAAGACTGAAAAAACTGAAGAAAAACTTGGAACAAATCTGAAAAAAACTGTGAAAAAAAAGAACTGAGAAGAAAAACTGGGGAAAAAACTGACTAGAAAAACTGAGCAGAAAAACTGAGCAAAAAACTAATAAAAAAAAGCTGAAGAAAAACGGAGGAAAAAAACTAACAAGAAAAACTGAGAAAAAAAGACTGAAAAAACTGAAGAAAAACTTTGAAAAAATCTGTGAAAAAACTGTGAAAAAAAAGAACTGAGAAGAAAAACTGAGAGAAAAAAATATTTTAAAAAATTAAGAAAAACTGAGAGAAAAAAATATTTTAAAAAATTGAGAAGAAAAACTGAGCAAAAAAAATTGAAAAAACTGAAGAAAAACTGTGAAAAACAAGAACTGAGCAGAAAAACTGAGAAAAAAACTGACTAGAGAAACTGAGCTGAAAAACTGAGCAGAAAAACTGAGAAAAAAAACTAATAAAAAAAACTGAAGAAAAACGGAGGAAAAAAACTGAGAAGAAAAACTGAGAAAAACTGACTAAAAAAACTGAGCAGAAAAACTGAGCAGAAAAACTGAGAAAAAAAAATATTTTAAAAAACTGAAGAAAAACGGAGGAAAACTAAGAGAAACTAAGAAAAAATCTGTGAAAAAAATTGTGACAAAAAAGAACTGAGAAGAAAAACTGAGAAAAAAACTGACTAGAAAAACTGAGCAGAAAAACAGAGCAAAAAAACTGAGAAAAAAAATATTTTAAAAAACTGAGCAGAAAAACTGAGCAGAAAAACTGAGAAAAAAACCTATTTAAAAAAACTGAAGAAAAACGGAGGAAAAAAATTGAGAAGAAAAACTGAGCAAAAAAAACTGACTAGAAAAACTGAGCAGAAAAACAGAGCAAAAAAACTGAGAAAAAAACCTATTTAAAAAAACTGAAGAAAAACGGAGGAAAAAAACTGAGAAGAAAAACGGAGAAAAAAAGACTGAAAAAACTGAAGAAAAACTTAGAAAAAATCTGAATAAAACTGTGAAAAAAAAGAACTGAGAAGAAAAACTGAGAAAAAAAGACTGAAAAAACTGAAGAAAAACTTAGAGAAAAACTGTGAAAAAAACTGTGAAAAGAACTGAGAAGAAAAACTGAGAAAAAACTGACTAGAAAAACTGAGCAGAAAAACTGAGCAGAAAAACTGAGAAAAAAAACTATTAAAAAAAACAGAAGGAAAACGGAGTAAAAAAACTGAGAAGAAAAACTGAGAAAAAAAGACTGAAAAAACTGAAGAAAAACTTAGAAAAACTCTGTGAAAAGAACTGTGAAAAAAAAGAACTGAGCAGAAAAACTGAGAAAAAAACTGACTAGAAAAACTGAGCAGAAAAACAGAGCAAAAAAACTGAGAAAAAAAAATATTTAAAAAAACTGAGCAGAAAAACTGAGCAGAAAAACTGAGAAAAATACCTATTTAAAAAAACTGAAGAAAAACGGAGGAAAAAAACTGAGAAGAAAAACTGAGAAAAAAAGACTGAAAAAACTGAAGAAAAACTTAGAAAAAATCTGAAAAAAATTGTGAAAAAAAAGAACTGAGCAGAAAAACTGAGAAAAAAACTGAGAAAAAAAAATTAAAAAAAACTGAGCAGAAAAACTGAGAAAAAAACTGAGAAAAAATTTTTTTTTTTAAAACTGAGCAGAAAAAGTGAGCAGAAAAACTGAGAAAAAAAACTATTTAAAAAAACTGAAGAAAAACGGAGGAAAAAAACTGAAGAAAAACTGAGAAAAAAAGACTGAAAAAACTGAAGAAAAACTTAGAAAAAATCTGAAAAAAACTGTGAAAAAAAAGAACTGAGCAGAAAAACTGAGAAAAAAACTGAGAAAAAAAAATATTTAAAAAAACTGAGCAGAAAAACTGAGCAGAAAAACTGAGAAAAATACCTATTTAAAAAAACTGAAGAAAAACGGAGGAAAAAAACTGAGAAGAAAAACGGAGAAAAAAAGACTGAAAAAACTGAAGAAAAACTTCGAAAAAATCTGAATAAAACTGTGAAAAAAAAGAACTGAGAAGAAAAACTGAGAAAAAAAGACTGAAAAAACTGAAGAAAAACTTAGAGAAAAACTGTGAAAAAAACTGTGAAAAGAACTGAGAAGAAAAACTGAGAAAAAACTGACTAGAAAAACTGAGCAGAAAAACTGAGAAAAAAAACTATTAAAAAAAACTGAAGGAAAACGGAGGAAAAAAACTGAGAAGAAAAACTGAGAAAAAAGACTGAAAAAACTGAAGAAAAACTTAGAAAAACTCTGTGAAAAGAACTGTGAAAAAAAAGAACTGAGCAGAAAAACTGTGAAAAAAACTGACTAGAAAAACTGAGCAGAAAAACAGAGCAGAAAAACTGAGAAAAAAAAATATTCAAAAAAACTGAAGAAAAACGGAGGAAAAAAACTGAAGAAAAACTGAGAAAAAAAGACTGAAAAAACTGAAGAAAAACTTAGAGAAAAACTGTGAAAAAAACTGTGAAAAGAACTGAGAAGAAAAACTGAGAAAAAACTGACTAGAAAAACTGAGCAGAAAAACTGAGAAAAAAAACTATTAAAAAAAACTGAAGGAAAACGGAGGAAAAAAACTGAGAAGAAAAACTGAGAAAAAAGACTGAAAAAACTGAAGAAAAACTTAGAAAAACTCTGTGAAAAGAACTGTGAAAAAAAAGAACTGAGCAGAAAAACTGTGAAAAAAACTGACTAGAAAAACTGAGCAGAAAAACAGAGCAGAAAAACTGAGAAAAAAAAATATTCAAAAAAACTGAAGAAAAACGGAGGAAAAAAACTGAAGAAAAACTGAGAAAAAAAGACTGAAAAAACTGAAGAAAAACTTAGAAAAAATCTGAAAAAAATTGTGAAGAAAAAGAACTGAGCAGAAAAACTGAGAAAAAATCTGAGAAAAAAAAAATTAAAAAAAAACTGAGCAGAAAAACTGAGGAAAAAAACTGAGAAAAACTGAGAAAAAAACTGAGAAAAATTTTTTTTTAAAAACTGAACAGAAAAACTGAGCAGAAAAACTGAGAAAAACCTGACTAGAAAAACTGAGCAGAAAAACTGAGCAGAAAAACTGAGAAAAAAAACTATTAAAAAAAGACTGAAAAAACTGAAGAAAAACTTAGAAAAACTCTGTGAAAAAAACCGTGACAAAAAAGAACTGAGAAGAAAAACTGAGAAAAAAACTGACTAGAAAAACTGAGCTGAAAAACTGAGCAGAAAAACTGAGAAAAAAAACTATTTAAAAAAACTGAAGAAAAACGGAGGAACAAAACTGAGAAGAAAAACTGAGAAAAAATCTGTGAAAAAAGCTGTGAATAAAACTGAAAAGAACTGAGAATAAAAGACTGAACAAACTGAAGAAAAACTTAGAAAAAAACTGTGAAAAAAACTCTGAAAAAAACTGTGAAAAACAAGAACTGAGAAGAAAAACTGAGAAAACAACTGACTAGAAAAACGGAGCAGAAAATCAGAGCAAAAAACTGAGAAAAAAAATATTTAAAAAAAACTAAGAAAAACAGAGCAAAAAAACTGAGAAAAAAAATATTTAAAAAAACTGAGAAGAAAAACTGAGCAAAAAAGAATGAAAAAACTTAAGAAAAACTAAGAAAAAAACTGAAAAAAACTGTGTTTAAAAAAAACTGAGCAGAAAAACTGAGCAGAAAAACTGAGAAAAAAACCTATTTAAAAAAACTGAAGAAAAACGGAGGAACAAAACTGAGAAGAAAAACTGAGAAAAAATCTGTGAAAAAAACTGTGAAAAAAAAGAACAGAGAAGAAAAACTGAGAAAAAAACTGATGAGAAAAACTGAGCAGAAAAACAGAGCAAAAGAACTGAGAAAAAAAAATATTAAAAAACTGAGCAGAAAAACTGAGCAGAAAAACTGAGAAAAAAAGACTGAAAAAACTGAAGAAAAATCTGTGAAAAAACTGTTTAAAAAAAGAACTGAGAAGAAAAACTGAGAGAAAAAACTATTAAAAAAAGACTGAAAAAACTGAAGAAAAACTTAGAAAAACTCTGTGAAAAAAACCGTGAAAAAAAAGAACTGAGAAGAAAAACTGAGAAAAAAACTGACTAGAAAAACTGAGCAGAAAAACTGAGCAGTAAAACTGAGAAAAAAAACTATTAAAAAAAGACTGAAAAAACTGAAGAAAAACTTAGAAAAACTCTGTGAAAAGAACTGTGAAAAAAAAGAACTGAGCAGAAAAACTGAGAAAAAAAATTTGAAAAAACTGAGCAGAAAAACTGAGAAAAAAACCTATTTAAAAAAACTGAAGAAAAACGGAGGAAAAAAACTGAGAAGAAAAACTGAGAAAAAAAGACTGAAAAAACTGAAGAAAAATTTAGAAAAAATCTGTGAAAAAAACTGTGAAAAAAACTGTGAAAAATTGAACTGAGAAGAAAAACTGAGAAAAAAACTGACTAGAAAAACTGAGCAGAAAAACAGAGCAAAAAAACTGAGAAAAAAACCTATTTAAAAAAACTGAAGAAAAACGGAGGAAAAAAACTGAGAAGAAAAACGGAGAAAAAAAGACTGAAAAAACTGAAGAAAAACTTAGAAAAAATCTGAATTAAACTGTGAAAAAAAAGAACTGAGAAGAAAAACTGAGAAAAAAAGACTGAAAAAACTGAAGAAAAACTTAGAGAAAAACTGTGAAAAAAACTGTGAAAAGAACTGAGAAGAAAAACTGAGAAAAAAACTGACTAGAAAAACTGAGCAGAAAAACTGAGCAGAAAAACTGAGAAAAAAAACTATTAAAAAAAACAGAAGGAAAACGGAGTAAAAAAACTGAGAAGAAAAACTGAGAAAAAAAGACTGAAAAAACTGAAGAAAAACTTAGAAAAACTCTGTGAAAAGAACTGTGAAAAAAAAGAACTGAGCAGAAAAACTGAGAAAAAAACTGACTAGAAAAACTGAGCAGAAAAACAGAGCAAAAAAACTGAGAAAAAAAAATATTTAAAAAAACTGAGCAGAAAAACTGAGCAGAAAAACTGAGAAAAATACCTATTTAAAAAAACTGAAGAAAAACGGAGGAAAAAAACTGAGAAGAAAAACTGAGAAAAAAAGACTGAAAAAACTGAAGAAAAACTTAGAAAAAATCTGAAAAAAATTGTGAAAAAAAAGAACTGAGCAGAAAAACTGAGAAAAAAACTGAGAAAAAAAAATTAAAAAAAACTGAGCAGAAAAACTGAGCAGAAAAACTGAGAAAAATACCTATTTAAAAAAACTGAAGAAAAACGGAGGAAAAAAACTGAGAAGAAAAACGGAGAAAAAAAGACTGAAAAAACTGAAGAAAAACTTCGAAAAAATCTGAATAAAACTGTGAAAAAAAAGAACTGAGAAGAAAAACTGAGAAAAAAAGACTGAAAAAACTGAAGAAAAACTTAGAGAAAAACTGTGAAAAAAACTGTGAAAAGAACTGAGAAGAAAAACTGAGAAAAAACTGACTAGAAAAACTGAGCAGAAAAACTGAGAAAAAAAACTATTAAAAAAAACTGAAGGAAAACGGAGGAAAAAAACTGAGAAGAAAAACTGAGAAAAAAGACTGAAAAAACTGAAGAAAAACTTAGAAAAACTCTGTGAAAAGAACTGTGAAAAAAAAGAACTGAGCAGAAAAACTGTGAAAAAAACTGACTAGAAAAACTGAGCAGAAAAACAGAGCAGAAAAACTGAGAAAAAAAAATATTCAAAAAAACTGAAGAAAAACGGAGGAAAAAAACTGAAGAAAAACTGAGAAAAAAAGACTGAAAAAACTGAAGAAAAACTTAGAAAAAATCTGAAAAAAATTGTGAAGAAAAAGAACTGAGCAGAAAAACTGAGAAAAAATCTGAGAAAAAAAAAATTAAAAAAAAACTGAGCAGAAAAACTGAGGAAAAAAACTGAGAAAAACTGAGAAAAAAACTGAGAAAAAATTTTTTTTAAAAACTGAGCAGAAAAACTGAGCAGAAAAACTGAGAAAAACCTGACTAGAAAAACTGAGCAGAAAAACTGAGCAGAAAAACTGAGAAAAAAAACTATTAAAAAAAGACTGAAAAAACTGAAGAAAAACTTAGAAAAACTCTGTGAAAAAAACCGTGACAAAAAAGAACTGAGAAGAAAAACTGAGAAAAAAACTGACTAGAAAAACTGAGCTGAAAAACTGAGCAGAAAAACTGAGAAAAAAAACTATTTAAAAAAACTGAAGAAAAACGGAGGAACAAAACTGAGAAGAAAAACTGAGAAAAAATCTGTGAAAAAAGCTGTGAATAAAACTGAAAAGAACTGAGAATAAAAGACTGAACAAACTGAAGAAAAACTTAGAAAAAAACTGTGAAAAAAACTCTGAAAAAAACTGTGAAAAACAAGAACTGAGAAGAAAAACTGAGAAAACAACTGACTAGAAAAACGGAGCAGAAAATCAGAGCAAAAAACTGAGAAAAAAAATATTTAAAAAAAACTAAGAAAAACAGAGCAAAAAAACTGAGAAAAAAAATATTTAAAAAAACTGAGAAGAAAAACTGAGCAAAAAAGAATGAAAAAACTTAAGAAAAACTAAGAAAAAAACTGAAAAAAACTGTGTTTAAAAAAAACTGAGCAGAAAAACTGAGCAGAAAAACTGAGAAAAAAACCTATTTAAAAAAACTGAAGAAAAACGGAGGAACAAAACTGAGAAGAAAAACTGAGAAAAAATCTGTGAAAAAAACTGTGAAAAAAAAGAACAGAGAAGAAAAACTGAGAAAAAAACTGATGAGAAAAACTGAGCAGAAAAACAGAGCAAAAGAACTGAGAAAAAAAAATATTAAAAAACTGAGCAGAAAAACTGAGCAGAAAAACTGAGAAAAAAAGACTGAAAAAACTGAAGAAAAATCTGTGAAAAAACTGTTTAAAAAAAGAACTGAGAAGAAAAACTGAGAGAAAAAACTATTAAAAAAAGACTGAAAAAACTGAAGAAAAACTTAGAAAAACTCTGTGAAAAAAACCGTGAAAAAAAAGAACTGAGAAGAAAAACTGAGAAAAAAACTGACTAGAAAAACTGAGCAGAAAAACTGAGCAGAAAAACTGAGAAAAAAAACTATTAAAAAAAGACTGAAAAAACTGAAGAAAAACTTAGAAAAACTCTGTGAAAAGAACTGTGAAAAAAAAGAACTGAGCAGAAAAACTGAGAAAAAAAATTTGAAAAAACTGAGCAGAAAAACTGAGAAAAAAACCTATTTAAAAAAACTGAAGAAAAACGGAGGAAAAAAACTGAGAAGAAAAACTGAGAAAAAAAGACTGAAAAAACTGAAGAAAAATTTAGAAAAAATCTGTGAAAAAAACTGTGAAAAAAACTGTGAAAAATTGAACTGAGAAGAAAAACTGAGAAAAAAACTGACTAGAAAAACTGAGCAGAAAAACAGAGCAAAAAAACTGAGAAAAAAACCTATTTAAAAAAACTGAAGAAAAACGGAGGAAAAAAACTGAGAAGAAAAACGGAGAAAAAAAGACTGAAAAAACTGAAGAAAAACTTAGAAAAAATCTGAATTAAACTGTGAAAAAAAAGAACTGAGAAGAAAAACTGAGAAAAAAAGACTGAAAAAACTGAAGAAAAACTTAGAGAAAAACTGTGAAAAAAACTGTGAAAAGAACTGAGAAGAAAAACTGAGAAAAAAACTGACTAGAAAAACTGAGCAGAAAAACTGAGCAGAAAAACTGAGAAAAAAAACTATTAAAAAAAACAGAAGGAAAACGGAGTAAAAAAACTGAGAAGAAAAACTGAGAAAAAAAGACTGAAAAAACTGAAGAAAAACTTAGAAAAACTCTGTGAAAAGAACTGTGAAAAAAAAGAACTGAGCAGAAAAACTGAGAAAAAAACTGACTAGAAAAACTGAGCAGAAAAACAGAGCAAAAAAACTGAGAAAAAAAAATATTTAAAAAAACTGAGCAGAAAAACTGAGCAGAAAAACTGAGAAAAATACCTATTTAAAAAAACTGAAGAAAAACGGAGGAAAAAAACTGAGAAGAAAAACTGAGAAAAAAAGACTGAAAAAACTGAAGAAAAACTTAGAAAAAATCTGAAAAAAATTGTGAAAAAAAAGAACTGAGCAGAAAAACTGAGAAAAAAACTGAGAAAAAAAAATTAAAAAAAACTGAGCAGAAAAACTGAGCAGAAAAACTGAGAAAAATACCTATTTAAAAAAACTGAAGAAAAACGGAGGAAAAAAACTGAGAAGAAAAACGGAGAAAAAAAGACTGAAAAAACTGAAGAAAAACTTCGAAAAAATCTGAATAAAACTGTGAAAAAAAAGAACTGAGAAGAAAAACTGAGAAAAAAAGACTGAAAAAACTGAAGAAAAACTTAGAGAAAAACTGTGAAAAAAACTGTGAAAAGAACTGAGAAGAAAAACTGAGAAAAAACTGACTAGAAAAACTGAGCAGAAAAACTGAGCAGAAAAACTGAGAAAAAAAACTATTAAAAAAAACTGAAGGAAAACGGAGGAAAAAAACTGAGAAGAAAAACTGAGAAAAAAGACTGAAAAAACTGAAGAAAAACTTAGAAAAACTCTGTGAAAAGAACTGTGAAAAAAAAGAACTGAGCAGAAAAACTGAGAAAAAAACTGACTAGAAAAACTGAGCAGAAAAACAGAGCAAAAAAACTGAGAAAAAAAAATATTCAAAAAAACTGAGCAGAAAAACTGAGCAGAAAAACTGAGAAAAATACCTATTTAAAAAAACTGAAGAAAAACGGAGGAAAAAAACTGAGAAGAAAAACTGAGAAAAAAAGACTGAAAAAACTGAAGAAAAACTTAGAAAAAATCTGAAAAAAATTGTGAATAAAAAGAACTGAGAAGAAAAACTGAGCAAAAAAGAATGAAAAAACTTAAGAAAAACTAAGAAAAAAACTGAAAAAAACTGTGTTTAAAAAAAACTGAGCAGAAAAACTGAGAAAAAGACTGAGAAAAATTTTTTTTAAAAAAACTGAGCAGAAAAACTGAGCAGAAAAACTGAGAAAAAAAACTATTTAAAAAAACTGAAGAAAAACGGAGGAACAAAACTGAGAAGAAAAACTGAGAAAAAATCTGTGAAAAAACTGTGAAAAAAAAGAACTGAGAAGAAAAACTGAGAAAAAAACTGACTAGAAAAACTGAGCAGAAAAACAGAGCAAAAAAACTGAGAAAAAAAAATATTTAAAAAAACTGAGCAGAAAAACTGTGCAGAAAAACTGAGAACAAACCTATTTAAAAAAACTGAAGAAAAACGGAGGAAAAAAACTGAGAAGAAAAACTGAGAAAAAAAGACTGAAAAAACTGAATAAAAACTTAGAAAAAATCTGAAAAAAACTGTGAAAAAAAAGAACTGAGCAGAAAAAATGAGAAAAAAACTGAGAAAAAAACTGACTAGAAAAACTGAGCAGAAAAACAGAGCAAAAAAACTGAGAAAAAAAATATTTAAAAAAACTGAGCAGAAAAACTGAGCAGAAAAACTGAGAAAAAAACCTATTGAAAAAAACTGAAGAAAAACGGAGGAAAAAAATTGAGAAGAAAAAGTGAGCAAAAAAGACTGAAAAAACTGAAGAAAAACTTAGAAAAAATCTGTGAAAAAACTGTGAAAAAAAAGAACTGAGAAGAAAAACTGAGAAAAAAATATTTTAAAAAATTGAGAAGAAAAACTGAGCAAAAAAGATTGAAAAAACTGAAGAAAAACTTAGAAAAAAACTGAAAAAACTGTGAAAAAGACGAACTGAGCAGAAAAACTGAGAAAAAAACTGAGAAAAAAAATATTTTAAAAAACTGAGCAGAAAAACTGAGCAGAAAAACTGAGAAAAAAACTATTTAAAAAAACTGAAGAAAAACGGAGGAAAAAAACTGAGAAGAAAAACTGAGAAAAAATCTGTGAAAAAAACTGTGAAAAAAAGAACTGAGGAGAAAAACTGAGAAAAAAACTGAGAAAAAATTTTTTTTTAAAACTGAGCAGAAAAACTGAGCAGAAAAACTGAGAAAAAAAACTATTTAAAAAAACTGAAAAAAAACGGAGGAAGAAAACTGAGAAGAAAAACTGAGAAAAAATCTGTGAAAAAAACTGTGAAAAAAAAGAACTGAGCAGAAAAACTGAGAAAAAAAACTGTGAAAAAAAAGAACTGAGAAGAAAAACTAAGAGAAAAAAATATATTGAAAAATTGAGAAGAAAAACTGAGCAAAAAAGACTGAAAAAACTGGAGAAATACTTAGAAAAAATCTGTGAAAAAACTGTGAAAAAAAAGAACTGAGAAGAAAAACTGAGAAAAAAATATTTTAAAAAATTGAGAAGAAAAACTGAGCAAAAAAGATTGAAAAAACTGAAGAAAAACTTAGAAAAAAACTGAAAAAAACTGTGAAAAAGAAGAACTGAGCAGAAAAACTGAGAAAAAAACTGAGAAAAAAAAATTAAAAAAAACTGAGCAGAAAAACTGAGAAAAAAACTATTTAAAAAAACTGAAGAAAAACGGAGGAAAAAAACTGAGAAGAAAAACTGAGAAAAAATCTGTGAAAAAAACTGTGAAAAAAAAGAACTGAGCAGAAAAACTGAGAAAAAAACTGAGAAAATTTTTTTTTAAAAAACTGAGCAGAAAAACTGAGCAGAAAAACTGAGAAAAAAAACTATAAAAAAAACTGAAAAAAAACGGAGGAAAAAAACTGAGAAGAAAAACTGAGAAAAAATCTGTGAAAAAAACTGTGAAAAAAAAGAACTGAGCAGAAAAACTGAGAAAAAAAACTGTGAAAAAAAAGAACTGAGAAGAAAAATTAAGGGAAAAAAATATATTGAAAAATTGAGAAGAAAAACTGAGCAAAAAAGACAGAAAAAATTGAAGAAAAACTTAAGAAAAACTTAGAAAAAAACAGAAAAAATCTGTGAAAAAAAAGAACTGAGCAGAAAAACTGAGAAAAAAACTGAGAAAAAAAAAATTAAAAAAAACTGAGCAGAAAAACTGAGAAAAAAACTATTTAAAAAAACTGAAGAAAAACGGAGGAAAAAAACTGACAAGAAAAACTGAGAAAAAAACTGAAAAAACTGTGAAAAAGACGAACTGAGCAGAAAAACTGAGAAAAAAACTGAGAAAAAAAATATTTTAAAAAACTGAGCAGAAAAACTGAGCAGAAAAACTGAGAAAAAAACTATTTAAAAAAACTGAAGAAAAACGGAGGAAAAAAACTGAGCAGAAAAACTGAGAAAAAATCTGTGAAAAAAACTGTGAAAAAAAAGAACTGAAGAAAAACTGAGAAAAAAACTGACGAGAAAAACTGAGCAGAAAAACAGAGCAAAAGAACTGAGAAAAAAAAATATTAAAAAACTGAGCAGAAAAACTGAGCAGAAAAACTGAGAAAAAAAGACTGAAAAAACTGAAGAAAAACTTAGAAAAATCTGTGAAAAAACTGTTTAAAAAAAGAACTGAGAAGAAAAACTGAGAGAAAAAAATATTTTAAAAAATTGAGAAGAAAAACTGAGCAAAAAAGACTGAAAAAACTGAAGAAAAACTAAGAAAAAAACTGAAAAAAACTGTGAAAAAAAAGAACTGAGCAGAAAAACTGAGAAAAAGACTGAGAAAAATTTTTTTTTAAAAAACTGAGCAGAAAAACTGAGCAGAAAAACTGAGAAAAAAAACTATTTAAAAAAACTGAAGAAAAACGGAGGAACAAAACTGAGAAGAAAAACTGAGAAAAAATCTGTGAAAAAAACTGTGAAAAAAAAGAACTGAGAAGAAAAACTGAGAAAAAAACTGACTAGAAAAACTGAGCAGAAAAACAGAGCAAAAAAACTGAGAAAAAAAAATATTTAAAAAAACTGAGCAGAAAAACTGTGCAGAAAAACTGAGAACAAACCTATTTAAAAAAACTGAAGAAAAACGGAGGAAAAAAACTGAGAAGAAAAACTGAGAAAAAAAGACTGAAAAAACTGAATAAAAACTTAGAAAAAATCTGAAAAAAACTGTGAAAAAAAAGAACTGAGCAGAAAAAATGAGAAAAAAACTGAGAAAAAAACTGACTAGAAAAACTGAGCAGAAAAACAGAGCAAAAAAACTGAGAAAAAAAATATTTTAAAAAACTGAGCAGAAAAACTGAGCAGAAAAACTGAGAAAAAATCCTATTGAAAAAAACTGAAGGAAAACGGAGGAAAAAAATTGAGAAGAAAAACTGAGCAAAAAAGATTGAAAAAACTGAAGAAAAACTTAGAAAAAAACTGGAAAAAACTGTGAAAAAGACGAACTGAGCAGAAAAACTGAGAAAAAAACTGAGAAAAAAAAAATTAAAAAAAACTGAGCAGAAAAACTGAGCAGAAAAACTGAGAAAAAAACTATTTAAAAAAACTGAAGAAAAACGGAGGAAAAAAACTGAGAAGAAAAACTGAGAAAAAATCTGTGAAAAAAACTGTGAAAAAAAAGAACTGAGCAGAAAAACTGAGAAAAAAACTGAGAAAAATTTTTTTTTAAAAACTGAGCAGAAAAACTGAGCAGAAAAACTGAGAAAAAAAACTATTTAAAAAAACTGAAAAAAAAACGGAGGAAAAAAACTGAGAAGAAAAACTGAGAAAAAATCTGTGAAAAAAACTGTGAAAAAAAAGAACTGAGCAGAAAAACTGAGAAAAAAAACTGTGAAAAAAAAGAACTGAGAAGAAAAACTAAGAGAAAAAAATATATTGAAAAATTGAAAAGAAAAACTGAGCAAAAAAGACTGAAAAAACTGGAGAAATACTGAGAAAAAATCTGTGAAAAAACTGTGAAAAAAAAGAACTGAGAAGAAAAACTGAGAAAAAAATATTTTAAAAAATTGAGAAGAAAAACTGAGCAAAAAAGATTGAAAAAACTGAAGAAAAACTTAGAAAAAAACTGAAAAAAACTGTGAAAAATAAGAACTGAGCAGAAAAACTGAGAAAAAAACTGAGAAAAAAAAAATTAAAAAAAACTGAGCAGAAAAACTGAGAAAAAAACTATTTAAAAAAACTGAAGAAAAACGGAGGAAAAAAACTGAGAAGAAAAACTGAGAAAAAATCTGTGAAAAAAACTGTGAAAAAAAAGAACTGAGCAGAAAAACTGAGAAAAAAACTGAGAAAATTTTTTTTTTAAAAACTGAGCAGAAAAACTTAGCAGAAAAACTGAGAAAAAAAACTATTTAAAAAAACTGAAAAAAAACGGAGGAAAAAAACTGAGAAGAAAAACTGAGAAAAAATCTGTGAAAAAAACTGTGAAAAAAAAGAACTGAGCAGAAAAACTGAGAAAATAAACTGTGAAAAAAAAGAACTGAGAAGAAAAATTAAGGGAAAAAAATATATTGAAAAATTGAGAAGAAAAACTGAGCAAAAAAGACAGAAAAAATTGAAGAAAAACTTAAGAAAAACTTAGAAAAAAACAGAAAAAATCTGTGAAAAAAAAGAACTGAGCAGAAAAACAGAGAAAAAAACTGAGAAAAAAAAATTAAAAAAAAGAAAAACTGAGAAAAAAAACTGACTAGGAAAACTGAGCAGAAAAACTGAGCAGAAAAACTAAGAAAAAAAACTATTTAAAAAAACTGAAGAAAAACGGAGGAAAAAAACTGAGAAGAAAAACTGAGAAAAAAAGACTGAAAAAACTGAAGAAAAACTTAGAAAAATCTGTGATAAAACTGTTTAAAAAAAGAACTGAGAAGAAAAACTGAGAGAAAAAAATATTTTAAAAAATTGAGAAGAAAAACTGAGCAAAAAAGATTGAAAAAACTGAAGAAAAACTTAGAAAAAAACTGAAAAAACTGTGAAAAAGACGAACTGAGCAGAAAAACTGAGAAAAAAACTGAGAAAAAAAATATTTTAAAAAACTGAGCAGAAAAACTGAGCAGAAAAACTGAGAAAAAAACTATTTAAAAAAACTGAAGAAAAACGGAGGAAAAAAACTGAGAAGAAAAACTGAGAAAAAATCTGTGAAAAAAACTGTGGAAAAAAAAGAACTGAGGAGAAAAACTGAGAAAAAATCTGAGAAAAAATTTTTTTTAAAAACTGAGCAGAAAAACTGAGCAGAAAAACTGAGAAAAAAAACTATTTAAAAAAACTGAAAAAAAACGGAGGAAAAAAACTGAGAAGAAAAACTGAGAAAAAATCGGTGAAAAAAACTGTGAAAAAAAAGAACTGAGCAGAAAAACTGAGAAAAAAAACTGTGAAAAAAAAGAACTGAGAAGAAAAACTAAGAGAAAAAAATATATTGAAAAATTGAGAAGAAAAACTGAGCAAAAAAGACTGAAAAAACTGGAGAAATACTTAGAAAAAATCTGTGAAAAAACTGTGAAAAAAAAGAACTGAGAAGAAAAACTGAGAAAAAAATATTTAAAAAAATTGAGAAGAAAAACTGAGCAAAAAAGATTGAAAAAACTGAAGAAAAACTTAGAAAAAAACTGAAAAAAACTGTGAAAAAAAAGAACTGAGCAGAAAAACTGAGAAAAAAACTGAGAAAAATTTTTTTTAAAAAAACTGAGCAGAAAAACTGAGCAGAAAAACTGAGAAAAAAAACTATTTAAAAAAACTGAAGAAAAACGGAGGAACAAAACTGAGAAGAAAAACTGAGAAAAAATCTGTGAAAAAAACTGTGAAAAAAAAGAACAGAGTAGAAAAACTGAGAAAAAAACTGACTAGAAAAACTGAGCAGAAAAACAGAGCAAAAAAACTGAGAAAAAAAAATATTTAAAAAAACTGAGCAGAAAAACTGTGCAGAAAAACTGAGAACAAACCTATTTAAAAAAACTGAAGAAAAACGGAGGAAAAAAACTGAGAAGAAAAACTGAGAAAAAAAGACTGAAAAAACCGAATAAAAACTTAGAAAAAATCTGAAAAAAACTGTGAAAAAAAAGAACTGAGCAGAAAAAATGAGAAAAAAACTGAGAAAAAAACTGACTAGAAAAACTGAGCAGAAAAACAGAGCAAAAAAACTGAGAAAAAAAATATTTTAAAAAACTGAGCAGAAAAACTGAGCAGAAAAACTGAGAAAAAAACCTATTGAAAAAAACTGAAGAAAAACGGAGGAAAAAAATTGAGAAGAAAAACTGAGCAAAAAAGATTGATAAAACTGAAGAAAAACTGAGAAAAAATCTGTGAAAAAACTGTGAAAAAAAAGAACTGAGAAGAAAAACTGAGAAAAAAATATTTTAAAAAATTGAGAAGAAAAACTGAGCAAAAAAGATTGAAAAAACTGAAGAAAAACTTAGAAAAAAACTGAAAAAACTGTGAAAAAGACGAACTGAGCAGAAAAACTGAGAAAAAAACTGAGAAAAAAAATATTTTAAAAAACTGAGCAGAAAAACTGAGCAGAAAAACTGAGAAAAAAACTATTTAAAAAAACTGAAGAAAAACGGAGGAAAAAAACTGAGAAGAAAAACTGAGAAAAAATCTGTGAAAAAAACTGTGAAAAAAAAGAACTGAGGAGAAAAACTGAGAAAAAAACTGAGAAAAAAAATTTTTTAAAAACTGAGCAGAAAAACTGAGCAGAAAAACTGAGAAAAAAAACTATTTAAAAAAACTGAAAAAAAACGGAGGAAAAAAACTGAGAAGAAAAACTGAGAAAAAATCTGTGAAAAAAACTGTGAAAAAAAAGAACTGAGCAGAAAAACTGAGAAAAAAAACTGTGAAAAAAAAGAACTGAGAAGAAAAACTAAGAGAAAAAAATATATTGAAAAATTGAGAAGAAAAACTGAGCAAAAAAGACTGAAAAAACTGGAGAAATACTTAGAAAAAATCTGTGAAAAAACTGTGAAAAAAAAGAACTGAGAAGAAAAACTGAGAAAAAAATATTTTAAAAAATTGAGAAGAAAAACTGAGCAAAAAAGATTGAAAAAACTGAAGAAAAACTTAGAAAAAAACTGAAAAAAACTGTGAAAAAAAAGAACTGAGCAGAAAAACTGAGAAAAAAACTGAGAAAAAATTTTTTTAAAAAAACTGAGCAGAAAAACTGAGCAGAAAAACTGAGAAAAAAAACTATTTAAAAAAACTGAAGAAAAACGGAGGAACAAAACTGAGAAGAAAAACTGAGAAAAAATCTGTGAAAAAAACTGTGAAAAAAAAGAACAGAGTAGAAAAACTGAGAAAAAAACTGACTAGAAAAACTGAGCAGAAAAACAGAGCAAAAAAACTGAGAAAAAAAAATATTTAAAAAAACTGAGCAGAAAAACTGTGCAGAAAAACTGAGAACAAACCTATTTAAAAAAACTGAAGAAAAACGGAGGAAAAAAACTGAGAAGAAAAACTGAGAAAAAAAGACTGAAAAAACTGAATAAAAACTTAGAAAAAATCTGAAAAAAACTGTGAAAAAAAAGAACTGAGCAGAAAAAATGAGAAAAAAACTGAGAAAAAAACTGACTAGAAAAACTGAGCAGAAAAACAGAGCAAAAAAACTGAGAAAAAAAATATTTTAAAAAACTGAGCAGAAAAACTGAGCAGAAAAACTGAGAAAAAAACCTATTGAAAAAAACTGAAGAAAAACGGAGGAAAAAAATTGAGAAGAAAAACTGAGCAAAAAAGATTGATAAAACTGAAGAAAAACTTAGAAAAAATCTGTGAAAAAACTGTGAAAAAAAAGAACTGAGAAGAAAAACTGAGAAAAAAATATTTTAAAAAATTGAGAAGAAAAACTGAGCAAAAAAGATTGAAAAAACTGAAGAAAAACTTAGAAAAAAACTGAAAAAACTGTGAAAAAGACGAACTGAGCAGAAAAACTGAGAAAAAAACTGAGAAAAAAAATATTTTAAAAAACTGAGCAGAAAAACTGAGCAGAAAAACTGAGAAAAAAACTATTTAAAAAAACTGAAGAAAAACGGAGGAAAAAAACTGAGAAGAAAAACTGAGAAAAAATCTGTGAAAAAAACTGTGAAAAAAAAGAACTGAGGAGAAAAACTGAGAAAAAAACTGAGAAAAAATTTTTTTTAAAAACTGAGCAGAAAAACTGAGCAGAAAAACTGAGAAAAAAAACTATTTAAAAAAACTGAAAAAAAACGGAGGAAAAAAACTGAGAAGAAAAACTGAGAAAAAATCTGTGAAAAAAACTGTGAAAAAAAAGAACTGAGCAGAAAAACTGAGAAAAAAAACTGTGAAAAAAAAGAACTGAGAAGAAAAACTAAGAGAAAAAAATATATTGAAAAATTGAGAAGAAAAACTGAGCAAAAAAGACTGAAAAAACTGGAGAAATACTTAGAAAAAATCTGTGAAAAAACTGTGAAAAAAAAGAACTGAGAAGAAAAACTGAGAAAAAAATATTTAAAAAAATTGAGAAGAAAAACTGAGCAAAAAAGATTGAAAAAACTGAAGAAAAACTTAGAAAAAAACTGAAAAAAACTGTGAAAAAAAAGAACTGAGCAGAAAAACTGAGAAAAAAACTGAGAAAAAAAAAATTAAAAAAAACTGAGCAGAAAAACTGAGAAAAAAACTATTTAAAAAAACTGAAGAAAAACGGAGGAAAAAAACTGAGAAGAAAAACTGAGAAAAAATCTGTGAAAAAAACTGTGAAAAAAAAGAACTGAGCAGAAAAACTGAGAAAAAAACTGAGAAAATTTTTTTTTAAAAAACTGAGCAGAAAAACTGAGCAGAAAAACTGAGAAAAAAAACTATAAAAAAAACTGAAAAAAAACGGAGGAAAAAAACTGAGAAGAAAAACTGAGAAAAAATCTGTGAAAAAAACTGTGAAAAAAAAGAACTGAGCAGAAAAACTGAGAAAAAAAACTGTGAAAAAAAAGAACTGAGAAGAAAAATTAAGGGAAAAAAATATATTGAAAAATTGAGAAGAAAAACTGAGCAAAAAAGACAGAAAAAATTGAAGAAAAACTTAAGAAAAACTTAGAAAAAAACAGAAAAAATCTGCGAAAAAAAAGAACTGAGCAGAAAAACTGAGAAAAAAACTGAGAAAAAAAAAATTAAAAAAAAGAAAAACTGAGAAAAAAAACTGACTAGGAAAACTGAGCAGAAAAACTGAGCAGAAAAACTAAGAAAAAAAACTATTTAAAAAAACTGAAGAAAAACGGAGGAAAAAAACTGAGAAGAAAAACTGAGAAAAAAAGACTGAAAAAACTGAAGAAATACTTAGAAAAAATCTGAAAAAAACTGTGAAAAAAAAGAACTGAGAAGAAAAACTGAGAAAAAAACTGACTAGAAAAACTGAGCTGAAAAACTGAGCAGAAAAACTGAGAAAAAAAACTAATGAAAAAAACTGAAGAAAAACGGAGGAAAAAAACTGAGAAGAAAAACTGAGAAAAAAAGACTGAAAAAACTGAAGAAAAACTTAGAAAAAATCTGTGAAAAAACTGTGAAAAAAAAGAACTGAGAAGAAAAATTGAGAGAAAAAAATATTTTAAAAAATTGAGAAGAAAAACTGAGCAAAAAAGACTGAAGCAACTGAAGAAAAACTTGGAAAAAAACTGAAAAAAACTGTGAAGAAAAAGAACTGAGCAGAAAAACTGAGAAAAAATCTGAGAAAAAAAAAATTAAAAAAAAACTGAGCAGAAAAACTGAGGAAAAAAACTGAGAAAAACTGAGAAAAAAACTGAGAAAAATTTTTTTTTAAAAACTGAGCAGAAAAACTGAGCAGAAAAACTGAGAAAAACCTGACTAGAAAAACTGAGCAGAAAAACTGAGCAGAAAAACTGAGAAAAAAAACTATTAAAAAAAGACTGAAAAAACTGAAGAAAAACTTAGAAAAACTCTGTGAAAAAAACCGTGACAAAAAAGAACTGAGAAGAAAAACTGAGAAAAAAACTGACTAGAAAAACTGAGCTGAAAAACTGAGCAGAAAAACTGAGAAAAAAAACTATTTAAAAAAACTGAAGAAAAACGGAGGAACAAAACTGAGAAGAAAAACTGAGAAAAAATCTGTGAAAAAAGCTGTGAATAAAACTGAAAAGAACTGAGAATAAAAGACTGAACAAACTGAAGAAAAACTTAGAAAAAAACTGTGAAAAAAACTCTGAAAAAAACTGTGAAAAACAAGAACTGAGAAGAAAAACTGAGAAAACAACTGACTAGAAAAACGGAGCAGAAAATCAGAGCAAAAAACTGAGAAAAAAAATATTTAAAAAAAACTAAGAAAAACAGAGCAAAAAAACTGAGAAAAAAAATATTTAAAAAAACTGAGAAGAAAAACTGAGCAAAAAAGAATGAAAAAACTTAAGAAAAACTTAGAAAAAAACTGAAAAAAACTGTGAAAAAAAAGAACTGAGAAGAAAAACTGAGAAAAAAAACTGACTAGAAAAACTGAGCAGAAAAACAGAGCAAAAAAACTAAGAAAAAAAAATATTAAAAAAAACTGAGCAGAAAAACTGAGCAGAAAAACTGAGAAAAAAACCTATTTAAAAAAACTGAAGAAAAACGGAGGAACAAAACTGAGAAGAAAAACTGAGAAAAAATCTGTGAAAAAAACTGTGAAAAAAAAGAACAGAGAAGAAAAACTGAGAAAAAAACTGACTAGAAAAACTGAGCAGAAAAACAGAGCAAAAGAACTGAGAAAAAAAAATATTAAAAAAACTGAGCAGAAAAACTGAGCAGAAAAACTGAGAAAAAAAGACTGAAAAAACTGAAGAAAAACTTAGAAAAATCTGTGAAAAAACTGTTTAAAAAAAGAACTGAGAAGAAAAACTGAGAGAAAAAAATATTTTCAAAAATTGAGAAGAAAGACTGAGCAAAAAAGACTGAAAAAACTGAAGCAAAACTAAGAAAAAAACTGAAAAAAACTGTGAAAAAAAAGAACTGAGCAGAAAAACTGAGAAAAAAACTGAGAAAAAATTTTAAAAAAAAAACTGAGCAGAAAAACTGAGCAGAACAACTGAGAAAAAAAACTATTTAAAAAAACTGAAGAAAAACGGAGGAACAAAACTGAGAAGAAAAACTGAGAAAAAATCTTGTGAAAAAAACTGTGAAAAAAAAGAACTGAGAAGAAAAACTGAGAAAAAAACTGACTAGAAAAACTGAGCAGAAAAACAGAGCAAAAAAACTGAGAAAAAAAAATATTTAAAAAAACTGAGCAGAAAAACTGTGCAGAAAAACTGAGAACAAACCTATTTAAAAAAACTGAAGAAAAACGGAGGAAAAAAACTGAGAAGAAAAACTGAGAAAAAAAGACTGAAAAAACTGAATAAAAACTTAGAAAACATCTGAAAAAAACTGTGAAAAAGACGAACTGAGCAGAAAAACTGAGAAAAAAACTGAGAAAAAAAAAATTAAAAAAAACTGAGCAGAAAAACTGAGCAGAAAAACTGAGAAAAAAACTATTTAAAAAAACTGAAGAAAAACGGAGGAAAAAAACTGAGAAGAAAAACTGAGAAAAAATCTGTGAAAAAAACTGTGAAAAAAAAGAACTGAGCAGAAAAACTGAGAAAAAAAAATATTTTAAAAAATTGAGAAGAAAAACTGAGAGAAAAAAATATTTTAAAAAATTGAGAAGAAAAACTGAGCAAAAAAGATTGAAAAAACTGAAGAAAAACTTAGAAAAAAACTGAAAAAAACTGTGAAAAAAAAGAACTGAGCAGAAAAACTGAGAAAAAAACTGAGAAAAAAAAATTTAAAAAAACTGATCAGAAAAACTGAGCAGAAAAACTGAGAAGAAAAATGAGAAAAAATCTGTGAAAAAAACTGTGAAAAAAAAGAACTGAGAAGAAAAACTGAGAAAAAAACTGACTAGAAAAACTGAGCAGAAAAACAGAGCAAAAAAACTGAGAAAAAAAAATATTTAAAAAAACTGAGCAGAAAAACTGTGCAGAAAAACTGAGAACAAACCTATTTAAAAAAACTGAAGAAAAACGGATGAAAAAAACTGAGAAGAAAAACTGAGAAAAAAAGACTGAAAAAACTGAATAAAAACTTAGAAAAAATCTGAAAAAAACTGTGAAAAAAAAGAACTGAGCAGAAAAAATGAGAAAAAAACTGAGAAAAAAACTGACTAGAAAAACTGAGCAGAAAAACAGAGCAAAAAAACTGAGAAAAAAAATATTTAAAAAAACTGAGCAGAAAAACTGAGCAGAAAAACTGAGAAAAAAACCTATTGAAAAAAACTGAAGAAAAACGGAGGAAAAAAATTGAGAAGAAAAACTGAGCAAAAAAGACTGAAAAAACTGAAGAAAAACTTAGAAAAAATCTGTGAAAAAACTGTGAAAAAAAAGAACTGAGAAGAAAAACTGAGAAAAAAATATTTTAAAAAATTGAGAAGAAAAACTGAGCAAAAAAGATTGAAAAAACTGAAGAAAAATTTAGAAAAAAACTGAAAAAACTGTGAAAAAGACGAACTGAGCAGAAAAACTGAGAAAAAAACTGAGAAAAAAAAAATTAAAAAAAACTGAGCAGAAAAACTGAGCAGAAAAACTGAGAAAAAAACTATTTAAAAAAACTGAAGAAAAACGGAGGAAAAAAACTGAGAAGAAAAACTGAGAAAAAATCTGTGAAAAAAACTGTGAAAAAAAAGAACTGAGCAGAAAAACTGAGAAAAAAACTGAGAAAATTTTTTTTTTTAAAACTGAGCAGAAAAACTGAGCAGAAAAACTGAGAAAAAAAACTATTTAAAAAAACTGAAAAAAAACAGAGGAAAAAAACTGAGAAGAAAAACTGAGAAAAAATCTGTGAAAAAAACTGTGAAAAAAAAGAACTGAGCAGAAAAACTGAGAAAAAAAACTGTGAAAAAAAAGAACTGAGAAGAAAAATTAAGAGAAAAAAATATATTGAAAAATTGAGAAGAAAAACTGAGCAAAAAAGACTGAAAAAACTGGAGAAATACTTAGAAAAAATCTGTGAAAAAACTGTGAAAAAAAAGAACTGAGAAGAAAAACTGAGAAAAAAATATTTAAAAAAATTGAGAAGAAAAACTGAGCAAAAAAATTGAAAAAACTGAAGAAAAACTTAGAAAAAAACTGAAAAAAACTGTGAAAAAAAAGAACTGAGCAGAAAAACTGAGAAAAAAACTGAGAAAAAAAAAATTAAAAAAAACTGAGCAGAAAAACTGAGAAAAAAACTATTTAAAAAAAGTGAAGAAAAACGGAGGAAAAAAACTGAGAAGAAAAACTGAGAAAAAATCTGTGAAAAAAACTGTGAAAAAAAAGAACTGAGCAGAAAAACTGAGAAAAAAAACTATTTAAAAAAACTGAAAAAAAACGGAGGAAAAAAACTGAGAAGAAAAACTGAGAAAAAATCTGTGAAAAAAACTGTGAAAAAAAAGAACTGAGCAGAAAAACTGAGAAAAAAAACTGTGAAAAAAAAGAACTGAGAAGAAAAATTAAGAGAAAAAAATATATTGAAAAATTGAGAAGAAAAACTGAGCAAAAAAGACAGAAAAAATTGAAGAAAAACTTAAGAAAAACTTAGAAAAAAACAGAAAAAATCTGTGAAAAAAAAGAACTGAGCAGAAAAACTGAGAAAAAAACTGAGAAAAAAAAAATTAAAAAAAAGAAAAACTGAGAAAAAAAACTGACTAGGAAAACTGAGCAGAAAAACTGAGCAGAAAAACTAAGAAAAAAAACTATTTAAAAAAACTGAAGAAAAACGGAGGAAAAAAACTGAGAAGAAAAACTGAGAAAAAAAGACTGAAAAAACTGAAGAAAAACTTAGAAAAAATCTGAAAAAAACTGTGAAAAAAAAGAACTGAGAAGAAAAACTGAGAAAAAAACTGACTAGAAAAACTGAGCTGAAAAACTGAGCAGAAAAACTGAGAAAAAAAACTAATAAAAAAAACTGAAGAAAAACGGAGGAAAAAAACTGAGAAGAAAAACTGAGAAAAAAAGACTGAAAAAACTGAAGAAAAACTTAGAAAAAATCTGTGAAAAAACTGTGAAAAACAAGAACTGAGAAGAAAAATTGAGAGAAAAAAATATTTTTAAAAATTGAGAAGAAAAACTGAGCAAAAAAGACTGAAGCAACTGAAGAAAAACTTGGAAAAAAACTGAAAAAAACTGTGAAGAAAAAGAACTGAGCAGAAAAACTGAGAAAAAATCTGAGAAAAAAAAAATTTAAAAAAAACTGAGCAGAAAAACTGAGAAAAAAAACTATTAAAAAAAACTGAAGACAAACTGAGGAAAAAAACTGAGAAGAAAAACTGAGAAAAAAAGACTGAAAAAACTGAAGAAAAATTTAGAAAAAATCTGTGAAAAAAACTGTGAAAAAAACTGTGAAAAATTGAACTGAGAAGAAAAACTGAGAAAAAAACTGACTAGAAAAACTGAGCAGAAAAACAGAGCAAAAAAACTGAGAAAAAAACCTATTTAAAAAAACTGAAGAAAAACGGAGGAAAAAAACTGAGAAGAAAAACGGAGAAAAAAAGACTGAAAAAACTGAATAAAAACTTAGAAAAAATCTGAAAAAAACTGTGAAAAAAAAGAACTGAGCAGAAAAAATGAGAAAAAAACTGAGAAAAAAACTGACTAGAAAAACTGAGCAGAAAAACAGAGCAAAAAAACTGAGAAAAAAAATATTTAAAAAAACTGAGCAGAAAAACTGAGCAGAAAAACTGAGAAAAAAACCTATTGAAAAAAACTGAAGAAAAATGGAGGAAAAAAATTGAGAAGAAAAACTGAGCAAAAAAGACTGAAAAAACTGAAGAAAAACTTAGAAAAAATCTGTGAAAAAACTGTGAAAAAAAAGAACTGAGAAGAAAAACTGAGAAAAAAATATTTTAAAAAATTGAGAAGAAAAACTGAGCAAAAAAGATTGAAAAAACTGAAGAAAAACTTAGAAAAAAACTGAAAAAACTGTGAAAAAGACAAACTGAGCAGAAAAACTGAGAAAAAAAAAATTTAAAAAAACTGAGCAGAAAAACTGAGCAGAAAAACTGAGAAAAAAACTATTTAAAAAAACTGAAGAAAAACGGAGGAAAAAAACTGAGAAGAAAAACTGAGAAAAAATCTGTGAAAAAAACTGTGAAAAAAAAGAACTGAGCAGAAAAACTGAGAAAAAAACTGAGAAAATTTTTTTTTTTAAAACTGAGCAGAAAAACTGAGCAGAAAAACTGAGAAAAAAAACTATTTAAAAAAACTGAAAAAAAACGGAGGAAAAAAACTGAGAAGAAAAACTGAGAAAAAATCTGTGAAAAAAACTGTGAAAAAAAAGAACTGAGCAGAAAAACTGAGAAAAAAAACTGTGAAAAAAAAGAACTGAGAAGAAAAACTAAGAGAAAAAAATATATTGAAAAATTGAGAAGAAAAACTGAGCAAAAAAGACTGAAAAAACTGGAGAAATACTTAGAAAAAATCTGTGAAAAAACTGTGAAAAAAAAGAACTGAGAAGAAAATCTGAGAAAAAAATATTTTAAAAAATTGAGAAGAAAAACTGAGCAAAAAAGATTGAAAAAACTGAAGAAAAACTTAGAAAAAAACTGAAAAAAACTGAAAAAAGAGAACTGAGCAGAAAAACTGAGAAAAAAACTGAGAAAAAAAAAATTAAAAAAAACTGAGCAGAAAAACTGAGAAAAAAACTATTTAAAAAAACTGAAGAAAAACGGAGGAAAAAAACTGAGAAGAAAAACTGAGAAAAAATCTGTGAAAAAAACTGTGAAAAAAAAGAACTGAGCAGAAAAACTGAGAAAAAAACTGAGAAAATTTTTTTTTAAAAAACTGAGCAGAAAAACTGAGCAGAAAAACTGAGAAAAAAAACTATTTAAAAAAACTGAAAAAAAACGGAGGAAAAAAACTGAGAAGAAAAACTGAGAAAAAATCTGTGAAAAAAACTGTGAAAAAAAAGAACTGAGCAGAAAAACTGAGAAAAAAAACTGTGAAAAAAAAGAACTGAGAAGAAAAATTAAGAGAAAAAAATATATTGAAAAATTGAGAAGAAAAACTGAGCAAAAAAGACAGAAAAAATTGAAGAAAAACTTAAGAAAAACTTAAAAAAAAACAGAAAAAATCTGTGAAAAAAAAGAACTGAGCAGAAAAACTGAGAAAAAAACTGAGAAAAAAAAAATAAAAAAAAAGAAAAACTGAGAAAAAAAACTGACTAGGAAAACTGAGCAGAAAAACTGAGCAGAAAAACTAAGAAAAAAAACTATTTAAAAAAACTGAAGAAAAACGGAGGAAAAAAACTGAGAAGAAAAACTGAGAAAAAAAGACTGAAAAAACTGAAGAAAAACTTAGAAAAAATCTGAAAAAAACTGTGAAAAAAAAGAACTGAGCAGAAAAATTGAGAGAAAAAAATATTTTAAAAAATTGAGAAGAAAAACTGAGCAAAAAAGACTGAAGCAACTGAAGAAAAACTTGGAAAAAAACTGAAAAAAACTGTGAAGAAAAAGAACTGAGCAGAAAAACTGAGAAAAAATCTGAGAAAAAAAAAATAAAAAAAAAACTGAGCAGAAAAAACTGAGCAGAAAAACTGAGAAAAAAAACTATTAAAAAAAACTGAAGACAAACTGAGGGAAAAAACTGAGAAGAAAAACTGAGAAAAAAACTGAGAAAATTTTTTTTTAAAAAACTGAGCAGAAAAACTGAGCAGAAAAACTGAGAAAAAAAACTATTAAAAAAAGACTGAAAAAACTGAAGAAAAACTTAGAAAAACTCTGTGAAAAGAACTGTGAAAAAAAAGAACTGAGCAGAAAAACTGAGAAAAAAACCTATTTAAAAAAACTGAAGAAAAACGGAGGAAAAAAACTGAGAAGAAAAACTGAGAAAAAAAGACTGAAAAAACTGAAGAAAAATTTAGAAAAAATCTGTGAAAAAAACTGTGAAAAGAACTGTGAAAAATTGAACTGAGAAGAAAAACTGAGAAAAAAACTGACTAGAAAAACAGAGCAGAAAAACAGAGCAAAAAAACTGAGAAAAAAACCTATTTAAAAAAACTGAAGAAAAACGGAGGAAAAAAACTGAGAAGAAAAACGGAGAAAAAAAGACTGAAAAAACTGAAGAAAAACTTAGAAAAAATCTGAATAAAACTGTGAAAAAAAAGAACTGAGAAGAAAAACTGAGAAAAAAAGACTGAAAAAACTGAAGAAAAACTTAGAGAAAAACTGTGAAAAAAACTGTGAAAAGAACTGAGAAGAAAAACTGAGAAAAAAACTGACTAGAAAAACTGAGCAGAAAAACTGAGCAGAAAAACTGAGAAAAAAAACTATTAAAAAAAACTGAAGGAAAACGGAGGAAAAAAACTGAGAAGAAAAACTGAGAAAAAAAGACTGAAAAAACTGAAGAAAAACTTAGAAAAACTCTGTGAAAAGAACTGTGAAAAAAAAGAACTGAGCAGAAAAACTGAGAAAAAAACTGACTAGAAAAACTGAGCAGAAAAACAGAGCAAAAAAACTGAGAAAAAAAAATATTTAAAAAAACTGAGCAGAAAAACTGAGCAGAAAAACTGAGAAAAATACCTATTTAAAAAACTGAAGAAAAACGGAGGAAAAAAACTGAGAAGAAAAACTGAGAAAAAAAGACTGAAAAAACTGAAGAAAAACTTAGAAAAAATCTGAAAAAAATTGTGAAAAAAAAGAACTGAGAAGAAAAACTGAGAAAAAAAGACTGAAAAAACTGAAGAAAAACTTAGAAAAAAACTGTGAAAAAAACTCTGAAAAAAACTGTGAAAAACAAGAACTGAGAAGAAAAACTGAGAAAACAACTGACTAGAAAAACGGAGCAGAAAATCAGAGCAAAAAACTGAGTAAAAAAAATATTTAAAAAAAACTAAGAAAAACAGAGCAAAAAAACTGAGAAAAAAAATATTTAAAAAAACTGAGAAGAAAAACTGAGCAAAAAAGAATGAAAAAACTTAAGAAAAATTTAGAAAAAAACTGAAAAAAACTGTGAAAAAAAAGAACTGAGAAGAAAAACTGAGAAAAAAACTGACTAGAAAAACTGAGCAGAAAAACAGAGCAAAAAAACTAAGAAAAAAAAATATTAAAAAAAACTGAGCAGAAAAACTGAGCAGAAAAACTGAGAAAAAAACCTATTTAAAAAAACTGAAGAAAAACGGAGGAACAAAACTGAGAAGAAAAACTGAGAAAAAATCTGTGAAAAAAACTGTGAAAAAAAAGAACAGAGAAGAAAAACTGAGAAAAAAACTGACTAGAAAAACTGAGCAGAAAAACAGAGCAAAAGAACTGAGAAAAAAAAATATTAAAAAAACTGAGCAGAAAAACTGAGCAGAAAAACTGAGAAAAAAAGACTGAAAAAACTGAAGAAAAACTTAGAAAAATCTGTGAAAAAACTGTTTAAAAAAAGAACTGAGAAGAAAAACTGAGAGAAAAAAATATTTTAAAAAATTGAGAAGAAAAACTGAGCAAAAAAGACTGAAAAAACTGAAGAAAAACTAAGAAAAAAACTGAAAAAAACTGTGAAAAAAAAGAACTGAGCAGAAAAACTGAGAAAAAAACTGAGAAAAAAAAAATATAAAAAAACTGAGCAGAAAAACTGAGCAGAAAAACTGAGAAAAAAAACTATTTAAAAAAACTGAAGAAAAACGGAGGAACAAAACTGAGAAGAAAAACTGAGAAAAAATCTGTGAAAAAAACTGTGAAAAAGACGAACTGAGCAGAAGAACTGAGAAAAAAACTGAGAAAAAAAAAATTAAATAAAACTGAGCAGAAAAACTGAGCAGAAAAACTGAGAAAAAAACTATTTAAAAAAACTGAAGAAAAACGGAGGAAAAAAACTGAGAAGAAAAACTGAGAAAAAATCAGTGAAAAAAACTGTGAAAAAAAAGAACTGAGCAGAAAAACTGAGAAAAAAAAATATTTTAAAAAATTGAGCAGAAAAACTGAGAGAAAAAAATATTTTAAAAAATTGAGAAGAAAAACTGAGCAAAAAAGATTGAAAAAACTGAAGAAAAACTTAGAAAAAAACTGAAAAAAACTGTGAAAAAAAAGAACTGAGCAGAAAAACTGAGAAAAAAACTGAGAAAAATTTTTTTAAAAAAACTGATCAGAAAAACTGAGCAGAAAAACTGAGCAGAAAAACTGAGAAAAACCTGACTAGAAAAACTGAGCAGAAAAACTGAGAAGAAAAACTGAGAAACAAAACTATTAAAAAAAGACTGAAAAAACTGAAGAAAAACTTAGAAAAACTCTGTGAAAAAAAACGTGAAAAAAAAGAACTGAGAAGAAAAACTGAGAAAAAAACTGACTAGAAAAACTGAGCAGAAAAACAGAGCAAAAAAACTGAGAAAAAAAAATATTTAAAAAAACTGAGCAGAAAAACTGTGCAGAAAAACTGAGAACAAACCTATTTAAAAAAACTGAAGAAAAACGGAGGAAAAAAACTGAGAAGAAAAACTGAGAAAAAAAGACTGAAAAAACTGAATAAAAACTTAGAAAAAATCTGAAAAAAACTGTGAAAAAAAAGAACTGAGCAGAAAAAATGAGAAAAAAACTGAGAAAAAAACTGACTAGAAAAACTGAGCAGAAAAACAGAGCAAAAAAACTGAGAAAAAAAATATTTAAAAAAACTGAGCAGAAAAACTGAGCAGAAAAACTGAGAAAAAAACCTATTGAAAAAAACTGAAGAAAAACGGAGGAAAAAAATTGAGAAGAAAAACTGAGCAAAAAAGACTGAAAAAACTGAAGAAAAACTTAGAAAAAATCTGTGAAAAAACTGTGAAAAAAAAGAACTGAGAAGAAAAACTGAGAAAAAAATATTTTTAAAAATTGAGAAGAAAAACTGAGCAAAAAAGATTGAAAAAACTGAAGAAAAACTTAGAAAAAAACTGAAAAAACTGTGAAAAAGACGAACTGAGCAGAAAAACTGAGAAAAAAACTGAGAAAAAAAAAATTAAAAAAACTGATCAGAACAACTGAGCAGAAAAACTGAGAAGAAAAACTGAGAAAAAATCTGTGAAAAAAACTGTGAAAAAAAAGAACTGAGCAGAAAAACTGAGAAAAAAAAATATTTTAAAAAATTGAGAAGAAAAACTGAGAGAAAAAAATATTTTAAAAAATTGAGAAGAAAAACTGAGCAAAAAAGATTGAAAAAACTGAAGAAAAACTTAGAAAAAAACTAAAAAAAACTGTGAAAAAAAAGAACTGAGCAGAAAAACTGAGAAAAAAACTGAGAAAAAAAAATTTAAAAAAACTGATCAGAACAACTGAGCAGAAAAACTGAGAAGAAAAACTGAGAAAAAATCTGTGAAAAAAACTGTGAAAAAAAAGAACTGAGAAGAAAAACTGAGAAAAAAACTGACTAGAAAAACTGAGCAGAAAAACAGAGCAAAAAAACTGAGAAAAAAAAATATTTAAAAAAACTGAGCAGAAAAACTGTGCAGAAAAACTGAGAACAAACCTATTTAAAAAAACTGAAGAAAAACGGAGGAAAAAAACTGAGAAGAAAAACTGAGAAAAAAAGACTGAAAAAACTGAATAAAAACTTAGAAAAAATCTGAAAAAAACTGTGAAAAAAAAGAACTGAGCAGAAAAAATGAGAAAAAAACTGAGAAAATAACTGACTAGAAAAACTGAGCAGAAAAACAGAGCAAAAAAATTGAGAAAAAAAATATTTAAAAAAACTGAGCAGAAAAACTGAGCAGAAAAACTGAGAAAAAAACCTATTGAAAAAAACTGAAGAAAAACGGAGGAAAAAAATTGAGAAGAAAAACTGAGCAAAAAAGAATGAAAAAACTGAAGAAAAACTTAGAAAAAATCTGTGAAAAAACTGTGAAAAAAAAGAACTGAGAAGAAAAACTGAGAAAAAAATATTTTAAAAAATTGAGAAGAAAAACTGAGCAAAAAAGATTGAAAAAACTGAAGAAAAACTTAGAAAAAAACTGAAAAAACTGTGAAAAAGACGAACTGAGCAGAAAAACTGAGAAAAAAACTGAGAAAAAAAAAATTAAAAAAACTGAGCAGAAAAACTGAGCAGAAAAACTGAGAAAAAAACTATTTAAAAAAACTGAAGAAAAACGGAGGAAAAAAACTGAGAAGAAAAACTGAGAAAAAATCTGTGAAAAAAACTGTGAAAAAAAAGAACTGAGCAGAAAAACTGAGAAAAAAACTGAGAAAAATTTTTTTTTTAAAACTGAGCAGAAAAACTGAGCAGAAAAACTGAGAAAAAAAACTATTTAAAAAAACTGAAAAAAAACGGAGGAAAAAAACTGAGAAGAAAAACTGAGAAAAAATCTGTGAAAAAAACTGTGAAAAAAAAGAACTGAGCAGAAAAACTGAGAAAAAAAACTGTGAAAAAAAAGAACTGAGAAGAAAAACTAAGAGAAAAAAATATATTGAAAAATTGAGAAGAAAAACTGAGCAAAAAAGACTGAAAAAACTGGAGAAATACTTAGAAAAAATCTGTGAAAAAACTGTGAAAAAAAAGAACTGAGAAGAAAAACTGAGAAAAAAATATTTTAAAAAATTGAGAAGAAAAACTGAGCAAAAAAGATTGAAAAAACTGAAGAAAAACTTAGAAAAAAACTGAAAAAAACTGTGAAAAAAAAGAACTGAGCAGAAAAACTGAGAAAAAAACTGAGAAAAAAAAATTAAAAAAAACTGAGCAGAAAAACTGAGAAAAAAACTATTTAAAAAAACTGAAGAAAAACGGAGGAAAAAAACTGAGAAGAAAAACTGAGAAAAAATCTGTGAAAAAAACTGTGAAAAAAAAGAACTGAGCAGAAAAACTGAGAAAAAAAACTGTGAAAAAAAAGAACTGAGAAGAAAAATTAAGAGAAAAAAATATATTGAAAAATTGAGAAGAAAAACTGAGCAAAAAAGACAGAAAAAATTGAAGAAAAACTTAAGAAAAACTTAAAAAAAAACAGAAAAAATCTGTGAAAAAAAAGAACTGAGCAGAAAAACTGAGAAAAAAACTGAGAAAAAAAAAATAAAAAAAAATAAAAACTGAGAAAAAAAACTGACTAGGAAAACTGAGCAGAAAAACTGAGCAGAAAAACTAAGAAAAAAAACTATTTAAAAAAACTGAAGAAAAACGGAGGAAAAAAACTGAGAAGAAAAACTGAGAAAAAAAGACTGAAAAAACTGAAGAAAAACTTAGAAAAAATCTGAAAAAAACTGTGAAAAAAAAGAACTGAGAAGAAAAACTGAGAAAAAAACTGACTAGAAAAACTGAGCTGAAAAACTGAGCAGAAAAACTGAGAAAAAAAACTAATAAAAAAAACTGAAGAAAAACGGAGGAAAAAAACTGAGAAGAAAAACTGAGAAAAAAAGACTGAAAAAACTGAAGAAAAACTTAGAAAAAATCTGTGAAAAAACTGTGAAAAAAAAGAACTGAGAAGAAAAATTGAGAGAAAAAAATATTTTAAAAAACTGAGCAAAAAAGACTGAAGCAACTGAAGAAAAACTTGGAAAAAAACTGAAAAAAACTGTGAAGAAAAAGAACTGAGCAGAAAAACTGAGAAAAAATCTGAGAAAAAAAAAATTAAAAAAAAACTGAGCAGAAAAACTGAGCAGAAAAACTGAGAAAAAAAACTATTAAAAAAAACTGAAGACAAACTGAGGAAAAAAACTGAGAAGAAAAACTGAGAAAAAAACTGAGAAAATTTTTTTTTTAAAAACTGAGCAGAAAAACTGAGCAGAAAAACTGAGAAAAACCTGACTAGAAAAACTGAGCAGAAAAACTGAGAAGAAAAACTGAGAAACAAAACTATTAAAAAAAGACTGAAAAAACTGAAGAAAAACTTAGAAAAACTCTGTGAAAAAAAACGTGAAAAAAAAGAACTGAGAAGAAAAACTGAGAAAAAAACTGACTAGAAAAACTGAGCAGAAAAACAGAGCAAAAAAACTGAGAAAAAAAAATATTTAAAAAAACTGAGCAGAAAAACTGTGCAGAAAAACTGAGAACAAACCTATTTAAAAAAACTGAAGAAAAACGGAGGAAAAAAACTGAGAAGAAAAACTGAGAAAAAAAGACTGAAAAAACTGAATAAAAACTTAGAAAAAATCTGAAAAAAACTGTGAAAAAAAAGAACTGAGCAGAAAAAATGAGAAAAAAACTGAGAAAAAAACTGACTAGAAAAACTGAGCAGAAAAACAGAGCAAAAAAACTGAGAAAAAAAATATTTAAAAAAACTGAGCAGAAAAACTGAGCAGAAAAACTGAGAAAAAAACCTATTGAAAAAAACTGAAGAAAAACGGAGGAAAAAAATTGAGAAGAAAAACTGAGCAAAAAAGACTGAAAAAACTGAAGAAAAACTTAGAAAAAATCTGTGAAAAAACTGTGAAAAAAAAGAACTGAGAAGAAAAACTGAGAAAAAAATATTTTTAAAAATTGAGAAGAAAAACTGAGCAAAAAAGATTGAAAAAACTGAAGAAAAACTTAGAAAAAAACTGAAAAAACTGTGAAAAAGACGAACTGAGCAGAAAAACTGAGAAAAAAACTGAGAAAAAAAAAATTAAAAAAAACTGAGCAGAAAAACTGAGCAGAAAAACTGAGAAAAAAACTATTTAAAAAAACTGAAGAAAAACGGAGGAAAAAAACTGAGAAGAAAAACTGAGAAAAAATCTGTGAAAAAAACTGTGAAAAAAAAGAACTGAGCAGAAAAACTGAGAAAAAAACTGAGAAAATTTTTTTTTAAAAACTGAGCAGAAAAACTGAGCAGAAAAACTGAGAAAAAAAACTATTTAAAAAAACTGAAAAAAAACGGAGGAAAAAAACTGAGAAGAAAAACTGAGAAAAAATCTGTGAAAAAATCTGTGAAAAAAAAGAACTGAGCAGAAAAACTGAGAAAAAAAACTGTGAAAAAAAAGAACTGAGAAGAAAAACTAAGAGAAAAAAATATATTGAAAAATTGAGAAGAAAAACTGAGCAAAAAAGACTGAAAAAACTGGAGAAATACTTAGAAAAAATCTGTGAAAAAACTGTGAAAAAAAAGAACTGAGAAGAAAAACTGAGAAAAAAATATTTTAAAAAATTGAGAAGAAAAACTGAGCAAAAAAGATTGAAAAAACTGAAGAAAAACTTAGAAAAAAACTGAAAAAAACTGTGAAAAAAAAGAACTGAGCAGAAAAACTGAGAAAAAAACTATTTAAAAAAACTGAAGAAAAACGGAGGAAAAAAACTGAGAAGAAAAACTGAGAAAAAATCTGTGAAAAAAACTGTGAACAAAAAGAACTGAGCAGAAAAACTGAGAAAAAAACTGAGAAAATTTTTTTTTTAAAAACTGAGCAGAAAAACTGAGAAAAAAAACTATTTAAAAAAACTGAAAAAAAACGGAGGAAAAAAACTGAGAAGAAAAACTGAGAAAAAATCTGTGAAAAAAACTGTGAAAAAAAAGAACTGAGAAGAAAAACTGAGAAAAAAACTGACTAGAAAAACTGAGCAGAAAAACAGAGCAAAAAAACTGAGAAAAAAAAATATTTAAAAAAACTGAGCAGAAAAACTGTGCAGAAAAACTGAGAACAAACCTATTTAAAAAAACTGAAGAAAAACGGAGGAAAAAAACTGAGAAGAAAAACTGAGAAAAAAAGACTGAAAAAACTGAATAAAAACTTAGAAAAAATCTGAAAAAAACTGTGAAAAAAAAGAACTGAGCAGAAAAAATGAGAAAAAAACTGAGAAAAAAACTGACTAGAAAAACTGAGCAGAAAAACAGAGCAAAAAAATTGAGAAAAAAAATATTTAAAAAAACTGAGCAGAAAAACTGAGCAGAAAAACTGAGAAAAAAACCTATTGACAAAAACTGAAGAAAAACGGAGGAAAAAAATTGAGAAGAAAAACTGAGCAAAAAAGAATGAAAAAACTGAAGAAAAACTTAGAAAAAATCTGTGAAAAAACTGTGAAAAAAAAGAACTGAGAAGAAAAACTGAGAAAAAAATATTTTAAAAAATTGAGAAGAAAAACTGAGCAAAAAAGATTGAAAAAACTGAAGAAAAACTTAGAAAAAAACTGAAAAAACTGTGAAAAAGACGAACTGAGCAGAAAAACTGAGAAAAAAACTGAGAAAAAAAAAATTAAAAAAACTGAGCAGAAAAACTGAGCAGAAAAACTGAGAAAAAAACTATTTAAAAAAACTGAAGAAAAACGGAGGAAAAAAACTGAGAAGAAAAACTGAGAAAAAATCTGTGAAAAAAACTGTGAAAAAAAAGAACTGAGCAGAAAAACTGAGAAAAAAACTGAGAAAAATTTTTTTTTTAAAACTGAGCAGAAAAACTGAGCAGAAAAACTGAGAAAAAAAACTATTTAAAAAAACTGAAAAAAAACGGAGGAAAAAAACTGAGAAGAAAAACTGAGAAAAAATCTGTGAAAAAAACTGTGAAAAAAAAGAACTGAGCAGAAAAACTGAGAAAAAAAACTGTGAAAAAAAGAACTGAGAAGAAAAACTAAGAGAAAAAAATATATTGAAAAATTGAGAAGAAAAACTGAGCAAAAAAGACTGAAAAAACTGGAGAAATACTTAGAAAAAATCTGTGAAAAAACTGTGAAAAAAAAGAACTGAGAAGAAAAACTGAGAAAAAAATATTTTAAAAAATTGAGAAGAAAAACTGAGCAAAAAAGATTGAAAAAACTGAAGAAAAACTTAGAAAAAAACTGAAAAAAACTGTGAAAAAAAAGAACTGAGCAGAAAAACTGAGAAAAAAACTGAGAAAAAAAAATTAAAAAAAACTGAGCAGAAAAACTGAGAAAAAAACTATTTAAAAAAACTGAAGAAAAACGGAGGAAAAAAACTGAGAAGAAAAACTGAGAAAAAATCTGTGAAAAAAACTGTGAAAAAAAAGAACTGAGCAGAAAAACTGAGAAAAAAAACTGTGAAAAAAAAGAACTGAGAAGAAAAATTAAGAGAAAAAAATATATTGAAAAATTGAGAAGAAAAACTGAGCAAAAAAGACAGAAAAAATTGAAGAAAAACTTAAGAAAAACTTAAAAAAAAACAGAAAAAATCTGTGAAAAAAAAGAACTGAGCAGAAAAACTGAGAAAAAAACTGAGAAAAAAAAAATAAAAAAAAAGAAAAACTGAGAAAAAAAACTGACGAGGAAAACTGAGCAGAAAAACTGAGCAGAAAAACTAAGAAAAAAAACTATTTAAAAAAACTGAAGAAAAACGGAGGAAAAAAACTGAGAAGAAAAACTGAGAAAAAAAGACTGAAAAAACTGAAGAAAAACTTAGAAAAAATCTGTAAAAAACTGTGAAAAAAAAGAACTGAGAAGAAAAACTGAGAAAAAAACTGACTAGAAAAACTGAGCTGAAAAACTGAGCAGAAAAACTGAGAAAAAAAACTAATAAAAAAAACTGAAGAAAAACGGAGGAAAAAAACTGAGAAGAAAAACTGAGAAAAAAAGACTGAATAAACTGAAGAAAAACTTAGAAAAAATGTGTGAAAAAACTGTGAAAAAAAAGAACTGAGAAGAAAAACTGAGAAAAAAACTGACTAGAAAAACTGAGCAGAAAAACAGAGCAAAAAAACTGAGAAAAAAAATATTTAAAAAAACTGAGCAGAAAAACTGAGCAGAAAAACTGAGAAAAAAACCTATTGAAAAAAACTGAAGAAAAACGGAGGAAAAAAATTGAGAAGAAAAACTGAGCAAAAAAGACTGAAAAAACTGAAGAAAAACTTAGAAAAAATCTGTGAAAAAACTGTGAAAAAAAAGAACTGAGAAGAAAAACTGAGAAAAAAATATTTTTAAAAATTGAGAAGAAAAACTGAGCAAAAAAGATTGAAAAAACTGAAGAAAAACTTAGAAAAAAACTGAAAAAACTGTGAAAAAGACGAACTGAGCAGAAAAACTGAGAAAAAAACTGAGAAAAAAAAAATTAAAAAAAACTGAGCAGAAAAACTGAGCAGAAAAACTGAGAAAAAAACTATTTAAAAAAACTGAAGAAAAACGGAGGAAAAAAACTGAGAAGAAAAACTGAGAAAAAATCTGTGAAAAAAACTGTGAAAAAAAAGAACTGAGCAGAAAAACTGAGAAAAAAACTGAGAAAATTTTTTTTTAAAAACTGAGCAGAAAAACTGAGCAGAAAAACTGAGAAAAAAAACTATTTAAAAAAACTGAAAAAAAACGGAGGAAAAAAACTGAGAAGAAAAACTGAGAAAAAATCTGTGAAAAAATCTGTGAAAAAAAAGAACTGAGCAGAAAAACTGAGAAAAAAAACTGTGAAAAAAAAGAACTGAGAAGAAAAACTAAGAGAAAAAAATATATTGAAAAATTGAGAAGAAAAACTGAGCAAAAAAGACTGAAAAAACTGGAGAAATACTTAGAAAAAATCTGTGAAAAAACTGTGAAAAAAAAGAACTGAGAAGAAAAACTGAGAAAAAAATATTTTAAAAAATTGAGAAGAAAAACTGAGCAAAAAAGATTGAAAAAACTGAAGAAAAACTTAGAAAAAAACTGAAAAAAACTGTGAAAAAAAAGAACTGAGCAGAAAAACTGAGAAAAAAACTGAGAAAAAAAAATTTAAAAAAACTGAGCAGAAAAACTGAGAAAAAAACTATTTAAAAAAACTGAAGAAAAACGGAGGAAAAAAACTGAGAAGAAAAACTGAGAAAAAATCTGTGAAAAAAACTGTGAAAAAAAAGAACTGAGCAGAAAAACTGAGAAAAAAACTGAGAAATTTTTTTTTTTAAAAACTGAGCAGAAAAACTGAGAAAAAAAACTATTTAAAAAAACTGAAAAAAAACGGAGGAAAAAAACTGAGAAGAAAAACTGAGAAAAAAAACTGTGAAAAAAAAGAACTGAGAAGAAAAATTAAGAGAAAAAAATATTTAAAAAAATTGAGAAGAAAAACTGAGCAAAAAAGATTGAAAAAACTGAAGAAAAACTTAGAAAAAAACAGAAAAAATCTGTGCAAAAAAAAGAACTGAGCAGAAAAACAGAGAAAAAAACTGAGGAGAAAAAAATAAAAAAAAAGAAAAACTGAGAAAAAAAACTGACTAGGAAAACTGAGCAGAAAAACTGAGCAGAAAAACTAAGAAAAAAAACTATTTAAAAAAACTGAAGAAAAACGGAGGAAAAAAACTGAGAAGAAAAACTGAGAAAAAAAGACTGAAAAAACTGAAGAAAAACTTAGAACAAATCTGAAAAAAACTGTGAAAAAAAAGAACTGAGAAGAAAAACTGAGAAAAAAACTGACTAGAAAAACTGAGCTGAAAAACTGAGCAGAAAAACTGAGAAAAAAAACTAATAAAAAAAACTGAAGAAAAAAGGAGGAAAAAAACTGAGAAGAAAAACTGAGAAAAAAAGACTGAAAAAACTGAAGAAAAACTTAGAAAAAATGTGTGAAAAAACTGTGAAAAAAAAGAACTGAGAAGAAAAATTGAGAGAAAAAAATATTTTAAAAAATTGAGAAGAAAAACTGAGCAAAAAAGACTGAAGCAACTGAAGAAAAACTTGGAAAAAAAACTGAAAAAAACTGTGAAGAAAAAGAACTGAGCAGAAAAACTGAGAAAAAATCTGAGAAAAAATTTTTTTTTTAAAAACTGAGCAGAAAAACTGAGCAGAAAAACTGAGAAAAAAAACTATTAAAAAAAACTGAAGACAAACTGAGGAAAAAAACTGAGAAGAAAAACTGAGAAAAAAACTGAGAAAATTTTTTTTTTAAAAACTGAGCAGAAAAACTGAGAAGAAAAACTGAGAAAAAAACTGACTGGAAAAACTGAGCAGAAAAACTGAGCAGAAAAACTGAGAAAAAAAACTATTAAAAAAAGACTGAAAAAACTGAAGAAAAACTTAGAAAAACTCTGTGAAAAGAACTGTGAAAAAAAAGAACTGAGCAGAAAAACTGAGAAAAAAAATTTGAAAAAACTGAGCAGAAAAACTGAGAAAAAAACCTATTTAAAAAAACTGAAGAAAAACGGAGGAAAAAAACTGAGAAGAAAAACTGAGAAAAAAAGACTGAAAAAACTGAAGAAAAATTTAGAAAAAATCTGTGAAAAAAACTGTGAAAAAAACTGTGAAAAATTGAACTGAGAAGAAAAACTGAGAAAAAAACTGACTAGAAAAACTGAGCAGAAAAACAGAGCAAAAAAACTGAGAAAAAAACCTATTTAAAAAAACTGAAGAAAAACGGAGGAAAAAAACTGAGAAGAAAAACGGAGAAAAATAGACTGAAAAAACTGAAGAAAAACTTGGAAAAAATCTGAATAAAACTGTGAAAAAAAAGGACTGAGAAGAAAAACTGAGAAAAAAAGACTGAAAAAACTGAAGAAAAACTTAGAGAAAAACTGTGAAAAAAACTGTGAAAAGAACTGAGAAGAAAAACTGAGAAAAAAACTGACTAGAAAAACTGAGCAGAAAAACTGAGCAGAAAAACTGAGAAAAAAAACTATTAAAAAAAACTGAAGGAAAACGGAGGAAAAAAACTGAGAAGAAAAACTGAGAAAAAAAGACTGAAAAAACTGAAGAAAAACTTAGAAAAACTCTGTGAAAAGAACTGTGAAAAAAAAGAACTGAGCAGAAAAACTGAGAAAAAAACTGACTAGAAAAACTGAGCAGAAAAACAGAGCAAAAAAACTGAGAAAAAAAAATATTTAAAAAAACTGAACAGAAAAACTGAGCAGAAAAACTGAGAAAAATACCTATTTAAAAAAACTGAAGAAAAACGGAGGAAAAAAACTGAGAAGAAAAACTGAGAAAAAAAGACTGAAAAAACTGAAGAAAAACTTAGAAAAAATCTGAAAAAAATTGTGAAAAAAAAGAACAGAGAAGAAAAACTGAGAAAAAAAGACTGAAAAAACTGAAGAAAAACTTAGAAAAAATCTGTGAAAAACGCTGTGAATAAAACTGAAAAGAACTGAGAATAAAAGACTGAACAAACTGAAGAAAAACTAAGAAAAAAACTGTGAAAAAAACTCTGAAAAAAACTGTGAAAAACAAGAACTGAGAAGAAAAACTGAGAAAACAACTGACTAGAAAAACGGAGCAGAAAATCAGAGCAAAAAACTGAGAAAAAAAATATTTAAAAAAAACTAAGAAAAACAGAGCAAAAAAACTGAGAAAAAAAATATTTAAAAAAACTGAGAAGAAAAACTGAGCAAAAAAGAATGAAAAAACTTAAGAAAAACTTAGAAAAAAACTGAAAAAAACTGTGAAAAAAAAGAACTGAGAAGAAAAACTGAGAAAAAAACTGACTAGAAAAACTGAGCAGAAAAACAGAGCAAAAAAACTAAGAAAAGAAAATATTAAAAAAAACTGAGCAGAAAAACTGAGCAGAAAAACTGAGAAAAAAACCTATTTAAAAAAACTGAAGAAAAACGGAGGAACAAAACTGAGAAGAAAAACTGAGAAAAAATCTGTGAAAAAAACTGTGAAAAAAAAGAACAGAGAAGAAAAACTGAGAAAAAAACTGACTAGAAAAACTGAGCAGAAAAACAGAGCAAAAGAACTGAGAAAAAAAAATATTAAAAAAACTGAGCAGAAAAACTGAGCAGAAAAACTGAGAAAAAAAGACTGAAAAAACTGAAGAAAATCTTGGAAAAATCTGTGAAAAAACTGTTTAAAAAAAGAACTGAGAAGAAAAACTGAGAGAAAAAAATATTTTAAAAAATTGAGAAGAAAAACTGAGCAAAAAAGACTGAAAAAACTGAAGAAAAACTAAGAAAAAAACTGAAAAAAACTGTGAAAAAAAAGAACTGAGCAGAAAAACTGAGAAAAAAACTGAGAAAAAATTTTTTTTTAAAAACTGAGCAGAAAAACTGAGCAGAAAAACTAAGAAAAAAAACTATTTAAAAAAACTGAAGAAAAACGGAGGAAAAAAACTGAGAAGAAAAACTGAGAAAAAAAGACTGAAAAAACTGAAGAAAAACTTAGAAAAAATCTGAAAAAAATTGTGAAAAAAAAGAACTGAGAAGAAAAACTGAGAAAAAAAGACTGAAAAAACTGAAGAAAAACTTAGAAAAAATCTGTGAAAAACGCTGTGAATAAAACTGAAAAGAACTGAGAATAAAAGACTGAACAAACTGAAGAAAAACTAAGAAAAAAACTGTGAAAAACAAGAACTGAGAAGAAAAACTGAGAAAACAACTGACTAGAAAAACGGAGCAGAAAATCAGAGCAAAAAACTGAGAAAAAAAATATTTAAAAAAAACTAAGAAAAACAGAGCAAAACAACTGAGAAAAAAAATATTTAAAAAAACTGAGAAGAAAAACTGAGCAAAAAAGAATGAAAAAACTTAAGAAAAACTTAGAAAAAAACTGAAAAAAACTGTGAAAAAAAAGAACTGAGAAGAAAAACTGAGAAAAAAACTGACTAGAAAAACTGAGCAGAAAAACAGAGCAAAAAAACTAAGAAAAGAAAATATTAAAAAAAACTGAGCAGAAAAACTGAGCAGAAAAACTGAGAAAAAAACCTATTTAAAAAAACTGAAGAAAAACGGAGGAACAAAACTGAGAAGAAAAACTGAGAAAAAATCTGTGAAAAAAACTGTGAAAAAAAAGAACAGAGAAGAAAAACTGAGAAAAAAACTGACTAGAAAAACTGAGCAGAAAAACAGAGCAAAAGAACTGAGAAAAAAAAATATTAAAAAAACTGAGCAGAAAAACTGAGCAGAAAAACTGAGAAAAAAAGACTGAAAAAACTGAAGAAAAACTAAGAAAAAAACTGAAAAAAACTGTGAAAAAAAAGAACTGAGCAGAAAAACTGAGAAAAAAACTGAGAAAAAATTTTTTTTAAAAAACTGAGCAGAAAAACTGAGAAAAAAAACTATTTAAAAAAACTGAAGAAAAACGGAGGAACAAAACTGAGAAGAAAAACTGAGAAAAAATCTGTGAAAAAAACTGTGAAAAAAAAGAACTGAGAAGAAAAACTGAGAAAAAAACTGACTAGAAAAACTGAGCAGAAAAACAGAGCAAAAAAACTGAGAAAAAAAAATATTTAAAAAAACTGAGCAGAAAAACTGTGCAGAAAAACTGAGAACAAACCTATTTAAAAAAACTGAAGAAAAACGGAGGAAAAAAACTGAGAAGAAAAACTGAGAAAAAAAGACTGAAAAAACAGAATAAAAACTTAGAAAAAATCTGAAAAAAACTGAAAAAAAAGAACTGAGCAGAAAAAATGAGAAAAAAACTGAGAAAAAAACTGACTAGAAAAACTGAGCAGAAAAACAGAGCAAAAAAATTGAGAAAAAAAATATTAAAAAAAACTGAGCAGAAAAACTGAGCAGAAAAACTGAGAAAAAAACCTATTGAAAAAAACTGAAGAAAAACGGAGGAAAAAAATTGAGAAGAAAAACTGAGCAAAAAAGATTGAAAAAACTGAAGAAAAACTTAGAAAAAAACTGAAAAAAACTGTGAAAAAGACGAACTGAGCAGAAAAACTGAGAAAAAAACTGAGAAAAAAAAAATTAAAAAAAACTGAGCAGAAAAACTGAGCAGAAAAACTGAGAAAAAAACTATTTAAAAAAACTGAAGAAAAACGGAGGAAAAAAACTGAGAAGAAAAACTGAGAAAAAATCTGTGAAAAAAACTGTGAAAAAAAAGAACTGAGCAGAAAAACTGAGAAAAAAAAATATTTTAAAAAATTGAGAAGAAAAACTGAGAGAAAAAAATATTTTAAAAAATTGAGAAGAAAAACTGAGCAAAAAAGATTGAAAAAACTGAAGAAAAACTTAGAAAAAAACTAAAAAAAACTGTGAAAAAAAAGAACTGAGCAGAAAAACTGAGAAAAAAACTGACTAGAAAAACTGAGCAGAAAAACAGAGCAAAAAAACTGAGAAAAAAAAATATTTAAAAAAACTGAGCAGAAAAACTGTGCAGAAAAACTGAGAACAAACCTATTTAAAAAAACTGAAGAAAAACGGAGGAAAAAAACTGAGAAGAAAAACTGAGAAAAAAAGACTGAAAAAACTGAATAAAAACTTAGAAAAAATCTGAAAAAAACTGTGAAAAAAAAGAACTGAGCAGAAAAAATGAGAAAAAAACTGAGAAAAAAACTGACTAGAAAAACTGAGCAGAAAAACAGAGCAAAAAAATTGAGAAAAAAAATATTTAAAAAAACTGAGCAGAAAAACTGAGCAGAAAAACTGAGAAAAAAACCTATTGAAAAAAACTGAAGAAAAACGGAGGAAAAAAATTGAGAAGAAAAACTGAGCAAAAAAGAATGAAAAAACTGAAGAAAAACTTAGAAAAAATCTGTGAAAAAACTGTGAAAATAAAGAACTGAGAAGAAAAACTGAGAAAAAAATATTTTAAAAAATTGAGAAGAAAAACTGAGCAAAAAAGATTGAAAAAACTGAAGAAAAACTTAGAAAAAAACTGAAAAAACTGTGAAAAAGACGAACTGAGCAGAAAAACTGAGAAAAAAACTGAGAAAAAAAAAATTAAAAAAACTGAGCAGAAAAACTGAGCAGAAAAACTGAGAAAAAAACTATTTAAAAAAACTGAAAAAAAACGGAGGAAAAAAACTGAGAAGAAAAACTGAGAAAAAATCTGTGAAAAAAACTGTGAAAAAAAAGAACTGAGCAGAAAAACTGAGAAAAAAACTGAGAAAAATTTTTTTTTTAAAACTGAGCAGAAAAACTGAGCAGAAAAACTGAGAAAAAAAACTATTTAAAAAAACTGAAAAAAAACGGAGGAAAAAAACTGAGAAGAAAAACTGAGAAAAAATCTGTGAAAAAAACTGTGAAAAAAAAGAACTGAGCAGAAAAACTGAGAAAAAAAACTGTGAAAAAAAAGAACTGAGAAGAAAAACTAAGAGAAAAAAATATATTGAAAAATTGAGAAGAAAAACTGAGCAAAAAAGACTGAAAAAACTGGAGAAATACTTAGAAAAAATCTGTGAAAAAACTGTGAAAAAAAAGAACTGAGAAGAAAAACTGAGAAAAAAATATTTTAAAAAATTGAGAAGAAAAACTGAGCAAAAAAGATTGAAAAAACTGAAGAAAAACTTAGAAAAAAACTGAAAAAAACTGTGAAAAAAAAGAACTGAGCAGAAAAACTGAGAAAAAAACTGAGAAAAAAAATTAAAAAAAACTGAGCAGAAAAACTGAGAAAAAAACTATTTAAAAAAACTGAAGAAAAACGGAGGAAAAAAACTGAGAAGAAAAACTGAGAAAAAATCTGTGAAAAAAACTGAAAAAAAAGAACTGAGCAGAAAAACTGAGAAAAAAAACTGTGAAAAAAAAGAACTGAGAAGAAAAATTAAGAGAAAAAAATATATTGAAAAATTGAGAAGAAAAACTGAGCAAAAAAGACAGAAAAAATTGAAGAAAAACTTAAGAAAAACTTAAAAAAAAACAGAAAAAATCTGTGAAAAAAAAGAACTGAGCAGAAAAACTGAGAAAAAAACTGAGAAAAAAAAAATAAAAAAAAATAAAAACTGAGAAAAAAAACTGACTAGGAAAACTGAGCAGAAAAACTGAGCAGAAAAACTAAGAAAAAAAACTATTTAAAAAAACTGAAGAAAAACGGAGGAAAAAAACTGAGAAGAAAAACTGAGAAAAAAAGACTGAAAAAACTGAAGAAAAACTTAGAAAAAATCTGAAAAAAACTGTGAAAAAAAAGAACTGAGAAGAAAAACTGAGAAAAAAACTGACTAGAAAAACTGAGCTGAAAAACTGAGCAGAAAAACTGAGAAAAAAAACTAATTAAAAAAACTGAAGAAAAACGGAGGAAAAAAACTGAGAAGAAAAACTGAGAAAAAAAGACTGAAAAAACTGAAGAAAAACTTAGAAAAAATCTGTGAAAAAACTGTGAAAAAAAAGAACTGAGAAGAAAAATTGAGAGAAAAAAATATTTTAAAAAACTGAGCAAAAAAGACTGAAGCAACTGAAGAAAAACTTGGAAAAAAACTGAAAAAAACTGTGAAGAAAAAGAACTGAGCAGAAAAACTGAGAAAAAATCTGAGAAAAAAAAATTAAAAAAAAACTGAGCAGAAAAACTGAGCAGAAAAACTGAGAAAAAAAACTATTAAAAAAAACTGAAGACAAACTGAGGAAAAAAACTGAGAAGAAAAACTGAGAAAAAAACTGAGAAAATTTTTTTTTTAAAAACTGAGCAGAAAAACTGAGCAGAAAAACTGAGAAAAACCTGACTAGAAAAACTGAGCAGAAAAACTGAGAAGAAAAACTGAGAAAAAAAACTATTAAAAAAAGACTGAAAAAACTGAAGAAAAACTTAGAAAAACTCTGTGAAAAAAAACGTGAAAAAAAAGAACTGAGAAGAAAAACTGAGAAAAAAACTGACTAGAAAAACTGAGCAGAAAAACTGAGCAGAAAAACTGAGAAAAAAAACTATTAAAAAAAGACTGAAAAAACTGAAGAAAAACTTAGAAAAACTCTGTGAAAAGAACTGTGAAAAAAAAGAACTGAGCAGAAAAACTGAGAAAAAAAATTTGAAAAAACTGAGCAGAAAAACTGAGAAAAAAACCTATTTAAAAAAACTGAAGAAAAACGGAGGAAAAAAACTGAGAAGAAAAACTGAGAAAAAAAGACTGAAAAAACTGAAGAAAAATTTAGAAAAAATCTGTGAAAAAAACTGTGAAAAAAACTGTGAAAAATTGAACTGAGAAGAAAAACTGAGAAAAAAACTGACTAGAAAAACTGAGCAAAAAAACAGAGCAAAAAAACTGAGAAAAAAACCTATTTAAAAAAACTGAAGAAAAACGGAGGAAAAAAACTGAGAAGAAAAACGGAGAAAAAAAGACTGAAAAAACTGAAGAAAAACTTAGAAAAAATCTGAATAAAACTGTGAAAAAAAAGAACTGAGAAGAAAAACTGAGAAAAAAAGACTGAAAAAACTGAAGAAAAACTTAGAGAAAAACTGTGAAAAAAACTGTGAAAAGAACTGAGAAGAAAAACTGAGAAAAAAACTGACTAGAAAAACTGAGCAGAAAAACTGAGAAAAAAAACTATTAAAAAAAACTGAAGGAAAACGGAGGAAAAAAAACTGAGAAGAAAAACTGAGAAAAAAAGACTGAAAAAACTGAAGAAAAACTCAGAAAAACTCTGTGAAAAGAACTGTGAAAAAAAAGAACTGAGCAGAAAAACTGAGAAAAAAACTGACTAGAAAAACTGAGCAGAAAAACAGAGCAAAAAAACTGAGAAAAAAAAATATTTAAAAAAACTGAGCAGAAAAACTGAGCAGAAAAACTGAGAAAAATACCTATTTAAAAAAACTGAAGAAAAACGGAGGAAAAAAACTGAGAAGAAAAACTGAGAAAAAAAGACTGAAAAAACTGAAGAAAAACTGAGAAAAAATCTGAAAAAAATTGTGAATAAAAAGAACTGAGAAGAAAAACTGAGAAAAAAAGACTGAAAAAACTGAAGAAAAACTTAGAAAAAAACTAAAAAAAACTGTGAAAAAAAAGAACTGAGCAGAAAAACTGAGAAAAAAACTGAGAAAAAAAAATTTAAAAAAACTGATCAGAACAACTGAGCAGAAAAACTGAGAAGAAAAACTGAGAAAAAATCTGTGAAAAAAACTGTGAAAAAAAAGAACTGAGAAGAAAAACTGAGAAAAAAACTGACTAGAAAAACTGAGCAGAAAAACAGAGCAAAAAAACTGAGAAAAAAAAATATTTAAAAAAACTGAGCAGAAAAACTGTGCAGAAAAACTGAGAACAAACCTATTTTAAAAAACTGAAGAAAAACGGAGGAAAAAAACTGAGAAGAAAAACTGAGAAAAAAAGACTGAAAAAACTGAATAAAAACTTAGAAAAAATCTGAAAAAAACTGTGAAAAAAAAGAACTGAGCAGAAAAAATGAGAAAAAAACTGAGAAAAAAACTGACTAGAAAAACTGAGCAGAAAAACAGAGCAAAAAAATTGAGAAAAAAACCTATTGAAAAAAACTGAAGAAAAACGGAGGAAAAAAATTGAGAAGAAAAACTGAGCAAAAAAGAATGAAAAAACTGAAGAAAAACTTAGAAAAAATCTGTGAAAAAACTGTGAAAAAAAAGAACTGAGAAGAAAAACTGAGAAAAAAATATTTTAAAAAATTGAGAAGAAAAACTGAGCAAAAAAGATTGAAAAAACTGAAGAAAAACTTAGAAAAAAACTGAAAAAACTGTGAAAAAGACGAACTGAGCAGAAAAACTGAGAAAAAAACTGAGAAAAAAAAAATTAAAAAAACTGAGCAGAAAAACTGAGCAGAAAAACTGAGAAAAAAACTATTTAAAAAAACTGAAGAAAAACGGAGGAAAAAAACTGAGAAGAAAAACTGAGAAAAAATCTGTGAAAAAAACTGTGAAAAAAAAGAACTGAGCAGAAAAACTGAGAAAAAAACTGAGAAAAAATTTTTTTTTAAAACTGAGCAGAAAAACTGAGCAGAAAAACTGAGAAAAAAAACTATTTAAAAAAACTGAAAAAAAACGGAGGAAAAAAACTGAGAAGAAAAACTGAGAAAAAATCTGTGAAAAAAACTGTGAAAAAAAAGAACTGAGCAGAAAAACTGAGAAAAAAAACTGTGAAAAAAAAGAACTGAGAAGAAAAACTAAGAGAAAAAAATATATTGAAAAATTGAGAAGAAAAACTGAGCAAAAAAGACTGAAAAAACTGGAGAAATACTTAGAAAAAATCTGTGAAAAAACTGTGAAAAAAAAGAACTGAGAAGAAAAACTGAGAAAAAAATATTTAAAAAAATTGAGAAGAAAAACTGAGCAAAAAAGATTGAAAAAACTGAAGAAAAACTTAGAAAAAAACTGAAAAAAACTGTGAAAAAAAAGAACTGAGCAGAAAAACTGAGAAAAAAACTGAGAAAAAAAAATTAAAAAAAACTGAGCAGAAAAACTGAGAAAAAAACTATTTAAAAAAACTGAAGAAAAACGGAGGAAAAAAACTGAGAAAAAAAACTGAGAAAAAAACTGACTAGAAAAACTGAGCTGAAAAACTGAGCAGAAAAACTGAGAAAAAAAACTAATAAAAAAAACTGAAGAAAAACGGAGGAAAAAAACTGAGAAGAAAAACTGAGAAAAAAAGACTGAAAAAACTGAAGAAAAACTTGGAAAAAATCTGTGAAAAAACTGTGAAAAAAAAGAACTGAGAAGAAAAATTGAGAGAAAAAAATATTTTAAAAAACTGAGCAAAAAAGACTGAAGCAACTGAAGAAAAACTTGGAAAAAAACTGAAAAAAACTGTGAAGAAAAAGAACTGAGCAGAAAAACTGAGAAAAAATCTGAGAAAAAAAAAATTAAAAAAAAACTGAGCAGAAAAACTGAGGAAAAAAACTGAGAAGAAAAACTGAGAAAAAAACTGAGAAAAATTTTTTTTTAAAAACTGAGCAGAAAAACTGAGCAGAAAAACTGAGAAAAACCTGACTAGAAAAACTGAGCAGAAAAACTGAGCAGAAAAACTGAGAAAAAAAACTATTAAAAAAAGACTGAAAAAACTGAAGAAAAACTTAGAAAAACTCTGTGAAAAAAACCGTGAAAAAAAAGAACTGAGAAGAAAAACTGAGAAAAAAACTGACTAGAAAAACTGAGCAGAAAAACTGAGCAGAAAAACTGAGCAGAAAAACTGAGAAAAAAAACTATTAAAAAAAACTGAAGACAAACTGAGGAAAAAAACTGAGAAGAAAAACTGAGAAAAAAACTGAGAAAATTTTTTTTTAAAAAACTGAGCAGAAAAACTGAGCAGAAAAACTGAGAAAAACCTGACTAGAAAAACTGAGCAGAAAAACTGAGAAGAAAAACTGAGAAAAAAAACTATTAAAAAAAGACTGAAAAAACTGAAGAAAAACTTAGAAAAACTCTGTGAAAAAAAACGTGAAAAAAAAGAACTGAGAAGAAAAACTGAGAAAAAAACTGACTAGAAAAACTGAGCAGAAAAACTGAGCAGAAAAACTGAGAAAAAAAACTATTAAAAAAAGACTGAAAAAACTGAAGAAAAACTTAGAAAAACTCTGTGAAAAGAACTGTGAAAAAAAAGAACTGAGCAGAAAAACTGAGAAAAAAAATTTGAAAAAACTGAGCAGAAAAACTGAGAAAAAAACCTATTTAAAAAAACTGAAGAAAAACGGAGGAAAAAAACTGAGAAGAAAAACTGAGAAAAAAAGACTGAAAAAACTGAAGAAAAATTTAGAAAAAATCTGTGAAAAAAACTGTGAAAAAAACTGTGAAAAATTGAACTGAGAAGAAAAACTGAGAAAAAAACTGACTAGAAAAACTGAGCAAAAAAACAGAGCAAAAAAACTGAGAAAAAAACCTATTTAAAAAAACTGAAGAAAAACGGAGGAAAAAAACTGAGAAGAAAAACGGAGAAAAAAAGACTGAAAAAACTGAAGAAAAACTTAGAAAAAATCTGAATAAAACTGTGAAAAAAAAGAACTGAGAAGAAAAACTGAGAAAAAAAGACTGAAAAAACTGAAGAAAAACTTAGAGAAAAACTGTGAAAAAAACTGTGAAAAGAACTGAGAAGAAAAACTGAGAAAAAAACTGACTAGAAAAACTGAGCAGAAAAACTGAGCAGAAAAACTGAGAAAAAAAACTATTAAAAAAAACTGAAGGAAAACGGAGGAAAAAAACTGAGAAGAAAAACTGAGAAAAAAAGACTGAAAAAACTGAAGAAAAACTCAGAAAAACTCTGTGAAAAGAACTGTGAAAAAAAAGAACTGAGCAGAAAAACTGAGAAAAAAACTGACTAGAAAAACTGAGCAGAAAAACAGAGCAAAAAAACTGAGAAAAAAAAATATTTAAAAAAACTGAGCAGAAAAACTGAGCAGAAAAACTGAGAAAAATACCTATTTAAAAAAACTGAAGAAAAACGGAGGAAAAAAACTGAGAAGAAAAACTGAGAAAAAAAGACTGAAAAAACTGAAGAAAAACTTAGAAAAAATCTGAAAAAAATTGTGAATAAAAAGAACTGAGAAGAAAAACTGAGAAAAAAAGACTGAAAAAACTGAAGAAAAACTTAGAAAAAATCTGTGAAAAAAGCTGTGAATAAAACTGAAAAGAACTGAGAATAAAAGACTGAACAAACTGAAGAAAAACTTAGAAAAAAACTGAAAAGAACTGAGAATAAAAGACTGAACAAACTGAAGAAAAACTTAGAAAAAAAACTGTGAAAAAAAAGAACTGAGAAGAAAAACTGAGAAAAAAATATTTTAAAAAATTGAGAAGAAAAACTGAGCAAAAAAGATTGAAAAAACTGAAGAAAAACTTAGAAAAAAACTGAAAAAAACTGTGAAAAAAAAGAACTGAGCAGAAAAACTGAGAAAAAAACTGAGAAAAAAAAAATTTAAAAAAACTGAGCAGAAAAACTGAGAAAAAAACTATTTAAAAAAACTGAAGAAAAACGGAGGAAAAAAACTGAGAAGAAAAACTGAGAAAAAATCTGTGAAAAAAACTGTGAAAAAAAAGAACTGAGCAGAAAAACTGAGAAAAAAACTGAGAAAATTTTTTTTTAAAAAACTGAGCAGAAAAACTGAGCAGAAAAACTGAGAAAAAAAACTAGTTAAAAAAACTGAAACAAAACGGAGGAAAAAAACTGAGAAGAAAAACTGAGAAAAAATCTGTGAAAAAAACTGTGAAAAAAAAGAACTGAGCAGAAAAACTGAGAAAAAAAACTGTGAAAAAAAAGAACTGAGAAGAAAAATTAAGAGAAAAAAATATATTGAAAAATTGAGAAGAAAAACTGAGCAAAAAAAACAGAAAAAATCTGTGAAAAAAAAGAACTGAGCAGAAAAACTGAGAAAAAAACTGAGAAAAAAAAAATAAAAAAAAAGAAAAACTGAGAAAAAAAACTGACTAGGAAAACTGAGCAGAAAAACTGAGCAGAAAAACTAAGAAAAAAAACTATTTAAAAAAACTGAAGAAAAACGGAGGAAAAAAACTGAGAAGAAAAACTGAGAAAAAAAGACTGAAAAAACTGAAGAAAAACTTAGAAAAAATCTGAAAAAAACTGTGAAAAAAAAGAACTGAGAAGAAAAACTGAGAAAAAAACTGACTAGAAAAACTGAGCTGAAAAACTGAGCAGAAAAACTGAGAAAAAAAACTAATAAAAAAAACTGAAGAAAAACGGAGGAAAAAAACTGAGAAGAAAAACTGAGAAAAAAAGACTGAAAAAACTGAAGAAAAACTTAGAAAAAATCTGTGAAAAAACTGTGAAAAAAAAGAACTGAGAAGAAAAATTGAGAGAAAAAAATATTTTAAAAAATTGAGAAGAAAAACTGAGCAAAAAAGACTGAAGCAACTGAAGAAAAACTTGGAAAAAAACTGAAAAAAACTGTGAAGAAAAAGAACTGAGCAGAAAAACTGAGAAAAAATCTGAGAAAAAAAATTTAAAAAAAACTGAGCAGAAAAACTGAGCAGAAAAACTGAGAAAAAAAACTATTAAAAAAAACTGAAGACAAACTGAGGAAAAAAACTGAGAAGAAAAACTGAGAAAAAAACTGAGAAAATTTTTTTTTTAAAAACTGAGCAGAAAAACTGAGCAGAAAAACTGAGAAAAAAAACTATTAAAAAAAGACTGAAAAAACTGAAGAAAAACTTAGAAAAACTCTGTGAAAAGCACTGTGAAAAAAAAGAACTGAGCAGAAAAACTGAGAAAAAAAATTTGAAAAAACTGAGCAGAAAAACTGAGAAAAAAACCTATTTAAAAAAACTGAAGAAAAACGGAGGAAAAAAACTGAGAAGAAAAACTGAGAAAAAAAGACTGAAAAAACTGAAGAAAAATTTAGAAAAAATCTGTGAAAAAAACTGTGAAAAAAACTGTAAAAAATTGAACTGAGAAGAAAAACTGAGAAAAAAACTGACTAGAAAAACTGAGCAGAAAAACAGAGCAAAAAAACTGAGAAAAAAACCTATTTAAAAAAACTGAAGAAAAACGGAGGAAAAAAACTGAGAAGAAAAACGGAGAAAAAAAGACTGAAAAAACTGAAGAAAAACTTAGAAAAAATCTGAATAAAACTGTGAAAAAAAAGAACTGAGAAGAAAAACTGAGAAAAAAAGACTGAAAAAACTGAAGAAAAACTTAGAGAAAAACTGAAAAAAACTGTGAAAAGAAATGAGAAGAAAAACTGAGAAAAAAACTGACTAGAAAAACTGAGCAGAAAAACAGAGCAAAAAAACTGAGAAAAAAAAATGTTAAAAAAAACTAAGAAAAACAGAGCATAAAACTGAGAAAAAAAAATATTTAAAAAACTGAGAAGAAAAACTGAGCAAAAAAGAATGAAAAAACTTAAGAAAAACTTAGAAAAAACTGAAAAAAACTGTGAAAAAAAAGAACTGAGAAGAAAAACTGAGAAAAAAACTGACTCGAAAAACGGAGCAGAAAAACTGAGAAGAAAAACTGAGCAAAAAAACTGAAGAAAAACGGAGGGAAAAAACTGAGAAGAAAAACTGAGCAAAAAAGACTGAAAAAACTGAAGAAAAACTGAGAAAAATACTGCAAAAAACTGTGAAAAAAAAGAACTGAGCAGAAAAACTGAGAAAAAAACTGAGAAAAATTTTTTTTTTAAAAACTGAGCAGAAAAACTGAGCAGAAAAACTGAGAAAAAAAACTATTTAAAAAAACTGAAGAAAAACGGAGGAACAAAACTGAGAAGAAAAACTGAGAAAAAATCTGTGAAAAAAACTGTGAAAAAAAAAACAGAGAAGAAAAACTGAGAAAAAAACTGACTAGAAAAACTGAGCAGAACAACAGAGCAAAAAAACTGAGAAAAAAAAATATTTAAAAAAACTGAGCAGAAAAACTGAGCAGAAAAACTGAGAAAAAAAGTCTGAAAAAACTGAAGAAAAACTTAGAATAAATCTGAAAAAAAAATTGTGAAAAAAAAGAACTGAGAAGAAAAACTGAGAAAAAAAGACTGAAAAAACTGAAGAAAAACTTAGAAAAAATCTGTGAAACAAACTGTGAAAAAAACTGAGAATAAAAGACTGAACAAACTGAAGAAAAACTTAGAAAAAATCTGTGAAAAAACTGTGAAAAAAAAGAACTGAGCAGAAAAACTGAGAAAAAAATCTAGTTAAAAAAACTGAAGAAAAACGGAGGAAAAAAACTGAGAAGAAAAACTGAGAAAAAAAGACTGAAAAAACTGAAGAAAAACTTAGAAAAAATCTGAAAAAAATTGTGAAAAAAAAGAACTGAGAAGAAAAACTGAGAAAAAAAGACTGAAAAAACTGAAGAAAAACTTAGAAAAAACCTGTGAAACAAACTGTGAAAAAAACTGAGAATAAAACTCTGAAAAAAACTGTGAAAAAAATGAAGAACTGAGAAGAAAAAATGAGAAAAAAACTGACTAGAAAAACGGAGCAGAAAAACAGAGCAAAAAAACTGAGAAAAAAAATATTAAAAAAAACTAAGAAAAACAGAGCATAAAACTGAGAAAAAAAAAATATTAAAAAAACTGAGAAGAAAAACTGAGCAAAAAAGAATGAAAAAACTTAAGAAAAACTTAGAAAAAAACTGAAAAAAACTGTGAAAAAAAAGAACTGAGACGAAAAACTGAGAAAAAAACTGACTCGAAAAACTGAGCAGAAAAACTGAGCAGAAAAACTGAGAAAAAAAACTAATAAAAAAAACTGAAGAAAAACGGAGGAAAAAAACTGAGAAGAAAAACTGAGAAAAAAAGACTGAAAAAACTGAAGAAAAACTTAGAAAAAATCTGAAAAAACTGTGAAAAAAAAGAACTGAGGAGAAAAACTGAGAGAAAAAGTATTTTATAAAATTGAGAAGAAAAACTGAGCAAAAAAGACTGAAAAAACTGAAGAAAAACTTAGAAAAAAACTGAAAAAAACTGTGAAAAAAAAGAACTGAGCAGAAAAACTGAGAAAAAAACTGAGAAAAAAAAAATTAAAAAAAACTGAGCAGAAAAACTGAGCAGAAAAACTGAGAAAAAAAACTATTTAAAAAAACTGAAGAAAAACGGAGGAACAAAACTGAGAAGAAAAACTGAGAAAAAATCAGTGAAAAAAACTGTGAAAAAAAAGAACAGAGAAGAAAAACTGAGAAAAAAACTGACTAGAAAAACTGAGCAGAAAAACAGAGCAAAAAACTGAGAAAAAAAAATATTTAAAAAAACTGAGCAGAAAAACTGAGCAGAAAAACTGAGAAAAAAACCTATTTAAAAAAACTGAAGAAAAACGGAGGAAAAAAACTGAGAAGAAAAACTGAGAAAAAAAGACTGAAAAAACTGAAGAAAAACTTAGAAAAAATCTGTGAAAAAACTGTGAAAAAAAAGAACTGAGAAGAAAAACTGAGAAAAAAAGACTGAAAAAACTGAAGAAAAACTTAGAAAAAATCTGTGAAACAAACTGTGAAAAAAACTGAGAATAAAAGACTGAACAAACTGAAGAAAAACTTAGAAAAAAACTGTGAAAAAAACTCTGAAAAAAACTGTGAAAAAAATGAAGAACTGAGAAGAAAAAATGAGAAAAAAACTGACTAGAGAAACGGAGCAGAAAAACAGAGCAAAAAAACTGAGAAAAAAAAATATTAAAAAAAACTAAGAAAAACAGAGCATAAAACTGAGAAAAAAAAATATTAAAAAAACTGAGAAGAAAAACTGAGCAAAAAAGAATGAAAAAACTGAAGAAAAACTTTGAAAAAAACTGAAAAAAACTGTGAAAAAAAAGAACTGAGACGAAAAACTGAGAAAAAAACTGACTCGAAAAACAGAGCAGAAAAACTGAGCAGAAAAACTGAGAAAAAAAACTAATAAAAAAAACTGAAGAAAAACGGAGGAAAAAAACTGAGAAGAAAAACTGAGAAAAAAAGACTGAAAAAACTGAAGAAAAACTTAGAAAAAATCTGAAAAAACTGTGAAAAAAAAGAACTGAGAAGAAAAACTGAGAGAAAAAATATTTTATAAAATTGAGAAGAAAAACTGAGCAAAAAAGACTGAGAAAACTGAAGAAAAACTTAGAAAAAAACTGAAAAAAACTGTGAAAAAAAAGAACTGAGCAGAAAAACTGAGAAAAAAACTGAGAAAAAAAAAATTAAAAAAAACTGAGCAGAAAAACTGAGCAGAAAAACTGAGAAAAAAAACTATTTAAAAAAACTGAAGAAAAACGGAGGAACAAAACTGAGAAGAAAAACTGAGAAAAAATCTGTGAAAAAAACTGTGAAAAAAAAGAACAGAGAAGAAAAACTGAGAAAAAAACTGACTAGAAAAACTGAGCAGAAAAACAGAGCAAAAAACTGAGAAAAAAAAATATTTAAAAAAACTGAGCAGAAAAACTGAGCAGAAAAACTGAGAAAAAAACCTATTTAAAAAAACTGAAGAAAAACGGAGGAAAAAAATTGAGAAGAAAAACTGAGAAAAAAAGACTGAAAAAACTGAAGAAAAACTTAGAAAAAATCTGAAAAAAATTGTGAAAAAAAAGAACTGAGAAGAAAAACTGAGAAAAAAAGACTGAAAAAACTGAAGAAAAACTTAGAAAAAATCTGTGAAACAAACTGTGAAAGAAACTGAGAATAAAAGACTGAACAAACTGAAGAAAAACTTAGAAAAAAACTGAAAAAAACTGTGAAAAAAAAGAACTGAGCAGAAAAACTGAGAAAAAAACTGAGAAAAAAAAAATTAAAAAAAACTGAGCAGAAAAACTGAGCAGAAAAACTGAGAAAAAAAACTATTTAAAAAAACTGAAGAAAAACGGAGGAACAAAACTGAGAAGAAAAACTGAGAAAAAATCTGTGAAAAAAACTGTGAAAAAAAAGAACAGAGAAGAAAAACTGACAAAAAACTGACTAGAAAAACTGAGCAGAAAAACAGAGCAAAAAAACTGAGAAAAAAAAATATTTAAAAGAACTGAGCAGAAAAACTGAGCAGAAAAACTGAGAAAAAAACCTATTTAAAAAAACTGAAAAAAAACGGAGGAAAAAAACTGAGAAGAAAAACTGAGAAAAAAAGACTGAAAAAACTGAAGAAAAACTTAGAAAAAATCTGAAAAAAATTGTGAAAAAAAAGAACTGAGAAGAAAAACTGAGAAAAAAAGACTGAAAAAACTGAAGAATAACTTAGAAAAAATCTGTGAAAAAAGCTGTGAAAAAAACTGAAAAGAACTGAGAATAAAAGACTGAACAAACTGAAGAAAAACTTAGAAAAAAACTGTGAAAAAAACTCTGAAAAAAACTGTGCAAAACAAGAACTGAGAAGAAAAACTGAGAAAACAACTGACTAGAAAAACGGAGCAGAAAATCAGAGCAAAAAAACTGAGAAAAAAAATATAAAAAAAAACTAAGAAAAACAGAGCAAAAAAACTGAGAAAAAAAAATGTTAAAAAAACTGAGAGCAAAAAAGAATGAAAAAACTTAAGAAAAACTTAGAAAAAATCTGTGAAACAAACTGTGAAAAAAACTGAAAAGAACTGAGAATAAAAGACTGAACAAACTGAAGAAAAACTTAGAAAAAAACTGTGAAAAAAAGACTGAAAAAACTGAAGAAAAACTTAGAAAAAATCTGTGAAAAAACTGTGAAAAAAAAGAACTGAGAAGAAAAACTGAGAGAAAAAATATTTTAAAAAATTGAGAAGAAAAACTGAGCAAAAAAGACTGAAAAAACTGAAGAAAAACTTAGAAAAAAACTGAAAAAAACTGTGAAAAAAAAGAACTGAGCAGAAAAACTGAGAAAAAAACTGAGAAAAAAAAAAATTAAAAAAAACTGAGCAGAAAAACTGAGCAGAAAAACTGAGAAAAAAAACTATTTAAAAAAACTAAGAAAAACAGAGCATAAAACTGAGAAAAAAAAATATTAAAAAAACTGAGAAGAAAAACTGAGCAAAAAAGAATGAAAAAACTGAAGAAAAACTTAGAAAAAAACTGAAAAAAACTGTGAAAAAAAAGAACTGAGACGAAAAACTGAGAAAAAAACTGACTCGAAAAACTGAGCAGAAAAACTGAGCAGAAAAACTGAGAAAAAAAACTAATAAAAAAAACTGAAGAAAAGCGGAGGAAAAAAACTGAGAAGAATAACTGAGAAAAAAAGACTGAAAAAACTGAAGAAAAACTTAGAAAAAATCTGAAAAAACTGTGAAAAAAAAGAACTGAGAAGAAAAACTGAGAGAAAAAATATTTTATAAAATTGAGAAGAAAAACTGAGCAAAAAAGACTGAAAAAACTGAAGAAAAACTTAGAAAAAAACTGAAAAAAACTGTGAAAAAAAAGAACTGAGCAGAAAAACTGAGAAAAAAACTGAGAAAAAAAAAATTAAAAAAAACTGAGCAGAAAAACTGAGCAGAAAAACTGAGAAAAAAAACTATTTAAAAAAACTGAAGAAAAACGGAGGAACAAAACTGAGAAGAAAAACTGAGAAAAAATCTGTGAAAAAAACTGTGAAAAAAAAGAACAGAGAAGAAAAACTGAGAAAAAAACTGACTAGAAAAACTGAGCAGAAAAACAGAGCAAAAAACTGAGAAAAAAAATATTTAAAAAAACTGAGCAGAAAAACTGAGCAGAAAAACTGAGAAAAAAACCTATTTAAAAAAACTGAAGAAAAACGGAGGAAAAAAACTGAGAAGAAAAACTGAGAAAAAAAGACTGAAAAAACTGAAGAAAAACTTAGAAAAAATCTGAAAAAAATTGTGAAAAAAAAGAACTGAGAAGAAAAACTGAGAAAAAAAGACTGAAAAAACTGAAGAAAAACTTAGAAAACATCTGTGAAACAAACTGTGAAAAAAACTGAGAATAAAAGACTGAACAAACTGAAGAAAAACTTAGAAAAAATCTGTGAAAAAACTGTGCAAAAAAAGAACTGAGCAGAAAAACTGAGAAAAAAATCTAGTTAAAAAAACTGAAGAAAAACGGAGGAAAAAAACTGAGAAGAAAAACTGAGAAAAAAAGACTGAAAAAACTGAAGAAAAACTTAGAAAAAATCTGAAAAAAATTGTGAAAAAAAAGAACTGAGAAGAAAAACTGAGAAAAAAAGACTGAAAAAACTGAAGAAAAACTTAGAAAAAACCTGTGAAACAAACTGTGAAAAAAACTGAGAATAAAACTCTGAAAAAAACTGTGAAAAAAATGAAGAACTGAGAAGAAAAAATGAGAAAAAAACTGACTAGAAAAACGGAGCAGAAAAACAGAGCAAAAAAACTGAGAAAAAAAATATTAAAAAAAACTAAGAAAAACAGAGCATAAAACTGAGAAAAAAAAAATATTAAAAAAACTGAGAAGAAAAACTGAGCAAAAAAGAATGAAAAAACTTAAGAAAAACTTAGAAAAAAACTGAAAAAAACTGTGAAAAAAAAGAACTGAGACGAAAAACTGAGAAAAAAACTGACTCGAAAAACTGAGCAGAAAAACTGAGCAGAAAAACTGAGAAAAAAAACTAATAAAAAAAACTGAAGAAAAACGGAGGAAAAAAACTGAGAAGAAAAACTGAGAAAAAAAGACTGAAAAAACTGAAGAAAAACTTAGAAAAAATCTGAAAAAACTGTGAAAAAAAAGAACTGAGGAGAAAAACTGAGAGAAAAAGTATTTTATAAAATTGAGAAGAAAAACTGAGCAAAAAAGACTGAAAAAACTGAAGAAAAACTTAGAAAAAAACTGAAAAAAACTGTGAAAAAAAAGAACTGAGCAGAAAAACTGAGAAAAAAACTGAGAAAAAAAAAATTAAAAAAAACTGAGCAGAAAAACTGAGCAGAAAAACTGAGAAAAAAAACTATTTAAAAAAACTGAAGAAAAACGGAGGAACAAAACTGAGAAGAAAAACTGAGAAAAAATCAGTGAAAAAAACTGTGAAAAAAAAGAACAGAGAAGAAAAACTGAGAAAAAAACTGACTAGAAAAACTGAGCAGAAAAACAGAGCAAAAAACTGAGAAAAAAAAATATTTAAAAAAACTGAGCAGAAAAACTGAGCAGAAAAACTGAGAAAAAAACCTATTTAAAAAAACTGAAGAAAAACGGAGGAAAAAAACTGAGAAGAAAAACTGAGAAAAAAAGACTGAAAAAACTGAAGAAAAACTTAGAAAAAATCTGTGAAAAAACTGTGAAAAAAAAGAACTGAGAAGAAAAACTGAGAAAAAAAGACTGAAAAAACTGAAGAAAAACTTAGAAAAAATCTGTGAAACAAACTGTGAAAAAAACTGAGAATAAAAGACTGAACAAACTGAAGAAAAACTTAGAAAAAAACTGTGAAAAAAACTCTGAAAAAAACTGTGAAAAAAATGAAGAACTGAGAAGAAAAAATGAGAAAAAAACTGACTAGAAAAACGGAGCAGAAAAACAGAGCAAAAAAACTGAGAAAAAAAAATATTAAAAAAAACTAAGAAAAACAGAGCATAAAACTGAGAAAAAAAAATATTAAAAAAACTGAGAAGAAAAACTGAGCAAAAAAGAATGAAAAAACTGAAGAAAAACTTTGAAAAAAACTGAAAAAAACTGTGAAAAAAAAGAACTGAGACGAAAAACTGAGAAAAAAACTGACTCGAAAAACAGAGCAGAAAAACTGAGCAGAAAAACTGAGAAAAAAAACTAATAAAAAAAACTGAAGAAAAACGGAGGAAAAAAACTGAGAAGAAAAACTGAGAAAAAAAGACTGAAAAAACTGAAGAAAAACTTAGAAAAAATCTGAAAAAACTGTGAAAAAAAAGAACTGAGAAGAAAAACTGAGAGAAAAAATATTTTATAAAATTGAGAAGAAAAACTGAGCAAAAAAGACTGAGAAAACTGAAGAAAAACTTAGAAAAAAACTGAAAAAAACTGTGAAAAAAAAGAACTGAGCAGAAAAACTGAGAAAAAAACTGAGAAAAAAAAAATTAAAAAAAACTGAGCAGAAAAACTGAGCAGAAAAACTGAGAAAAAAAACTATTTAAAAAAACTGAAGAAAAACGGAGGAACAAAACTGAGAAGAAAAACTGAGAAAAAATCTGTGAAAAAAACTGTGAAAAAAAAGAACAGAGAAGAAAAACTGAGAAAAAAACTGACTAGAAAAACTGAGCAGAAAAACAGAGCAAAAAACTGAGAAAAAAAAATATTTAAAAAAACTGAGCAGAAAAACTGAGCAGAAAAACTGAGAAAAAAACCTATTTAAAAAAACTGAAGAAAAACGGAGGAAAAAAATTGAGAAGAAAAACTGAGAAAAAAAGACTGAAAAAACTGAAGAAAAACTTAGAAAAAATCTGAAAAAAATTGTGAAAAAAAAGAACTGAGAAGAAAAACTGAGAAAAAAAGACTGAAAAAACTGAAGAAAAACTTAGAAAAAATCTGTGAAACAAACTGTGAAAAAAACTGAGAATAAAAGACTGAACAAACTGAAGAAAAACTTAGAAAAAAACTGAAAAAAACTGTGAAAAAAAAGAACTGAGCAGAAAAACTGAGAAAAAAACTGAGAAAAAAAAAATTAAAAAAAACTGAGCAGAAAAACTGAGCAGAAAAACTGAGAAAAAAAACTATTTAAAAAAACTGAAGAAAAACGGAGGAACAAAACTGAGAAGAAAAACTGAGAAAAAATCTGTGAAAAAAACTGTGAAAAAAAAGAACAGAGAAGAAAAACTGACAAAAAACTGACTAGAAAAACTGAGCAGAAAAACAGAGCAAAAAAACTGAGAAAAAAAAATATTTAAAAGAACTGAGCAGAAAAACTGAGCAGAAAAACTGAGAAAAAAACCTATTTAAAAAAACTGAAAAAAAACGGAGGAAAAAAACTGAGAAGAAAAACTGAGAAAAAAAGACTGAAAAAACTGAAGAAAAACTTAGAAAAAATCTGAAAAAAATTGTGAAAAAAAAGAACTGAGAAGAAAAACTGAGAAAAAAAGACTGAAAAAACTGAAGAAAAACTTAGAAAAAATCTGTGAAACAAACTGTGAAAAAAACTGAGAATAAAAGACTGAACAAACTGAAGAAAAACTTAGAAAAAAACTGAAAAAAACTGTGAAAAAAAAGAACTGAGCAGAAAAACTGAGAAAAAAACTGAGAAAAAAAAAATTAAAAAAAACTGAGCAGAAAAACTGAGCAGAAAAACTGAGAAAAAAAACTATTTAAAAAAACTGAAGAAAAACGGAGGAACAAAACTGAGAAGAAAAACTGAGAAAAAATCTGTGAAAAAAACTGTGAAAAAAAAGAACAGAGAAGAAAAACTGACAAAAAACTGACTAGAAAAACTGAGCAGAAAAACAGAGCAAAAAAACTGAGAAAAAAAAATATTTAAAAGAACTGAGCAGAAAAACTGAGCAGAAAAACTGAGAAAAAAACCTATTTAAAAAAACTGAAAAAAAACGGAGGAAAAAAACTGAGAAGAAAAACTGAGAAAAAAAGACTGAAAAAACTGAAGAAAAACTTAGAAAAAATCTGAAAAAAATTGTGAAAAAAAAGAACTGAGAAGAAAAACTGAGAAAAAAAGACTGAAAAAACTGAAGAAAAACTTAGAAAAAATCTGTGAAACAAACTGTGAAAAAAACTGAGAATAAAAGACTGAACAAACTGAAGAAAAACTTAGAAAAAAACTGAAAAAAACTGTGAAAAAAAAGAACTGAGCAGAAAAACTGAGAAAAAAACTGAGAAAAAAAAAATTAAAAAAAACTGAGCAGAAAAACTGAGCAGAAAAACTGAGAAAAAAAACTATTTAAAAAAACTGAAGAAAAACGGAGGAACAAAACTGAGAAGAAAAACTGAGAAAAAATCTGTGAAAAAAACTGTGAAAAAAAAGAACAGAGAAGAAAAACTGACAAAAAACTGACTAGAAAAACTGAGCAGAAAAACAGAGCAAAAAAACTGAGAAAAAAAAATATTTAAAAGAACTGAGCAGAAAAACTGAGCAGAAAAACTGAGAAAAAAACCTATTTAAAAAAACTGAAAAAAAACGGAGGAAAAAAACTGAGAAGAAAAACTGAGAAAAAAAGACTGAAAAAACTGAAGAAAAACTTAGAAAAAATCTGAAAAAAATTGTGAAAAAAAAGAACTGAGAAGAAAAACTGAGAAAAAAAGACTGAAAAAACTGAAGAATAACTTAGAAAAAATCTGTGAAAAAAGCTGTGAAAAAAACTGAAAAGAACTGAGAATAAAAGACTGAACAAACTGAAGAAAAACTTAGAAAAAAACTGTGAAAAAAACTCTGAAAAAAACTGTGCAAAACAAGAACTGAGAAGAAAAACTGAGAAAACAACTGACTAGAAAAACGGAGCAGAAAATCAGAGCAAAAAAACTGAGAAAAAAAATATAAAAAAAAACTAAGAAAAACAGAGCAAAAAAACTGAGAAAAAAAAATGTTAAAAAAACTGAGAGCAAAAAAGAATGAAAAAACTTAAGAAAAACTTAGAAAAAATCTGTGAAACAAACTGTGAAAAAAACTGAAAAGAACTGAGAATAAAAGACTGAACAAACTGAAGAAAAACTTAGAAAAAAACTGTGAAAAAAAGACTGAAAAAACTGAAGAAAAACTTAGAAAAAATCTGTGAAAAAACTGTGAAAAAAAAGAACTGAGAAGAAAAACTGAGAGAAAAAATATTTTATAAAATTGAGAAGAAAAACTGAGCAAAAAAGACTGAAAAAACTGAAGAAAAACTTAGAAAAAAACTGAAAAAAACTGTGAAAAAAAAGAACTGAGCAGAAAAACTGAGAAAAAAACTGAGAAAAAAAAAAATTAAAAAAAACTGAGCAGAAAAACTGAGCAGAAAAACTGAGAAAAAAAACTATTTAAAAAAACTAAGAAAAACAGAGCATAAAACTGAGAAAAAAAAATATTAAAAAAACTGAGAAGAAAAACTGAGCAAAAAAGAATGAAAAAACTGAAGAAAAACTTAGAAAAAAACTGAAAAAAACTGTGAAAAAAAAGAACTGAGACGAAAAACTGAGAAAAAAACTGACTCGAAAAACTGAGCAGAAAAACTGAGCAGAAAAACTGAGAAAAAAAACTAATAAAAAAAACTGAAGAAAAGCGGAGGAAAAAAACTGAGAAGAATAACTGAGAAAAAAAGACTGAAAAAACTGAAGAAAAACTTAGAAAAAATCTGAAAAAACTGTGAAAAAAAAGAACTGAGAAGAAAAACTGAGAGAAAAAATATTTTATAAAATTGAGAAGAAAAACTGAGCAAAAAAGACTGAAAAAACTGAAGAAAAACTTAGAAAAAAACTGAAAAAAACTGTGAAAAAAAAGAACTGAGCAGAAAAACTGAGAAAAAAACTGAGAAAAAAAAAATTAAAAAAAACTGAGCAGAAAAACTGAGCAGAAAAACTGAGAAAAAAAACTATTTAAAAAAACTGAAGAAAAACGGAGGAACAAAACTGAGAAGAAAAACTGAGAAAAAATCTGTGAAAAAAACTGTGAAAAAAAAGAACAGAGAAGAAAAACTGAGAAAAAAACTGACTAGAAAAACTGAGCAGAAAAACAGAGCAAAAAACTGAGAAAAAAAATATTTAAAAAAACTGAGCAGAAAAACTGAGCAGAAAAACTGAGAAAAAAACCTATTTAAAAAAACTGAAGAAAAACGGAGGAAAAAAACTGAGAAGAAAAACTGAGAAAAAAAGACTGAAAAAACTGAAGAAAAACTTAGAAAAAATCTGAAAAAAATTGTGAAAAAAAAGAACTGAGAAGAAAAACTGAGAAAAAAAGACTGAAAAAACTGAAGAAAAACTTAGAAAACATCTGTGAAACAAACTGTGAAAAAAACTGAGAATAAAAGACTGAACAAACTGAAGAAAAACTTAGAAAAAATCTGTGAAAAAACTGTGCAAAAAAAGAACTGAGCAGAAAAACTGAGAAAAAAATCTAGTTAAAAAAACTGAAGAAAAACGGAGGAAAAAAACTGAGAAGAAAAACTGAGAAAAAAAGACTGAAAAAACTGAAGAAAAACTTAGAAAAAATCTGAAAAAAATTGTGAAAAAAAAGAACTGAGAAGAAAAACTGAGAAAAAAAGACTGAAAAAACTGAAGAAAAACTTAGAAAAAACCTGTGAAACAAACTGTGAAAAAAACTGAGAATAAAACTCTGAAAAAAACTGTGAAAAAAATGAAGAACTGAGAAGAAAAAATGAGAAAAAAACTGACTAGAAAAACGGAGCAGAAAAACAGAGCAAAAAAACTGAGAAAAAAAATATAAAAAAAAACTAAGAAAAACAGAGCATAAAACTGAGAAAAAAAAAATATTAAAAAAACTGAGAAGAAAAACTGAGCAAAAAAGAATGAAAAAACTTAAGAAAAACTTAGAAAAAAACTGAAAAAAACTGTGAAAAAAAAGAACTGAGACGAAAAACTGAGAAAAAAACTGACTCGAAAAACTGAGCAGAAAAACTGAGCAGAAAAACTGAGAAAAAAAACTAATAAAAAAAACTGAAGAAAAACGGAGGAAAAAAACTGAGAAGAAAAACTGAGAAAAAAAGACTGAAAAAACTGAAGAAAAACTTAGAAAAAATCTGAAAAAACTGTGAAAAAAAAGAACTGAGGAGAAAAACTGAGAGAAAAAGTATTTTATAAAATTGAGAAGAAAAACTGAGCAAAAAAGACTGAAAAAACTGAAGAAAAACTTAGAAAAAAACTGAAAAAAACTGTGAAAAAAAAGAACTGAGCAGAAAAACTGAGAAAAAAACTGAGAAAAAAAAAATTAAAAAAAACTGAGCAGAAAAACTGAGCAGAAAAACTGAGAAAAAAAACTATTTAAAAAAACTGAAGAAAAACGGAGGAACAAAACTGAGAAGAAAAACTGAGAAAAAATCAGTGAAAAAAACTGTGAAAAAAAAGAACAGAGAAGAAAAACTGAGAAAAAAACTGACTAGAAAAACTGAGCAGAAAAACAGAGCAAAAAACTGAGAAAAAAAAATATTTAAAAAAACTGAGCAGAAAAACTGAGCAGAAAAACTGAGAAAAAAACCTATTTAAAAAAACTGAAGAAAAACGGAGGAAAAAAACTGAGAAGAAAAACTGAGAAAAAAAGACTGAAAAAACTGAAGAAAAACTTAGAAAAAATCTGTGAAAAAACTGTGAAAAAAAAGAACTGAGAAGAAAAACTGAGAAAAAAAGACTGAAAAAACTGAAGAAAAACTTAGAAAAAATCTGTGAAACAAACTGTGAAAAAAACTGAGAATAAAAGACTGAACAAACTGAAGAAAAACTTAGAAAAAAACTGTGAAAAAAACTCTGAAAAAAACTGTGAAAAAAATGAAGAACTGAGAAGAAAAAATGAGAAAAAAACTGACTAGAAAAACGGAGCAGAAAAACAGAGCAAAAAAACTGAGAAAAAAAAATATTAAAAAAAACTAAGAAAAACAGAGCATAAAACTGAGAAAAAAAAATATTAAAAAAACTGAGAAGAAAAACTGAGCAAAAAAGAATGAAAAAACTGAAGAAAAACTTTGAAAAAAACTGAAAAAAACTGTGAAAAAAAAGAACTGAGACGAAAAACTGAGAAAAAAACTGACTCGAAAAACAGAGCAGAAAAACTGAGCAGAAAAACTGAGAAAAAAAACTAATAAAAAAAACTGAAGAAAAACGGAGGAAAAAAACTGAGAAGAAAAACTGAGAAAAAAAGACTGAAAAAACTGAAGAAAAACTTAGAAAAAATCTGAAAAAACTGTGAAAAAAAAGAACTGAGAAGAAAAACTGAGAGAAAAAATATTTTATAAAATTGAGAAGAAAAACTGAGCAAAAAAGACTGAGAAAACTGAAGAAAAACTTAGAAAAAAACTGAAAAAAACTGTGAAAAAAAAGAACTGAGCAGAAAAACTGAGAAAAAAACTGAGAAAAAAAAAATTAAAAAAAACTGAGCAGAAAAACTGAGCAGAAAAACTGAGAAAAAAAACTATTTAAAAAAACTGAAGAAAAACGGAGGAACAAAACTGAGAAGAAAAACTGAGAAAAAATCTGTGAAAAAAACTGTGAAAAAAAAGAACAGAGAAGAAAAACTGAGAAAAAAACTGACTAGAAAAACTGAGCAGAAAAACAGAGCAAAAAACTGAGAAAAAAAATATTTAAAAAAACTGAGCAGAAAAACTGAGCAGAAAAACTGAGAAAAAAACATATTTAAAAAAACTGAAGAAAAACGGAGGAAAAAAATTGAGAAGAAAAACTGAGAAAAAAAGACTGAAAAAACTGAAGAAAAACTTAGAAAAAATCTGAAAAAAATTGTGAAAAAAAAGAACTGAGAAGAAAAACTGAGAAAAAAAGACTGAAAAAACTGAAGAAAAACTTAGAAAAAATCTGTGAAACAAACTGTGAAAAAAACTGAGAATAAAAGACTGAACAAACTGAAGAAAAACTTAGAAAAAAACTGAAAAAAACTGTGAAAAAAAAGAACTGAGCAGAAAAACTGAGAAAAAAACTGAGAAAAAAAAAATTAAAAAAAACTGAGCAGAAAAACTGAGCAGAAAAACTGAGAAAAAAAACTATTTAAAAAAACTGAAGAAAAACGGAGGAACAAAACTGAGAAGAAAAACTGAGAAAAAATCTGTGAAAAAAACTGTGAAAAAAAAGAACAGAGAAGAAAAACTGACAAAAAACTGACTAGAAAAACTGAGCAGAAAAACAGAGCAAAAAAACTGAGAAAAAAAAATATTTAAAAGAACTGAGCAGAAAAACTGAGCAGAAAAACTGAGAAAAAAACCTATTTAAAAAAACTGAAAAAAAACGGAGGAAAAAAACTGAGAAGAAAAACTGAGAAAAAAAGACTGAAAAAACTGAAGAAAAACTTAGAAAAAATCTGAAAAAAATTGTGAAAAAAAAGAACTGAGAAGAAAAACTGAGAAAAAAAGACTGAAAAAACTGAAGAATAACTTAGAAAAAATCTGTGAAAAAAGCTGTGAAAAAAACTGAAAAGAACTGAGAATAAAAGACTGAACAAACTGAAGAAAAACTTAGAAAAAAACTGTGAAAAAAACTCTGAAAAAAACTGTGCAAAACAAGAACTGAGAAGAAAAACTGAGAAAACAACTGACTAGAAAAACGGAGCAGAAAATCAGAGCAAAAAAACTGAGAAAAAAAATATAAAAAAAAACTAAGAAAAACAGAGCAAAAAAACTGAGAAAAAAAAATGTTAAAAAAACTGAGAGCAAAAAAGAATGAAAAAACTTAAGAAAAACTTAGAAAAAATCTGTGAAACAAACTGTGAAAAAAACTGAAAAGAACTGAGAATAAAAGACTGAACAAACTGAAGAAAAACTTAGAAAAAAACTGTGAAAAAAAGACTGAAAAAACTGAAGAAAAACTTAGAAAAAATCTGTGAAAAAACTGTGAAAAAAAAGAACTGAGAAGAAAAACTGAGAGAAAAAATATTTTATAAAATTGAGAAGAAAAACTGAGCAAAAAAGACTGAAAAAACTGAAGAAAAACTTAGAAAAAAACTGAAAAAAACTGTGAAAAAAAAGAACTGAGCAGAAAAACTGAGAAAAAAACTGAGAAAAAAAAAAATTAAAAAAAACTGAGCAGAAAAACTGAGCAGAAAAACTGAGAAAAAAAACTATTTAAAAAAACTAAGAAAAACAGAGCATAAAACTGAGAAAAAAAAATATTAAAAAAACTGAGAAGAAAAACTGAGCAAAAAAGAATGAAAAAACTGAAGAAAAACTTAGAAAAAAACTGAAAAAAACTGTGAAAAAAAAGAACTGAGACGAAAAACTGAGAAAAAAACTGACTCGAAAAACTGAGCAGAAAAACTGAGCAGAAAAACTGAGAAAAAAAACTAATAAAAAAAACTGAAGAAAAGCGGAGGAAAAAAACTGAGAAGAATAACTGAGAAAAAAAGACTGAAAAAACTGAAGAAAAACTTAGAAAAAATCTGAAAAAACTGTGAAAAAAAAGAACTGAGAAGAAAAACTGAGAGAAAAAATATTTTATAAAATTGAGAAGAAAAACTGAGCAAAAAAGACTGAAAAAACTGAAGAAAAACTTAGAAAAAAACTGAAAAAAACTGTGAAAAAAAAGAACTGAGCAGAAAAACTGAGAAAAAAACTGAGAAAAAAAAAATTAAAAAAAACTGAGCAGAAAAACTGAGCAGAAAAACTGAGAAAAAAAACTATTTAAAAAAACTGAAGAAAAACGGAGGAACAAAACTGAGAAGAAAAACTGAGAAAAAATCTGTGAAAAAAACTGTGAAAAAAAAGAACAGAGAAGAAAAACTGAGAAAAAAACTGACTAGAAAAACTGAGCAGAAAAACAGAGCAAAAAACTGAGAAAAAAAATATTTAAAAAAACTGAGCAGAAAAACTGAGCAGAAAAACTGAGAAAAAAACCTATTTAAAAAAACTGAAGAAAAACGGAGGAAAAAAACTGAGAAGAAAAACTGAGAAAAAAAGACTGAAAAAACTGAAGAAAAACTTAGAAAAAATCTGAAAAAAATTGTGAAAAAAAAGAACTGAGAAGAAAAACTGAGAAAAAAAGACTGAAAAAACTGAAGAAAAACTTAGAAAACATCTGTGAAACAAACTGTGAAAAAAACTGAGAATAAAAGACTGAACAAACTGAAGAAAAACTTAGAAAAAAACTGAAAAAAACTGTGAAAAAAAAGAACTGAGCAGAAAAACTGAGAAAAAAACTGAGAAAAAAAAAATTAAAAAAAACTGAGCAGAAAAACTGAGCAGAAAAACTGAGAAAAAAAACTATTTAAAAAAACTGAAGAAAAACGGAGGAACAAAACTGAGAAGAAAAACTGAGAAAAAATCTGTGAAAAAAACTGTGAAAAAAAAGAACAGAGAAGAAAAACTGAGAAAAAAAGACTGAAAAAACTGAAGAAAAACTTAGAAAAAATCTGTGAAAAAAACTGTGAAAAAAACTGTGAAAAAAATGAAGAACTGAGAAGAAAAAATGAGAAAAAAAACTGACTAGAAAAACGGAGCAGAAAAACAGAGCAAAAAAACTGAGAAAAAAAAATATTAAAAAAAACTAAGAAAAACAGAGCATAAAACTGAGAAAAAAAAATATTTAAAAAACTGAGAAGAAAAACTGAGCAAAAAAGAATGAAAAAACTTAAGAAAAACTTCGAAAAAACTGAAAAAAACTGTGAAAAAAAAGAACTGAGAAGAAAAACTGAGAAAAAAAACTGACTCGAAAAACTGAGCAGAAAAACTGAGAAAAAAAACTAATAAAAAAAACTGAAGAAAAACGGAGGGAAAAAACTGAGAAGAAAAACTGAGCAAAAAAGACTGAAAAAACTGAAGAAAAACTGAGAAAAAAACTGAAAAATACTGTGAAAAAAAAGAACTGAGCAGAAAAACTGAGAAAAAAATTGAGAAAAAAAAAATTAAAAAAAACTGAGCAGAAAAACTGAGCAGAAAAACTGAGAAAAAAAACTATTTAAAAAAACTGAAGAAAAACGGAGGAACAAAACTGAGAAGAAAAACTGAGAAAAAATCTGTGAAAAAAACTGTGAAAAAAAAGAACAGAGAAGAAAAACTGAGAAAAAAACTGACTAGAAAAACTGAGCAGAAAAACAGAGCAAAAAAACTGAGAAAAAAAATATTTTAAAAAACTGAGCAGAAAAACTGAGAAAAAAACCTATTTAAAAAAACTGAAGAAAAACGGAGGAAAAAAACTGAGAAGAAAAACTGAGAAAAAAAGACTGAAAAAACAGAAGAAAAACTTAGAAAAAATCTGTGAAACAAACTGTGAAAAAAACTGAGAATGAAAGACTGAACAAACTGAAGAAAAACTTAGAAAAAAACTGTGAAAAAAACTGTGAAAAAAACTGTGAAAAATACTGTGAGAAAAATGAAGAACTGAGAAGAAAAAATGAGAAAAAAAACTGACTAGAAAAACGGAGCAGAAAAACAGAGCAAAAAAACTGAGAAAAAAAAATATTAAAAAAAACTAAGAAAAACAGAGCATAAAACTGAGAAAAAAAGATATTTAAAAAACTGAGAAGAAAAACTGAGCAAAAAAGAATGAAAAAACTTAAGAAAAACTTAGAAAAAATCTGTGAAAAAACTGTGAAAAAAAAGAACTGAGAAGAACAACTGAGAGAAAAAAATATTTTAAAAAATTGAGAAGAAAAACTGAGCAAAAAAGACTGAAAAAACTGAAGAAAAACTGAGAAAAAAACTGAAAAAAACTGTGAAAAAAAAGAACTGAGCAGAAAAACTGAGAAAAAAACTGAGAAAAAAAATATTTAAAAAAACTGAGCAGAAAAACTGAGCAGAAAAACTGAGAAAAAAACCTATTTAAAAAAACTGAAGAAAAACGGAGGAAAAAAACTGAGAAGAAAAACTGAGAAAAAAAGACTGAAAAAACTGAAGAAAAACTTAGAAAAAATCTGAAAAAAATTGTGAAAAAAAAGAACTGAGAAGAAAAACTGAGAAAAAAAGACTGAAAAAACTGAAGAAAAACTTAGAAAACATCTGTGAAACAAACTGTGAAAAAAACTGAGAATAAAAGACTGAACAAACTGAAGAAAAACTTAGAAAAAAACTGAAAAAAACTGTGAAAAAAAAGAACTGAGCAGAAAAACTGAGAAAAAAACTGAGAAAAAAAAAATTAAAAAAAACTGAGCAGAAAAACTGAGCAGAAAAACTGAGAAAAAAAACTATTTAAAAAAACTGAAGAAAAACGGAGGAACAAAACTGAGAAGAAAAACTGAGAAAAAATCTGTGAAAAAAACTGTGAAAAAAAAGAACAGAGAAGAAAAACTGAGAAAAAAAGACTGAAAAAACTGAAGAAAAACTTAGAAAAAATCTGTGAAAAAAACTGTGAAAAAAACTGTGAAAAAAATGAAGAACTGAGAAGAAAAAATGAGAAAAAAAACTGACTAGAAAAACGGAGCAGAAAAACAGAGCAAAAAAACTGAGAAAAAAAAATATTAAAAAAAACTAAGAAAAACAGAGCATAAAACTGAGAAAAAAAAATATTTAAAAAACTGAGAAGAAAAACTGAGCAAAAAAGAATGAAAAAACTTAAGAAAAACTTCGAAAAAACTGAAAAAAACTGTGAAAAAAAAGAACTGAGAAGAAAAACTGAGAAAAAAAACTGACTCGAAAAACTGAGCAGAAAAACTGAGAAAAAAAACTAATAAAAAAAACTGAAGAAAAACGGAGGGAAAAAACTGAGAAGAAAAACTGAGCAAAAAAGACTGAAAAAACTGAAGAAAAACTGAGAAAAAAACTGAAAAATACTGTGAAAAAAAAGAACTGAGCAGAAAAACTGAGAAAAAAATTGAGAAAAAAAAAATTAAAAAAAACTGAGCAGAAAAACTGAGCAGAAAAACTGAGAAAAAAAACTATTTAAAAAAACTGAAGAAAAACGGAGGAACAAAACTGAGAAGAAAAACTTAGAAAAAATCTGTGAAACAAACTGTGAAAAAAACTGAGAATGAAAGACTGAACAAACTGAAGAAAAACTTAGAAAAAAACTGTGAAAAAAACTGTGAAAAAAACTGTGAAAAATACTGTGAGAAAAATGAAGAACTGAGAAGAAAAAATGAGAAAAAAAACTGACTAGAAAAACGGAGCAGAAAAACAGAGCAAAAAAACTGAGAAAAAAAAATATTAAAAAAAACTAAGAAAAACAGAGCATAAAACTGAGAAAAAAAGATATTTAAAAAACTGAGAAGAAAAACTGAGCAAAAAAGAATGAAAAAACTTAAGAAAAACTTAGAAAAAATCTGTGAAAAAACTGTGAAAAAAAAGAACTGAGAAGAACAACTGAGAGAAAAAAATATTTTAAAAAATTGAGAAGAAAAACTGAGCAAAAAAGACTGAAAAAACTGAAGAAAAACTGAGAAAAAAACTGAAAAAAACTGTGAAAAAAAAGAACTGAGCAGAAAAACTGAGAAAAAAACTGAGAAAAAAAAAATTAAAAAAAACTGAGCAGAAAAACTGAGCAGAAAAACTGAGAAAAAAAACTATTTAAAAAAACTGAAGAAAAACGGAGGAACAAAACTGAGAAGAAAAACTGAGAAAAAATCTGTGAAAAAAACTGAAAAAAAAAAACAGAGAAGAAAAACTGAGAAAAAAACTGACTAGAAAAACTGAGCAGAAAAACAGAGCAAAAAAACTGAGAAAAAAAAATATTAAAAAAAACTGAGCAGAAAAACTGAGCAGAAAAACTGAGAAAAAAAGACTGAAAAAACTGAAGAAAAACTTAGAAAAAATCTGTGAAAAAACTGTTTAAAAAAAGAACGAAGAAAAACTGAGAGAAAAAAATATTTTAAAAAATTGAGAAGAAAAACTGAGCAAAAAAGACTGAAAAAACTGAAGAAAAACTAAGAAAAAAACTGAAAAAAACTGTGAAAAATAAGAACTGAGCAGAAAAACTGAGAAAAAAACTGAGAAAAAAAAAATTAAAAAAAACTGAGCAGAAAAACTGAGAAGAAAAACTGAGAAAAAATCTGTGAAAAAAACTGTGAAAAAAAAGAACAGAGAAGAAAAACTGAGAAAAAAACTGACTAGAAAAACTGAGCAGAAAAACAGAGCAAAAAAACTGAGAAAAAAAAATATTTAAAAAAACTGAGCAGAAAAACTGAGCAGAAAAACTGAGCAGAAAAACTGAGAAAAAAAACTAATAAAAAAAACTGAAGAAAAACGGAGGGAAAAAACTGAGAAGAAAAACTGAGCAAAAAAGACTGAAAAAACTGAAGAAAAACTGAGAAAAAAACTGAAAAATACTGTGAAAAAAAAGAACTGAGCAGAAAAACTGAGAAAAAAATTGAGAAAAAAAAAATTAAAAAAAACTGAGCAGAAAAACTGAGCAGAAAAACTGAGAAAAAAAACTATTTAAAAAAACTGAAGAAAAACGGAGGAACAAAACTGAGAAGAAAAACTGAGAAAAAATCTGTGAAAAAAACTGTGAAAAAAAAGAACAGAGAAGAAAAACTGAGAAAAAAACTGACTAGAAAAACTGAGCAGAAAAACAGAGCAAAAAAACTGAGAAAAAAAATATTTTAAAAAACTGAGCAGAAAAACTGAGAAAAAAACCTATTTAAAAAAACTGAAGAAAAACGGAGGAAAAAAACTGAGAAGAAAAACTGAGAAAAAAAGACTGAAAAAACAGAAGAAAAACTTAGAAAAAATCTGTGAAACAAACTGTGAAAAAAACTGAGAATGAAAGACTGAACAAACTGAAGAAAAACTTAGAAAAAAACTGTGAAAAAAACTGTGAAAAAAACTGTGAAAAATACTGTGAGAAAAATGAAGAACTGAGAAGAAAAAATGAGAAAAAAAACTGACTAGAAAAACGGAGCAGAAAAACAGAGCAAAAAAACTGAGAAAAAAAAATATTAAAAAAAACTAAGAAAAACAGAGCATAAAACTGAGAAAAAAAGATATTTAAAAAACTGAGAAGAAAAACTGAGCAAAAAAGAATGAAAAAACTTAAGAAAAACTTAGAAAAAATCTGTGAAAAAACTGTGAAAAAAAAGAACTGAGAAGAACAACTGAGAGAAAAAAATATTTTAAAAAATTGAGAAGAAAAACTGAGCAAAAAAGACTGAAAAAACTGAAGAAAAACTGAGAAAAAAACTGAAAAAAACTGTGAAAAAAAAGAACTGAGCAGAAAAACTGAGAAAAAAACTGAGAAAAAAAATATTTAAAAAAACTGAGCAGAAAAACTGAGCAGAAAAACTGAGAAAAAAACCTATTTAAAAAAACTGAAGAAAAACGGAGGAAAAAAACTGAGAAGAAAAACTGAGAAAAAAAGACTGAAAAAACTGAAGAAAAACTTAGAAAAAATCTGAAAAAAATTGTGAAAAAAAAGAACTGAGAAGAAAAACTGAGAAAAAAAGACTGAAAAAACTGAAGAAAAACTTAGAAAACATCTGTGAAACAAACTGTGAAAAAAACTGAGAATAAAAGACTGAACAAACTGAAGAAAAACTTAGAAAAAAACTGAAAAAAACTGTGAAAAAAAAGAACTGAGCAGAAAAACTGAGAAAAAAACTGAGAAAAAAAAAATTAAAAAAAACTGAGCAGAAAAACTGAGCAGAAAAACTGAGAAAAAAAACTATTTAAAAAAACTGAAGAAAAACGGAGGAACAAAACTGAGAAGAAAAACTGAGAAAAAATCTGTGAAAAAAACTGTGAAAAAAAAGAACAGAGAAGAAAAACTGAGAAAAAAAGACTGAAAAAACTGAAGAAAAACTTAGAAAAAATCTGTGAAAAAAACTGTGAAAAAAACTGTGAAAAAAATGAAGAACTGAGAAGAAAAAATGAGAAAAAAAACTGACTAGAAAAACGGAGCAGAAAAACAGAGCAAAAAAACTGAGAAAAAAAAATATTAAAAAAAACTAAGAAAAACAGAGCATAAAACTGAGAAAAAAAAATATTTAAAAAACTGAGAAGAAAAACTGAGCAAAAAAGAATGAAAAAACTTAAGAAAAACTTCGAAAAAACTGAAAAAAACTGTGAAAAAAAAGAACTGAGAAGAAAAACTGAGAAAAAAAACTGACTCGAAAAACTGAGCAGAAAAACTGAGAAAAAAAACTAATAAAAAAAACTGAAGAAAAACGGAGGGAAAAAACTGAGAAGAAAAACTGAGCAAAAAAGACTGAAAAAACTGAAGAAAAACTGAGAAAAAAACTGAAAAATACTGTGAAAAAAAAGAACTGAGCAGAAAAACTGAGAAAAAAATTGAGAAAAAAAAAATTAAAAAAAACTGAGCAGAAAAACTGAGCAGAAAAACTGAGAAAAAAAACTATTTAAAAAAACTGAAGAAAAACGGAGGAACAAAACTGAGAAGAAAAACTGAGAAAAAATCTGTGAAAAAAACTGTGAAAAAAAAGAACAGAGAAGAAAAACTGAGAAAAAAACTGACTAGAAAAACTGAGCAGAAAAACAGAGCAAAAAAACTGAGAAAAAAAATATTTTAAAAAACTGAGCAGAAAAACTGAGAAAAAAACCTATTTAAAAAAACTGAAGAAAAACGGAGGAAAAAAACTGAGAAGAAAAACTGAGAAAAAAAGACTGAAAAAACAGAAGAAAAACTTAGAAAAAATCTGTGAAACAAACTGTGAAAAAAACTGAGAATGAAAGACTGAACAAACTGAAGAAAAACTTAGAAAAAAACTGTGAAAAAAACTGTGAAAAAAACTGTGAAAAATACTGTGAGAAAAATGAAGAACTGAGAAGAAAAAATGAGAAAAAAAACTGACTAGAAAAACGGAGCAGAAAAACAGAGCAAAAAAACTGAGAAAAAAAAATATTAAAAAAAACTAAGAAAAACAGAGCATAAAACTGAGAAAAAAAGATATTTAAAAAACTGAGAAGAAAAACTGAGCAAAAAAGAATGAAAAAACTTAAGAAAAACTTAGAAAAAATCTGTGAAAAAACTGTGAAAAAAAAGAACTGAGAAGAACAACTGAGAGAAAAAAATATTTTAAAAAATTGAGAAGAAAAACTGAGCAAAAAAGACTGAAAAAACTGAAGAAAAACTGAGAAAAAAACTGAAAAAAACTGTGAAAAAAAAGAACTGAGCAGAAAAACTGAGAAAAAAACTGAGAAAAAAAAAATTAAAAAAAACTGAGCAGAAAAACTGAGCAGAAAAACTGAGAAAAAAAACTATTTAAAAAAACTGAAGAAAAACGGAGGAACAAAACTGAGAAGAAAAACTGAGAAAAAATCTGTGAAAAAAACTGAAAAAAAAAAACAGAGAAGAAAAACTGAGAAAAAAACTGACTAGAAAAACTGAGCAGAAAAACAGAGCAAAAAAACTGAGAAAAAAAAATATTAAAAAAAACTGAGCAGAAAAACTGAGCAGAAAAACTGAGAAAAAAAGACTGAAAAAACTGAAGAAAAACTTAGAAAAAATCTGTGAAAAAACTGTTTAAAAAAAGAACGAAGAAAAACTGAGAGAAAAAAATATTTTAAAAAATTGAGAAGAAAAACTGAGCAAAAAAGACTGAAAAAACTGAAGAAAAACTAAGAAAAAAACTGAAAAAAACTGTGAAAAATAAGAACTGAGCAGAAAAACTGAGAAAAAAACTGAGAAAAAAAAAATTAAAAAAAACTGAGCAGAAAAACTGAGAAGAAAAACTGAGAAAAAATCTGTGAAAAAAACTGTGAAAAAAAAGAACAGAGAAGAAAAACTGAGAAAAAAACTGACTAGAAAAACTGAGCAGAAAAACAGAGCAAAAAAACTGAGAAAAAAAAATATTTAAAAAAACTGAGCAGAAAAACTGAGCAGAAAAACTGAGCAGAAAAACTGAGAAAAATACCTATTTAAAAAAACTGAAGAAAAACGGAGGAAAAAAACTGAGAAGAAAAACTGAGAAAAAAAGACTGAAAAAACTGAAGAAAAACTTAGAAAAAATCTGAAAAAATTGTGAAAAAAAAGAACTGAGAAGAAAAACTGAGAAAAAAAGACTGAAAAAACTGAAGAAAAACTTAGAAAAAATCTGTGAAAAAAGCTGTGAAAAAACTGAAAAGAACTGAGAATAAAAGACTGAACAAACTGAAGAAAAACTTAGAAAAAAACTGTGAAAAAAACTGTGAAAAATAAGAACTGAGCAGAAAAACTGAGAAAAAAACTGAGAAAAAAAAAATTAAAAAAAACTGAGCAGAAAAACTGAGCAGAAAAACTGAGAAAAAAAACTATTTAAAAAAACTGAAGAAAAACGGAGGAACAAAACTGAGAAGAAAAACTGAGAAAAAATCTGTGAAAAAAACTGTGAAAAAAAAGAACAGAGAAGAAAAACTGAGAAAAAAACTGACTAGAAAAACTGAGCAGAAAAACAGAGCAAAAAAACTGAGAAAAAAAAATATTTAAAAAAACTGAGCAGAAAAACTGAGCAGAAAAACTGAGAAAAAAACCTATTTAAAAAAACTGAAGAAAAACGGAGGAAAAAAACTGAGAAGAAAAACTGAGAAAAAAAGACTGAAAAAACTGAAGAAAAACTTAGAAAAAATCTGTGAAAAAAGCTGTGAAAAAAACTGAAAAGAACTGAGAATAAAAGACTGAACAAACTGAAGAAAAACTTAGAAAAAAACTGTGAAAAAAACTCTGAAAAAAACTGTGAAAAACAAGAACTGAGAAGAAAAACTGAGAAAACAACTGACTAGAAAAACGGAGCAGAAAATCAGAGCAAAAAAACTGAGAAAAAAAAATATATTAAAAAAAACTGAGCAGAAAAACAGAGCAAAAAAACTGAGAAAAAAAAATATTTAAAAAAACTGAGCAGAAAAACTGAGCAGAAAAACTGAGAAAAAAGCCTATTTAAAAAAACTGAAGAAAAACGGAGGAAAAAAACTGAGAAGAAAAACTGAGAAAAAAAGACTGAAAAAACTGAAGAAAAACTTAGAAAAAATCTGTGAAAAAAGCTGTGAAAAAAACTGAAAAGAACTGAGAATAAAAGACTGAACAAACTGAAGAAAAACTTAGAAAAAAACTGTGAAAAAAACTCTGAAAAAAACTGTGAAAAACAAGAACTGAGAAGAAAAACTGAGAAAACAACTGACTAGAAAAACGGAGCAGAAAATCAGAGCAAAAAAACTGAGAAAAAAAAATATATTAAAAAAAACTGAGCAGAAAAACTGAGCAGAAAAACTGAGAAAAATACCTATTTAAAAAAACTGAAGAAAAACGGAGGAAAAAAACTGAGAAGAAAAACTGAGAAAAAAAGACTGAAAAAACTGAAGAAAAACTTAGAAAAAATCTGAAAAAATTGTGAAAAAAAAGAACTGAGAAGAAAAACTGAGAAAAAAAGACTGAAAAAACTGAAGAAAAACTTAGAAAAAATCTGTGAAAAAAGCTGTGAAAAAACTGAAAAGAACTGAGAATAAAAGACTGAACAAACTGAAGAAAAACTTAGAAAAAAACTGTGAAAAAAACTCTGAAAAAAACTGTGAAAAACAAGAACTGAGAAGAAAAACTGAGAAAACAACTGACTAGAAAAACGGAGCAGAAAATCAGAGCAAAAAAACTGAGAAAAAAAATATTTTAAAAAAACTAAGAAAAAAGAGCAAAAAAACTGAGAAAAAAAAATATTAAAAAAAACTGAGAAGAAAAACTGAGCAAAAAAGAATGAAAAAACTTAAGAAAAACTTAGAAAAAAACTGAAAAAAACTGTGAAAAAAAAGAACTGAGAAGAAAAACTGAGAAAAAAACTGACTAGAAAAACTGAGCAGAAAAACAGAGCAAAAGAACTGAGAAAAAAAAATATTTAAAAAAACTGAGCAGAAAAACTGAGCAGAAACACTGAGAAAAAATACTATTTAAAAAAACTGAAGAAAAACGGAGGAACAAAACTGAGAAGCAAAACTGAGAAAAAATCTGTGAAAAAAACTGTGAAAAAAAAGAACAGAGAAGATAAACTGAGAAAAAAACTGACTAGAAAAACTGAGCAGAAAAACAGAGCAAAAAAACTGAGAAAAAAAAATATTTAAAAAAACTGAGCAGAAAAACTGAGCAGAAAAACTGAGAAAAAAAGACTGAAAAAACTGACTAGAAAAACTGAGCAGAAAAACAGAGCAAAAAAACTGAGAAAAAAAACTATTTAAAAAAACTGAAGAAAAACGGAGGAACAAAACTGAGAAGAAAAACTGAGAAAAAATCTGTGAAAAAAACTGAGCAGAAAAACTGAGAAAAAAACTGAGAAAAAAAAAAAAAAATACTGAGCAGAAAAACTGAGCAGAAAAACTGAGAAAAAAAACTATTAAAAAAAACTGAAGAAAAACGGAGGAACAAAACTGAGAAGAAAAACTGAGAAAAAATCTGTGAAAAAAACTGTGAAAAAAAAGAACAGAGAAGAAAAACTGAGAAAAAAACTGACTAGAAAAACTGAGCAGAAAAACAGAGCAAAAGAACTGAGAAAAAAAAATATTTAAAAAAACTGAGCAGAAAAACTGAGCAGAAAAACTGAGAAAAAAAACTATTTAAAAAAACTGAAGAAAAACGGAGGAACAAAACAGAATAAAAAGTGAGAAAAAATTTGTGAAAAAAACTGTGAAAAAAAAGAACAGAGAAGATAAACTGAGAAAAAAACTGACTAGAAAAACTGAGCAGAAAAACAGAGCAAAAAAACTGAGAAAAAAAAATATTAAAAAAAACTGAGCAGAAAAACTGAGCAGAAAAACTGAGAAAAAAACCTATTTAAAAAAACTGAAGAAAAACGGAGGAAAAAAACTGAGAAGAAAAACTGAGAAAAAATCTGTGAAAAAAACTGTGAAAAAAAAGAACAGAGAAGATAAACTGAGAAAAAAACTGACTAGAAAAACTGAGCAGAAAAACAGAGCAAAAAAACTGAGAAAAAAAAATATTTTAAAAAACTGAAGAAAAACGGATGAACAAAACTGAGAAGAAAAACTGAGAAAAAATCTGTGAAAAAAACTGAGCAGAAAAACTAAAAAAATATTTTAAAAAACTGAAGAAAAACGGAGGAAAAAAACTGAGAAGAAAAACTGAGAAAAAATCTGTGAAAAAAACCGTGAAAAAAAAAACTGAGAAGAAAAACTGAGAAAAAAACTGACTAGAAAAACTGAGCAGAAAAACAGAGCAAAAAAACTGAAGAAAAACTTAGAAAAAATCTGAAAAAAACTGTGAAAAAAAAGAACTGAGAAGAAAAACTGAGAAAAAAACTGACTAGAAAAACTGAGCAGAAAAACAGAGCAAAAAAACTGAGAAAAAAAATATTTTAAAAAACTGAGCAGAAAAACTGAGCAGAAAAACTGAGAAAAAAAAATATTAAAAAAAACTGAAGAAAAACGGAGAAGAAAAACTGAGAAAAAATCTGTGAAAAAAACTGTGAAAAAAAAGAACTGAGCAGAAAAACTGAGAAAAAAACTGAGATAAAAAAATTTAAAAAAACTGAGCAGAAAAACTGAGCAGAAAAACTGAGAAAAAAAACTATTTAAAAAAAGTGAAGAAAAACGGAGGAAAAAAACTGAGAAGAAAAACTGAGAAAAAATCTGTGAAAAAAACTGTGAAAAAAAAGAACTGAGAAGAAAAACTGAGAAAAAAACTGACTAGAAAAACTGAGCAGAAAAACAGAGCAAAAAAACTGAGAAAAAAAAATATTAAAAAAAAACTGAGCAGAAAAAATGAGCAGAAAAACTGAGAAAAAAAACTATTTAAAAAAACTGAAGAAAAACGGAGGAAAAAAACTGAGAAGAAAAACTGAGAAAAAAAGACTGAATAAACTGAAGAAAAACTTAGAAAAAATCTGAAAAAAACTGTGAAAAAAAAGAACTGAGCAGAAAAACTGAGAAAAAAACTGAGAAAAAATTTTTTTAAAAAACTGAGCAGAAAAACTGAGCAGACAAACTGAGAAAAAAAATATTAAAAAAAACTGAAGAAAAACGGAGAAGAAAAACTGAGAAAAAATCTGTGAAAAAAACTGTGAAAAAAAAGAACTCAGAAGAAAAACTGAGAAAAAAACTGACTAGAAAAACTGAGCAGAAAAACAGAGCAAAAAAACTGAGAAAAAAAATATTTTAAAAAACTGAGCAGAAAAACTGAGCAGAAAAACTGAGCAGAAAAACTGAGAAAAAAACCTATTTAAAAAAACTGAAGAAAAACGGAGGAAAAAAACTGAGAAGAAAAACTGAGAAAAAAAGACTGAAAAAACTGAAGAAAAACTTAGAAAAAATCTGAAAAAAACTGTGAAAAAAAAGAACTGAGCAGAAAAACTGAGAAAAAAACTGAGAAAAAAAAAATTAAAAAAAACTGAGCTGAAAAACTGAGCAGAAAAACTGAGAAAAAAAACTATTTAAAAAAACTGAAGAAAAACGGAGGAAAAAAACTGAGAAGAAAAACTGAGAAAAAATCTGTGAAAAAAACTGTGAAAAAAAAGAACTGAGAAGAAAAACTGAGAAAAAAACTGACTAGAAAAACTGAGCAGAAAAACAGAGCAAAAAAACTGAGAAAAAAAATATTTTAAAAAACTGAGCAGAAAAACTGAGAAAAAAACCTATTTTAAAAAACTGAAGAAAAACGGAGGAAAAAAACTGAGAAGAAAAACTGAGAAAAAAAGACTGAATAAACTGAAGAAAAACTTAGAAAAAATCTGAAAAAAACTGTGTAAAAAAAAGAACTGAGCAGAAAAAGTGAGAAAAAAACTGAGAAAAATTTTTTTTAAAAAACTGAGCAGAAAAACTGAGCAGACAAACTGAGAAAAAAAATATTTAAAAAAACTGAAGAAAAACGGAGAAGAAAAACTGAGAAAAAATCTGTGAAAAAAACTGTGAAAAAAAAGAACTCAGAAGAAAAACTGAGAAAAAAACTGACTAGAAAAACTGAGCAGAAAAACAGAGCAAAAAAACTGAGAAAAAAAATATTTTAAAAAACTGAGCAGAAAAACTGAGCAGAAAAACTGAGCAGAAAAACTGAGAAAAAAACCTATTTAAAAAAACTGAAGAAAAACGGAGGAAAAAAACTGAGAAGAAAAACTGAGAAAAAAAGACTGAAAAAACTGAAGAAAAACTTAGAAAAAATCTGAAAAAAACTGTGAAAAAAAAGAACTGAGCAGAAAAACTGAGAAAAAAACTGAGAAAAAAAAAATTAAAAAAAACTGAGCTGAAAAACTGAGCAGAAAAACTGAGCAGAAAAACTGAGAAAAAAACCTATTTAAAAAAACTGAAGAAAAACGGAGGAAAAAAACTGAGAAGAAAAACTGAGAAAAAATCTGTGAAAGAAACTGTGAAAAAAAAGAACTGAGAAGAAAAACTGAGAAAAAAACTGACTAGAAAAACTGAGCAGAAAAACAGAGCAAAAAAACTGAGAAAAAAAATATTTTAAAAAACTGAGCAGAAAAACTGAGAAAAAAACCTATTTAAAAAAACTGAAGAAAAACGGAGGAAAAAAACTGAGAAGAAAAACTGAGAAAAAAAGACTGAAAAACTGAAGAAAAACTTACAAAAAATCTGAAAAAAACTGTGAAAAAAAAGAACTGAGCAGAAAAACTGAGAAAAAAACTGAGAAAAAAACTGACTAGAAAAACTGAGCAGAAAAACTGAGCAGAAAAACTGAGAAAAATTCTGTGAAAAAAACTGAAAAATAAGAACTGAGCAGAAAAACAGAGCAAAAAAACTGAGAAAAAAAATATTTTTAAAAACTGAGCAGAAAAACTGCGCAGAAAAACTGAGAAAAAAACCTATTTAAAAAAACTGAAGAAAAACGGCGGAAAAAAACTGAGAAGAAAAACTGAGAAAAAAGACTGAAAAAACTGAAGAAAAACTTAGAAAAAATCAGTGAAAAAAACTGAAAAAAAAGAACTGAGAAAAAAAACTGAGAAAAAAAAATATTTAAAAAAACTGAAGAAATAACTGAGCAGAAAAACTGAGAAAAAAAACTATTTAAAAAAACTGAAGAAAAACAGAGGAAAAAAACTGAGAAGAATAACTGAGCAAAAAAGACTGAAAAAACTGAAGAAAAACTGTGAAAAAATCTGAAAAAAACTGTGAAAAAAAAGAACTGAGAAGAAAAACTGTGAAAAAAACTGACTAGAAAAACTGAGCAGAAAAACTGAGCAGAAAAACTGAGAAAAAAAACTAATAAAAAAAAGCTGAAGAAAAACGGAGGAAAAAAACTGAGATGAAAAACTGAGAAAAAAAGACTGAAAAAACTGAAGAAAAACTTAGAAAAAATCTGTGAAAAAACTGTGAAAAAAAAGAACTGAGAAGAAAAACTGAGAAAAAAAGACTGAAAAAACTGAGCAGAAAAACTGAGCAGAAAAACTGAGAAAAAACACTAATAAAAAAAAGCTGAAGAAAAACGGAGGAAAAAACTGAGAAGAAAAACTGAGAAAAAAAGACTGAAAAAACTGAAGAAAAACTTAGAAAAAATCTGTAAAAAACTGTGAAAAAAAAGAACTGAGCAGAAAAACTGAGAAAAAAACTGAGAAAAAAAAAATAAAAAAAAACTGAGCAGAAAAACTGAGCAGAAACACTGAGAAAAAAAAATATTTAAAAAAACTGAAGAAAAACGGAGGAAAAAAACTGAGAAGAAAAACTGAGAAAAAATCTGTGAAAAAAACTGTGAAAAAAAAGAACTGAGAAGAAAAACTGAGAAAAAAACTGACTAGAAAAACTGAGCAGAAAAACAGAGCAAAAAAACTGAGAAATAAAAATATTTAAAAAAACTGAGCAGAAAAACTGAGCAGAAAAACTGAGAAAAAAAAATATTTAAAAAAACTGAAGAAAAACGGAGGAAAAAAACTGAGAAGAAAAACTGAGAAAAAATCTGTGAAAAAAACTGAAAAAAAAGAACTGAGAAGAAAAACTGAGAAAAAAACTGACTAGAAAAACTGAGCAGAAAAACAGAGCAAAAAAACTGAGAAAAAAAATATTTTAAAAAACTGAGCAGAAAAACTGAGCAGAAAAACTGAGAAAAAAAGACTGAAAAAACTGAAGAAAAACTTAGAAAAAATCTGTGAAAAAACTGTGAAAAAAAAGAACTGAGAAGAAAAACTGAGAAAAAAAGACTGAAAAAACTGAGCAGAAAAACTGAGCAGAAAAACTGAGAAAAAACACTAATAAAAAAAAGCTGAAGAAAAACGGAGGAAAAAACTGAGAAGAAAAACTGAGAAAAAAAGACTGAAAAAACTGAAGAAAAACTTAGAAAAAATCTGTAAAAAACTGTGAAAAAAAAGAACTGAGCAGAAAAACTGAGAAAAAAACTGAGAAAAAAAAAATAAAAAAAAACTGAGCAGAAAAACTGAGCAGAAACACTGAGAAAAAAAAATATTTAAAAAAACTGAAGAAAAACGGAGGAAAAAAAACTGAGAAGAAAAACTGAGAAAAAATCTGTGAAAAAAACTGTGAAAAAAAAGAACTGAGAAGAAAAACTGAGAAAAAAACTGACTAGAAAAACTGAGCAGAAAAACAGAGCAAAAAAACTGAGAAATAAAAATATTTAAAAAAACTGAGCAGAAAAACTGAGCAGAAAAACTGAGAAAAAAAACTATTTAAAAAAACTGAAGAAAAACGGAGGAAAAAAACTGAGAAGAAAAACTGAGAAAAAATCTGTGAAAAAAACTGTGAAAAAAAAGAACTGAGCAGAAAAACCGAGAAAAAAACTGACTAGAAAAACTGAGCAGAAAAACAGAGCAAAAAAACTGAGAAAAAAAAATATTTAAAAAAACTGAGCAGAAAAACTGAGCAGAAAAACTGAGAAAAAAACCTATTGAAAAAAACTGAAGAAAAACGGAGGAAAAAAACTGAGAAGAAAAACTGAGAAAAAAAGACTGAAAAAACTGAAGAAAAACTTAGAAAAAATCTGAAAAAAACTGAAAAAAAAGAACTGAGCGAAAAACTGAGAAAAAAACTGAGAAAAAAAAATTTAAAAAAACGGAGCAGAAAAACTGAGAAAAAAAAATATTTAAAAAAACTGAGCAGAAAAACTGAGCAGAAAAACTGAGAAAAAAACCTATTGAAAAAAACTGAAGAAAAATGGAGGAAAAAAACTGAGAAGAAAAACTGAGAAAAAAAGACTGAAAAAACTGAAGAAAAACTTAGAAAAAATCTGAAAAAACTGAAAAAAAAGAACTGAGCAGAAAAACTGAGAAAAAAACTGAGAAAAAAAAATTAAAAAAAACGGAGCAGAAAAACTGAGAAAAAAAACTATTTAAAAAAACTGAAGAAAAACGGAGGAAAAAAACTGAGAAGAAAAACTGAGAAAAAATCTGTGAAAAAAACTGTGAAAAAAAAGAACTGAGAAGAAAAACTGAGAAAAAAACTGACTAGAAAAACTGAGCAGAAAAACAGAGCAAAAAAACTGAGAAAAAAAAATATTTAAAAAAAACTGAGCAGAAAAACTGAGCAGAAAAACTGAGAAAAAAACTATTAAAAAAACTGAAGAAAAACGGAGGAAAAAAACTGAGAAGAAAAAAAGACTGAACAAACTGAAGAAAAACTGAGAAAAAATCTGAAAAAAACTGTGAAAAAAAAGAAATGAGCAGAAAAACTGAGAAAAAAACTGAGAAAAAAAAAATTATAAAAAACTGAGCAGAAAAACTGAGCAGAAAAACTGAGAAAAAAAATATTTAAAAAAACTGAAGAAAAACGGAGGAAAAAAACTGAGAAGAAAAACTGAGAAAAAATCTGTGAAAAAAAACTGTGAAAAAAAAGAACTGAGAGGAAAAACTGAGAAAAAAACTGACTAGAAAAACTGAGCAGAAAAACAGAGCAGAAAAACTGAGAAAAAAAACTAATAAAAAAAAGCTGAAGAAAAACGGAGGAAAAAAACTGAGAAGAAAAACTGAGAAAAAAAGACTGAAAAAACTGAAGAAAAACTTAGAAAAAATCTGTGAAAAAACTGTGAAAAAAAAGAACTGAGAAGAAAAACTGAGAAAAAAAGACTGAAAAAACTGAGCAGAAAAACTGAGCAGAAAAACTGAGAAAAAAAACTAATCAAAAAAAACTGAAGAAAAACGGAGGAAAAAACTAAGAAGAAAAACTGAGAAAAAAAGACTGAAAAAACTGATGAAAAACTTAGAAAAAATCTGTAAAAAACTGTGAAAAAAAAGAACTGAGCAGAAAAACCGAGAAAAAAACTGAGAAAAAAAAAATAAAAAAAACTGAGCAGAACGACTGAGCAGAAACACTGAGAAAAAAAAATATTTTAAAAAACTGAAGAAAAACGGAGGAAAAAATCTGAGAAGAAAAACTGAGAAAAAATCTGTGAAAAAAACTGTGAAAAAAAAGAACTGAGAAGAAAAACTGAGAAAAAAACTGACTAGAAAAACTGAGCAGAAAAACAGAGCAAAAAAACTGAGAAAAAAAATATTTTAAAAAACTGAGCAGAAAAACTGAGCAGAAAAACTGAGAAAAAAACCTATTGAAAAAAACTGAAGAAAAACGGAGGAAAAAAACTGAGAAGAAAAACTGAGAAAAAAAGACTGAAAAAACTGAAGAAAAACTTAGAAAATATCTGAAAAAAACTGTGAAAAAAAAGAACTGAGCAGAAAAACTGAGAAAAAAACTGAGAAAAAAAAATTAAAAAAAACTGAGCAGAAAAACTGAGAAAAAAAAATTAAAAACAACTGAGCAGAAAAACTGAGCAGAAAAACTGAGAAAAAAAAATATTTAAAAAAACTGAAGAAAAACGGAGAAGAAAAACTGAGAAAAAATCTGTGAAAAAAACTGTGAAAAAAAAGAACTGAGCAGAAAAACTGAGAAAAAAACTGAGAAAAAAAAAATTAAAAAAAACTGAGCAGAAAAACTGAGCAGAAAAACTGAGAAAAAAACCTATTTAAAAAAACTGAAGAAAAACGGAGGAAAAAAACTGAAGAAAAACTGAGAAAATAAGACTGAAAAAACTGAAGGAAAACTTAGAAAAATCTGAAAAAAACTGTGAAAAAAAAGAACTGAGCAGAAAAACTGAGAAAAAAAAATATTTAAAAAAACTGAAGAAAAACGGAGGAAAAAAACTGAGAAGAAAAATTGAGAAAAAATCTGTGAAAAAAACTGTGAAAAAAAAGAACTGAGAAGAAAAACTGAGAAAAAAAACTGACTAGAAAAACTGAGCAGAAAAACAGAGCAAAAAAACTGAGAAAAAAAATATTTTAAAAAACTGAGCAGAAAAACTGAGCAGAAAAACTGAGAAAAAAACCTATTTAAAAAAACTGAAGAAAAACGGAGGAAAAAACTGACTAGAAAAACTGAGCAGAAAAACAGAGCAAAAAAACTGAGAAAAAAAATATTTTAAAAAACTGAGCAGAAAAACTGAGCAGAAAAACTGAGAAAAAAAGACTGAAAAAACTGAAGAAAAACTTAGAAAAAATCTGTGAAAAAACTGTGAAAAAAAAGAACTGAGAAGAAAAACTGAGAAAAAAAGACTGAAAAAACTGAGCAGAAAAACTGAGCAGAAAAACTGAGAAAAAACACTAATAAAAAAAAGCTGAAGAAAAACGGAGGAAAAAACTGAGAAGAAAAACTGAGAAAAAAAGACTGAAAAAACTGAAGAAAAACTTAGAAAAAATCTGTAAAAAAACTGTGAAAAAAAAGAACTGAGCAGAAAAACTGAGAAAAAAACTGAGAAAAAAAAAAAAAACTGAGCAGAAAAACTGAGCAGAAACACTGAGAAAAAAAAATATTTAAAAAAACTGAAGAAAAACGGAGGAAAAAAACTGAGAAGAAAAACTGAGAAAAAATCTGTGAAAAAAACTGTGAAAAAAAAGAACTGAGAAGAAAAACTGAGAAAAAAACTGACTAGAAAAACTGAGCAGAAAAACAGAGCAAAAAAACTGAGAAATAAAAATATTTAAAAAAACTGAGCAGAAAAACTGAGCAGAAAAACTGAGAAAAAAAACTATTTAAAAAAACTGAAGAAAAACGGAGGAAAAAAACTGAGAAGAAAAACTGAGAAAAAATCTGTGAAAAAAACTGTGAAAAAAAAGAACTGAGAAGTAAAACTGAGAAAAAAACTGACTAGAAAAACTGAGCAGAAAAACAGAGCAAAAAAACTGAGAAAAAAAAATATTTAAAAAAACTGAGCAGAAAAACTGAGCAGAAAAACTGAGAAAAAAACCTATTGAAAAAAACTGAAGAAAAACGGAGGAAAAAAACTGAGAAGAAAAACTGAGAAAAAAAGACTGAAAAAACTGAAGAAAAACTTAGAAAAAATCTGAAAAAAACTGAAAAAAAAGAACTGAGCGAAAAACTGAGAAAAAAACTGAGAAAAAAAAATTTAAAAAAACGGAGCAGAAAAACTGAGAAAAAAAACTATTTAAAAAAACTGAAGAAAAACGGAGGAAAAAAACTGAGAAGAAAAACTGAGAAAAAATCTGTGAAAAAAACTGTGAAAAAAAAGAACTGAGAAGAAAAACTGAGAAAAAAAAATATTTAAAAAAACTGAGCAGAAAAACTGAGCAGAAAAACTGAGAAAAAAACCTATTGAAAAAAACTGAAGAAAAATGGAGGAAAAAAACTGAGAAGAAAAACTGAGAAAAAAAGACTGAAAAAACTGAAGAAAAACTTAGAAAAAATCTGAAAAAACTGAAAAAAAAGAACTGAGCAGAAAAACTGAGAAAAAAACTGAGAAAAAAAAATTAAAAAAAACGGAGCAGAAAAACTGAGAAAAAAAACTATTTAAAAAAACTGAAGAAAAACGGAGGAAAAAAACTGAGAAGAAAAACTGAGAAAAAATCTGTGAAAAAAACTGTGAAAAAAAAGAACTGAGAAGAAAAACTGAGAAAAAAACTGACTAGAAAAACTGAGCAGAAAAACAGAGCAAAAAAACTGAGAAAAAAAAATATTTAAAAAAAACTGAGCAGAAAAACTGAGCAGAAAAACTGAGAAAAAAACTATTAAAAAAACTGAAGAAAAACGGAGGAAAAAAACTGAGAAGAAAAAAAGACTGAACAAACTGAAGAAAAACTGAGAAAAAATCTGAAAAAAACTGTGAAAAAAAAGAAATGAGCAGAAAAACTGAGAAAAAAACTGAGAAAAAAAAAATTATAAAAAACTGAGCAGAAAAACTGAGCAGAAAAACTGAGAAAAAAAATATTTAAAAAAACTGAAGAAAAACGGAGGAAAAAAACTGAGAAGAAAAACTGAGAAAAAATCTGTGAAAAAAAACTGTGAAAAAAAAGAACTGAGAGGAAAAACTGAGAAAAAAACTGACTAGAAAAACTGAGCAGAAAAACAGAGCAGAAAAACTGAGAAAAAAAACTAATAAAAAAAAGCTGAAGAAAAACGGAGGAAAAAAACTGAGAAGAAAAACTGAGAAAAAAAGACTGAAAAAACTGAAGAAAAACTTAGAAAAAATCTGTGAAAAAACTGTGAAAAAAAAGAACTGAGAAGAAAAACTGAGAAAAAAAGACTGAAAAAACTGAGCAGAAAAACTGAGCAGAAAAACTGAGAAAAAAAACTAATCAAAAAAAACTGAAGAAAAACGGAGGAAAAAACTAAGAAGAAAAACTGAGAAAAAAAGACTGAAAAAACTGATGAAAAACTTAGAAAAAATCTGTAAAAAACTGTGAAAAAAAAGAACTGAGCAGAAAAACCGAGAAAAAAACTGAGAAAAAAAAACTAAAAAAAACTGAGCAGAACAACTGAGCAGAAACACTGAGAAAAAAAAATATTTTAAAAAACTGAAGAAAAACGGAGGAAAAAATCTGAGAAGAAAAACTGAGAAAAAATCTGTGAAAAAAACTGTGAAAAAAAAGAACTGAGAAGAAAAACTGAGAAAAAAACTGACTAGAAAAACTGAGCAGAAAAACAGAGCAAAAAAACTGAGAAAAAAAATATTTTAAAAAACTGAGCAGAAAAACTGAGCAGAAAAACTGAGAAAAAAACCTATTGAAAAAAACTGAAGAAAAACGGAGGAAAAAAACTGAGAAGAAAAACTGAGAAAAAAAGACTGAAAAAACTGAAGAAAAACTTAGAAAATATCTGAAAAAAACTGTGAAAAAAAAGAACTGAGCAGAAAAACTGAGAAAAAAACTGAGAAAAAAAAATTAAAAAAAACTGAGCAGAAAAACTGAGAAAAAAACTGAGAAAAAAAAATTAAAAACAACTGAGCAGAAAAACTGAGCAGAAAAACTGAGAAAAAAAAATATTTAAAAAAACTGAAGAAAAACGGAGAAGAAAAACTGAGAAAAAATCTGTGAAAAAAACTGTGAAAAAAAAGAACTGAGCAGAAAAACTGAGAAAAAAACTGAGAAAAAAAAATTTAAAAAAACTGAGCAGAAAAACTGAGCAGAAAAACTGAGAAAAAAACCTATTTAAAAAAACTGAAGAAAAACGGAGGAAAAAAACTGAAGAAAAACTGAGAAAATAAGACTGAAAAAACTGAAGGAAAACTTAGAAAAAATCTGAAAAAAACTGTGAAAAAAAAGAACTGAGCAGAAAAACTGAGAAAAAAACAGAAAAAAAAAACTGAGCAGAAAAACTGAGCAGAAAAACTGAGAAAAAAAAATATTTAAAAAAACTGAAGAAAAACGGAGGAAAAAAACTGAGAAGAAAAATTGAGAAAAAATCTGTGAAAAAAACTGTGAAAAAAAAGAACTGAGAAGAAAAACTGAGAAAAAAACTGAGAAAAAAAAAATAAAAAAAAACTGAGCAGAAAAACTGAGCAGAAACACTGAGAAAAAAAAATATTTAAAAAAACTGAAGAAAAACGGAGGAAAAAAACTGAGAAGAAAAACTGAGAAAAAATCTGTGAAAAAAACTGTGAAAAAAAAGAACTGAGAAGAAAAACTGAGAAAAAAAACTGACTAGAAAAACTGAGCAGAAAAACAGAGCAAAAAAACTGAGAAATAAAAATATTTAAAAAAACTGAGCAGAAAAACTGAGCAGAAAAACTGAGAAAAAAAACTATTTAAAAAAACTGAAGAAAAACGGAGGAAAAAAACTGAGAAGAAAAACTGAGAAAAAATCTGTGAAAAAAACTGTGAAAAAAAAGAACTGAGAAGTAAAACTGAGAAAAAAACTGACTAGAAAAACTGAGCAGAAAAACAGAGCAAAAAAACTGAGAAAAAAAAATATTTAAAAAAACTGAGCAGAAAAACTGAGCAGAAAAACTGAGAAAAAAACCTATTGAAAAAAACTGAAGAAAAACGGAGGAAAAAAACTGAGAAGAAAAACTGAGAAAAAAAGACTGAAAAAACTGAAGAAAAACTTAGAAAAAATCTGAAAAAAACTGAAAAAAAAGAACTGAGCGAAAAACTGAGAAAAAAACTGAGAAAAAAAAATTTAAAAAAACGGAGCAGAAAAACTGAGAAAAAAAACTATTTAAAAAAACTGAAGAAAAACGGAGGAAAAAAACTGAGAAGAAAAACTGAGAAAAAATCTGTGAAAAAAACTGTGAAAAAAAAGAACTGAGAAGAAAAACTGAGAAAAAAAAATATTTAAAAAAACTGAGCAGAAAAACTGAGCAGAAAAACTGAGAAAAAAACCTATTGAAAAAAACTGAAGAAAAATGGAGGAAAAAAACTGAGAAGAAAAACTGAGAAAAAAAGACTGAAAAAACTGAAGAAAAACTTAGAAAAAATCTGAAAAAACTGAAAAAAAAGAACTGAGCAGAAAAACTGAGAAAAAAACTGAGAAAAAAAAATTTAAAAAAACGGAGCAGAAAAACTGAGAAAAAAAACTATTTAAAAAAACTGAAGAAAAACGGAGGAAAAAAACTGAGAAGAAAAACTGAGAAAAAATCTGTGAAAAAAACTGTGAAAAAAAAGAACTGAGAAGAAAAACTGAGAAAAAAACTGACTAGAAAAACTGAGCAGAAAAACAGAGCAAAAAAACTGAGAAAAAAAAATATTTAAAAAAAACTGAGCAGAAAAACTGAGCAGAAAAACTGAGAAAAAAACTATTTAAAAAACTGAAGAAAAACGGAGGAAAAAAACTGAGAAGAAAAAAAGACTGAACAAACTGAAGAAAAACTGAGAAAAAATCTGAAAAAAACTGTGAAAAAAAAGAAATGAGCAGAAAAACTGAGAAAAAAACTGAGAAAAAAAAAATTATAAAAAACTGAGCAGAAAAACTGAGCAGAAAAACTGAGAAAAAAAAATATTTAAAAAAACTGAAGAAAAACGGAGGAAAAAAACTGAGAAGAAAAACTGAGAAAAAATCTGTGAAAAAAAACTGTGAAAAAAAAGAACTGAGAGGAAAAACTGAGAAAAAAACTGACTAGAAAAACTGAGCAGAAAAACAGAGCAGAAAAACTGAGAAAAAAAACTAATAAAAAAAAGCTGAAGAAAAACGGAGGAAAAAAACTGAGAAGAAAAACTGAGAAAAAAAGACTGAAAAAACTGAAGAAAAACTTAGAAAAAATCTGTGAAAAAACTGTGAAAAAAAAGAACTGAGAAGAAAAACTGAGAAAAAAAGACTGAAAAAACTGAGCAGAAAAACTGAGCAGAAAAACTGAGAAAAAAAACTAATCAAAAAAAACTGAAGAAAAACGGAGGAAAAAACTAAGAAGAAAAACTGAGAAAAAAAGACTGAAAAAACTGATGAAAAACTTAGAAAAAATCTGTAAAAAACTGTGAAAAAAAAGAACTGAGCAGAAAAACCGAGAAAAAAACTGAGAAAAAAAAAATTAAAAAAACTGAGCAGAACAACTGAGCAGAAACACTGAGAAAAAAAAATATTTTAAAAAACTGAAGAAAAACGGAGGAAAAAAACTGAGAAGAAAAACTGAGAAAAAATCTGTGAAAAAAAACTGTGAAAAAAAAGAACTGAGAGGAAAAACTGAGAAAAAAACTGACTAGAAAAACTGAGCAGAAAAACAGAGCAGAAAAACTGAGAAAAAAAACTAATAAAAAAAAGCTGAAGAAAAACGGAGGAAAAAAACTGAGAAGAAAAACTGAGAAAAAAAGACTGAAAAAACTGAAGAAAAACTTAGAAAAAATCTGTGAAAAAACTGTGAAAAAAAAGAACTGAGAAGAAAAACTGAGAAAAAAAGACTGAAAAAACTGAGCAGAAAAACTGAGCAGAAAAACTGAGAAAAAAAACTAATCAAAAAAAACTGAAGAAAAACGGAGGAAAAAACTAAGAAGAAAAACTGAGAAAAAAAGACTGAAAAAACTGATGAAAAACTTAGAAAAAATCTGTAAAAAACTGTGAAAAAAAAGAACTGAGCAGAAAAACCGAGAAAAAAACTGAGAAAAAAAAAATTAAAAAAACTGAGCAGAACAACTGAGCAGAAACACTGAGAAAAAAAAATATTTTAAAAAACTGAAGAAAAACGGAGGAAAAAATCTGAGAAGAAAAACTGAGAAAAAATCTGTGAAAAAAACTGTGAAAAAAAAGAACTGAGAAGAAAAACTGAGAAAAAAACTGACTAGAAAAACTGAGCAGAAAAACAGAGCAAAAAAACTGAGAAAAAAAATATTTTAAAAAACTGAGCAGAAAAACTGAGCAGAAAAACTGAGAAAAAAACCTATTGAAAAAAACTGAAGAAAAACGGAGGAAAAAAACTGAGAAGAAAAACTGAGAAAAAAAGACTGAAAAAACTGAAGAAAAACTTAGAAAATATCTGAAAAAAACTGTGAAAAAAAAGAACTGAGCAGAAAAACTGAGAAAAAAACTGAGAAAAAAAAATTAAAAAAAACTGAGCAGAAAAACTGAGAAAAAAACTGAGAAAAAAAAATTAAAAACAACTGAGCAGAAAAACTGAGCAGAAAAACTGAGAAAAAAAAATATTTAAAAAAACTGAAGAAAAACGGAGAAGAAAAACTGAGAAAAAATCTGTGAAAAAAACTGTGAAAAAAAAGAACTGAGCAGAAAAACTGAGAAAAAAACTGAGAAAAAAAAATTTAAAAAAACTGAGCAGAAAAACTGAGCAGAAAAACTGAGAAAAAAACCTATTTAAAAAAACTGAAGAAAAACGGAGGAAAAAAACTGAAGAAAAACTGAGAAAATAAGACTGAAAAAACTGAAGAAAAACTTAGAAAATATCTGAAAAAAACTGTGAAAAAAAAGAACTGAGCAGAAAAACTGAGAAAAAAACTGAGAAAAAAAAATTAAAAAAAACTGAGCAGAAAAACTGAGAAAAAAACTGAGAAAAAAAAATTAAAAACAACTGAGCAGAAAAACTGAGCAGAAAAACTGAGAAAAAAAAATATTTAAAAAAACTGAAGAAAAACGGAGAAGAAAAACTGAGAAAAAATCTGTGAAAAAAACTGTGAAAAAAAAGAACTGAGCAGAAAAACTGAGAAAAAAACTGAGAAAAAAAAATTTAAAAAAACTGAGCAGAAAAACTGAGCAGAAAAACTGAGAAAAAAACCTATTTAAAAAAACTGAAGAAAAACGGAGGAAAAAAACTGAAGAAAAACTGAGAAAATAAGACTGAAAAAACTGAAGGAAAACTTAGAAAAAATCTGAAAAAAACTGTGAAAAAAAAGAACTGAGCAGAAAAACTGAGAAAAAAACAGAAAAAAAAAACTGAGCAGAAAAACTGAGCAGAAAAACTGAGAAAAAAAAATATTTAAAAAAACTGAAGAAAAACGGAGGAAAAAAACTGAGAAGAAAAATTGAGAAAAAATCTGTGAAAAAAACTGTGAAAAAAAAGAACTGAGAAGAAAAACTGAGAAAAAAACTGAGAAAAAAAAAAAAAAAAAAAACTGAGCAGAAAAACTGAGCAGAAACACTGAGAAAAAAAAATATTTAAAAAAACTGAAGAAAAACGGAGGAAAAAAACTGAGAAGAAAAACTGAGAAAAAATCTGTGAAAAAAACTGTGAAAAAAAAGAACTGAGAAGAAAAACTGAGAAAAAAAACTGACTAGAAAAACTGAGCAGAAAAACAGAGCAAAAAAACTGAGAAATAAAAATATTTAAAAAAACTGAGCAGAAAAACTGAGCAGAAAAACTGAGAAAAAAAACTATTTAAAAAAACTGAAGAAAAACGGAGGAAAAAAACTGAGAAGAAAAACTGAGAAAAAATCTGTGAAAAAAACTGTGAAAAAAAAGAACTGAGAAGTAAAACTGAGAAAAAAACTGACTAGAAAAACTGAGCAGAAAAACAGAGCAAAAAAACTGAGAAAAAAAAATATTTAAAAAAACTGAGCAGAAAAACTGAGCAGAAAAACTGAGAAAAAAACCTATTGAAAAAAACTGAAGAAAAACGGAGGAAAAAAACTGAGAAGAAAAACTGAGAAAAAAAGACTGAAAAAACTGAAGAAAAACTTAGAAAAAATCTGAAAAAAACTGAAAAAAAAGAACTGAGCGAAAAACTGAGAAAAAAACTGAGAAAAAAAAATTTAAAAAAACGGAGCAGAAAAACTGAGAAAAAAAACTATTTAAAAAAACTGAAGAAAAACGGAGGAAAAAAACTGAGAAGAAAAACTGAGAAAAAATCTGTGAAAAAAACTGTGAAAAAAAAGAACTGAGAAGAAAAACTGAGAAAAAAAAATATTTAAAAAAACTGAGCAGAAAAACTGAGCAGAAAAACTGAGAAAAAAACCTATTGAAAAAAACTGAAGAAAAATGGAGGAAAAAAACTGAGAAGAAAAACTGAGAAAAAAAGACTGAAAAAACTGAAGAAAAACTTAGAAAAAATCTGAAAAAACTGAAAAAAAAGAACTGAGCAGAAAAACTGAGAAAAAAACTGAGAAAAAAAAATTTAAAAAAACGGAGCAGAAAAACTGAGAAAAAAAACTATTTAAAAAAACTGAAGAAAAACGGAGGAAAAAAACTGAGAAGAAAAACTGAGAAAAAATCTGTGAAAAAAACTGTGAAAAAAAAGAACTGAGAAGAAAAACTGAGAAAAAAACTGACTAGAAAAACTGAGCAGAAAAACAGAGCAAAAAAACTGAGAAAAAAAAATATTTAAAAAAAACTGAGCAGAAAAACTGAGCAGAAAAACTGAGAAAAAAACTATTTAAAAAACTGAAGAAAAACGGAGGAAAAAAACTGAGAAGAAAAAAAGACTGAACAAACTGAAGAAAAACTGAGAAAAAATCTGAAAAAAACTGTGAAAAAAAAGAAATGAGCAGAAAAACTGAGAAAAAAACTGAGAAAAAAAAAATTATAAAAAACTGAGCAGAAAAACTGAGCAGAAAAACTGAGAAAAAAAATATTTAAAAAAACTGAAGAAAAACGGAGGAAAAAAACTGAGAAGAAAAACTGAGAAAAAATCTGTGAAAAAAAACTGTGAAAAAAAAGAACTGAGAGGAAAAACTGAGAAAAAAACTGACTAGAAAAACTGAGCAGAAAAACAGAGCAGAAAAACTGAGAAAAAAAACTAATAAAAAAAAGCTGAAGAAAAACGGAGGAAAAAAACTGAGAAGAAAAACTGAGAAAAAAAGACTGAAAAAACTGAAGAAAAACTTAGAAAAAATCTGTGAAAAAACTGTGAAAAAAAAGAACTGAGAAGAAAAACTGAGAAAAAAAGACTGAAAAAACTGAGCAGAAAAACTGAGCAGAAAAACTGAGAAAAAAAACTAATCAAAAAAAACTGAAGAAAAACGGAGGAAAAAACTAAGAAGAAAAACTGAGAAAAAAAGACTGAAAAAACTGATGAAAAACTTAGAAAAAATCTGTAAAAAACTGTGAAAAAAAAGAACTGAGCAGAAAAACCGAGAAAAAAACTGAGAAAAAAAAAATTAAAAAAACTGAGCAGAACAACTGAGCAGAAACACTGAGAAAAAAAAATATTTTAAAAAACTGAAGAAAAACGGAGGAAAAAATCTGAGAAGAAAAACTGAGAAAAAATCTGTGAAAAAAACTGTGAAAAAAAAGAACTGAGAAGAAAAACTGAGAAAAAAACTGACTAGAAAAACTGAGCAGAAAAACAGAGCAAAAAAACTGAGAAAAAAAATATTTTAAAAAACTGAGCAGAAAAACTGAGCAGAAAAACTGAGAAAAAAACCTATTGAAAAAAACTGAAGAAAAACGGAGGAAAAAAACTGAGAAGAAAAACTGAGAAAAAAAGACTGAAAAAACTGAAGAAAAACTTAGAAAATATCTGAAAAAAACTGTGAAAAAAAAGAACTGAGCAGAAAAACTGAGAAAAAAACTGAGAAAAAAAAATTAAAAAAAACTGAGCAGAAAAACTGAGAAAAAAACTGAGAAAAAAAAATTAAAAACAACTGAGCAGAAAAACTGAGCAGAAAAACTGAGAAAAAAAAATATTTAAAAAAACTGAAGAAAAACGGAGAAGAAAAACTGAGAAAAAATCTGTGAAAAAAACTGTGAAAAAAAAGAACTGAGCAGAAAAACTGAGAAAAAAACTGAGAAAAAAAAATTTAAAAAAACTGAGCAGAAAAACTGAGCAGAAAAACTGAGAAAAAAACCTATTTAAAAAAACTGAAGAAAAACGGAGGAAAAAAACTGAAGAAAAACTGAGAAAATAAGACTGAAAAAACTGAAGGAAAACTTAGAAAAAATCTGAAAAAAACTGTGAAAAAAAAGAACTGAGCAGAAAAACTGAGAAAAAAACAGAAAAAAAAAACTGAGCAGAAAAACTGAGCAGAAAAACTGAGAAAAAAAAATATTTAAAAAAACTGAAGAAAAACGGAGGAAAAAAACTGAGAAGAAAAATTGAGAAAAAATCTGTGAAAAAAACTGTGAAAAAAAAGAACTGAGAAGAAAAACTGAGAAAAAAACTGACTAGAAAAACTGAGCAGAAAAACAGAGCAAAAAAACTGAGAAAAAAAATATTTTAAAAAACTGAGCAGAAAAACTGAGCAGAAAAACTGAGAAAAAAAACTAATAAAAAAAAGCTGAAGAAAAACGGAGGAAAAAAACTGAGAAGAAAAACTGAGAAAAAAAGACTAAAAAAACTGAAGAAAAACTTAGAAAAAATCTGTGAAAAAACTGTGAAAAAAAAGAACTGAGAAGAAAAACTGAGAAAAAAAGACTGAAAAAACTGAGCAGAAAAACTGAGCAGAAAAACTGAGAAATAAAACTAATAAAAAAAAACTGAAGAAAAACGGAGGAAAAAACTAAGAAGAAAAACTGAGAAAAAAAGACTGAAAAAACTGATGAAAAACTTAGAAAAAATCTGTAAAAAACTGTGAAAAAAAAGAACTGAGCAGAAAAACCGAGAAAAAAACTGAGAAAAAAAAAATAAAAAAAACTGAGCAGAACAACTGAGCAGAAACACTGAGAAAAAAAAATATTTTAAAAAACTGAAGAAAAACGGAGGAAAAAATCTGAGAAGAAAAACTGAGAAAAAATCTGTGAAAAAAACTGTGAAAAAAAAGAACTGAGAAGAAAAACTGAGAAAAAAACTGACTAGAAAAACTGAGCAGAATAACAGAGCAAAAAAACTGAGAAAAAAAATATTTTAAAAAACTGAGCAGAAAAACTGAGCAGAAAAACTGAGAAAAAAACCTATTTAAAAAAACTGAAGAAAAACGGAGGAAAAAAACTGAGAAGAAAAACTGAGAAAAAAAGACTGAAAAAACTGAAGAAAAACTTAGAAAATATCTGAAAAAAACTGTGAAAAAAAAGAACTGAGCAGAAAAACTGAGAAAAAAACTGAGAAAAAAAAATTAAAAAAAACTGAGCAGAAAAACTGAGAAAAAAACTGAGAAAAAAAAATTAAAAACAACTGAGCAGAAAAACTGAGCAGAAAAACTGAGAAAAAAAAATATTTAAAAAAACTGAAGAAAAACGGAGAAGAAAAACTGAGAAAATATCTGTGAAAAAAACTGTGAAAAAAAAGAACTGAGCAGAAAAACAGAGAAAAAAACTGAGAAAAATTTTTTTTAAAAAAACTGAGCAGAAAAACTGAGCAGAAAAACTGAGAAAAAAAACTATTTAAAAAAACTGAAGAAAAAAGGAGGAAAAAAACTGAGAAGAAAAACTGAGAAAAAATCTGTGAAAAAAACTGTGAAAAAAAAGAACTCAGAAGAAAAACTGAGAAAAAAACTGACTAGAAAAACTGAGCAGAAAAACAGAGCAAAAAAACTGAGAAAAAAAATATTTTAAAAAACTGAGCAGAAAAACTGAGCAGAAAAACTGAGAAAAAAACCTATTTAAAAAAACTGAAGAAAAACGGAGGAAAAAAACTGAAGAAAAACTGAGAAAAAAAGACTGAAAAAACTGAACAAAAACTTAGAAAAAATCTGAAAAAAACTGTGAAAAAAAAGAACTGAGCAGAAAAACTGAGAAAAAAACTGAGAAAAAAAAAATTAAAAAAAACTGAGCAGAAAAACTGAGCAGAAAAACTGAGAAAAAAAACTATTTAAAAAAACTGAAGAAAAACGGAGGAAAAAAACTGAGAAGAAAAACTGAGAAAAAATCTGTGAAAAAAACTGTGAAAAAAAAGAACTGAGAAGAAAAACTGAGAAAAAAACTGACTAGAAAAACTGAGCAGAAAAACAGAGCAAAAAAACTGAGAAAAAAAAATATTTAAAAAAACTGAGCAGAAAAACTGAGCAGAAAAACTGAGAAAAAAACCTATTTAAAAAAACTGAAGAAAAACGGAGGAAAAAAACTGAGAAGAAAAACAGAGAAAAAACGACTGAAAAAACTGAAGAAAAACTTAGAAAAAATCTGAAAAAAACTGAAAAAAAAGAACTGAGCAGAAAAACTGAGAAAAAAACTGAGAAAAAAAAAAAAAAAAACTGAGCAGAAAAACTGAGCAGAAAAACTGAGAAAAAAAAATATTTAAAAAAACTGAAGAAAAACGGAGGAAAAAAACTGAGAAGAAAAACTGAGAAAAAATCTGTGAAAAAAACTGAAAAAAAAGAACTGAGAAGAAAAACTGAGAAAAAAACTGACTAGAAAAACTGAGCAGAAAAACAGAGCAAAAAAACTGAGAAAAAAAATATTTTAAAAAACTGAGCAGAAAAACTGAGCAGAAAAACTGAGAAAAAAACCTATTTAAAAAAACTGAAGAAAAACGGAGGAAAAAAGCTGAGAAGAAAAAATGAGAAAAAAAGACTGAAAAAACTGAAGAAAAACTTAGAAAAAATCTGAAAAAAACTGTGAAAAAAAAGAACTGAGAAGAAAAACTGAGAGAAAAAAATATTTTAAAAAATTGAGAAGAAAAACTGAGCAAAAAAGACTGAAAAAACTGAAGAAAAACTTAGAAAAAATCTGAAAAAAACTGTGAAAAAAAAGAACTGAGAAGAAAAACTGAGAAAAAAACTGACTAGAAAAACTGAGCAGAAAAACTGAGCTGAAAAACTGAGAAAAAAAACGAATAAAAAAAAGCTGAAGAAAAACGGAGGAAAAAAACTGAGAAGAAAAACTGAGAAAAAAAGACTGAAAAAACTGAAGAAAAACTTAGAAAAAATCTGTGAAAAAACTGTGAAAAAAAAGAACTGAGAAGAAAAACTGAGAAAAAAAGACTGAAAAAACTGAGCAGAAAAACTGAGCAGAAAAACTGAGAAAAAAAACTAATAAAAAAAAGCTGAAGAAAAACGGAGGAAAAAACTAAGAAGAAAAACTGAGAAAAAAAGACTGAAAAAACTGAAGAAAAACTTAGAAAATATCTGAAAAAAACTGTGAAAAAAAAGAACTGAGAAGAAAAACTGAGAAAAAAACTGACTAGAAAAACTGAGCAGAATAACAGAGCAAAAAAACTGAGAAAAAAAATATTTTAAAAAACTGAGCAGAAAAACTGAGCAGAAAAACTGAGAAAAAAACCTATTTAAAAAAACTGAAGAAAAACGGAGGAAAAAAACTGAGAAGAAAAACTGAGAAAAAAAGACTGAAAAAACTGAAGAAAAACTTAGAAAATATCTGAAAAAAACTGTGAAAAAAAAGAACTGAGCAGAAAAACTGAGAAAAAAACTGAGAAAAAAAAATTAAAAAAAACTGAGCAGAAAAACTGAGAAAAAAACTGAGAAAAAAAAATTAAAAACAACTGAGCAGAAAAACTGAGCAGAAAAACTGAGAAAAAAAAATATTTAAAAAAACTGAAGAAAAACGGAGAAGAAAAACTGAGAAAATATCTGTGAAAAAAACTGTGAAAAAAAAGAACTGAGCAGAAAAACAGAGAAAAAAACTGAGAAAAAATTTTTTTAAAAAAACTGAGCAGAAAAACTGAGCAGAAAAACTGAGAAAAAAAACTATTTAAAAAAACTGAAGAAAAAAGGAGGAAAAAAACTGAGAAGAAAAACTGAGAAAAAATCTGTGAAAAAAACTGTGAAAAAAAAGAACTCAGAAGAAAAACTGAGAAAAAAACTGACTAGAAAAACTGAGCAGAAAAACAGAGCAAAAAAACTGAGAAAAAAAATATTTTAAAAAACTGAGCAGAAAAACTGAGCAGAAAAACTGAGAAAAAAACCTATTTAAAAAAACTGAAGAAAAACGGAGGAAAAAAACTGAAGAAAAACTGAGAAAAAAAGACTGAAAAAACTGAACAAAAACTTAGAAAAAATCTGAAAAAAACTGTGAAAAAAAAGAACTGAGCAGAAAAACTGAGAAAAAAACTGAGAAAAAAAAAATTAAAAAAAACTGAGCAGAAAAACTGAGCAGAAAAACTGAGAAAAAAAACTATTTAAAAAAACTGAAGAAAAACGGAGGAAAAAAACTGAGAAGAAAAACTGAGAAAAAATCTGTGAAAAAAACTGTGAAAAAAAAGAACTGAGAAGAAAAACTGAGAAAAAAACTGACTAGAAAAACTGAGCAGAAAAACAGAGCAAAAAAACTGAGAAAAAAAAATATTTAAAAAAACTGAGCAGAAAAACTGAGCAGAAAAACTGAGAAAAAAACCTATTTAAAAAAACTGAAGAAAAACGGAGGAAAAAAACTGAGAAGAAAAACAGAGAAAAAACGACTGAAAAAACTGAAGAAAAACTTAGAAAAAATCTGAAAAAAACTGAAAAAAAAGAACTGAGCAGAAAAACTGAGAAAAAAACTGAGAAAAAAAAAAAAAACTGAGCAGAAAAACTGAGCAGAAAAACTGAGAAAAAAAAATATTTAAAAAAACTGAAGAAAAACGGAGGAAAAAAACTGAGAAGAAAAACTGAGAAAAAATCTGTGAAAAAAACTGAAAAAAAAGAACTGAGAAGAAAAACTGAGAAAAAAACTGACTAGAAAAACTGAGCAGAAAAACAGAGCAAAAAAACTGAGAAAAAAAATATTTTAAAAAACTGAGCAGAAAAACTGAGCAGAAAAACTGAGAAAAAAACCTATTTAAAAAAACTGAAGAAAAACGGAGGAAAAAAGCTGAGAAGAAAAAATGAGAAAAAAAGACTGAAAAAACTGAAGAAAAACTTAGAAAAAATCTGAAAAAAACTGTGAAAAAAAAGAACTGAGAAGAAAAACTGAGAGAAAAAAATATTTTAAAAAATTGAGAAGAAAAACTGAGCAAAAAAGACTGAAAAAACTGAAGAAAAACTTAGAAAAAATCTGAAAAAAACTGTGAAAAAAAAGAACTGAGAAGAAAAACTGAGAAAAAAACTGACTAGAAAAACTGAGCAGAAAAACTGAGCTGAAAAACTGAGAAAAAAAACGAATAAAAAAAAGCTGAAGAAAAACGGAGGAAAAAAACTGAGAAGAAAAACTGAGAAAAAAAGACTGAAAAAACTGAAGAAAAACTTAGAAAAAATCTGTGAAAAAACTGTGAAAAAAAAGAACTGAGAAGAAAAACTGAGAAAAAAAGACTGAAAAAACTGAGCAGAAAAACTGAGCAGAAAAACTGAGAAAAAAAACTAATAAAAAAAAGCTGAAGAAAAACGGAGGAAAAAACTAAGAAGAAAAACTGAGAAAAAAAGACTGAAAAAACTGAAGAAAAACTTAGAAAAAATCTGTAAAAAACTGTGAAAAAAAAGAACTGAGCAGAAAAACCGAGAAAAAAACTGAGAAAAAAAAATAAAATAAACTGAGCAGAAAAACTGAGCAGAAACACTGAGAAAAAAAAATATTTTAAAAAACTGAAGAAAAACGGAGGAAAAAAACTGAGAAGAAAAACTGAGAAAAAATCTGTGAAAAAAACTGTGAAAAAAAAGAACTGAGAAGAAAAACTGAGAAAAAAACTGACTAGAAAAACTGAGCAGAAAAACAGAGCAAAAAAACTGAGAAAAAAAATATTTTAAAAAACTGAGCAGAAAAACTGAGCAGAAAAACTGAGAAAAAAACCTATTTAAAAAAACTGAAGAAAAACGGAGGAAAAAAACTGAAGAAAAACTGAGGAAAAAAGACTGAAAAAACTGAAGGAAAACTTAGAAAAAATCTGAAAAAAACTGTGAAAAAAAAGAACTGAGCAGAAAAACTGAGAAAAAAACAGAAAAAAAAACTGAGCAGAAAAACTGAGCAGAAAAACTGAGAAAAAAAAATATTTAAAAAAACTGAAGAAAAACGGAGGAAAAAAACTGAGAAGAAAAATTGAGAAAAAATCTGTGAAAAAAACTGTGAAAAAAAAGAACTGAGAAGAAAAACTGAGAAAAAAACTGACTAGAAAAACTGAGCAGAAAAACAGAGCAAAAAAACTGAGAAAAAAAATATTTTAAAAAACTGAGCAGAAAAACTGAGCAGAAAAACTGAGAAAAAAAACTAATAAAAAAAAGCTGAAGAAAAACGGAGGAAAAAAACTGAGAAGAAAAACTGAGAAAAAAGACTGAAAAAACTGAAGAAAAACTTAGAAAAAATCTGTGAAAAAACTGTGAAAAAAAAGAACTGAGAAGAAAAACTGAGAAAAAAAGACTGAAAAAACTGAGCAGAAAAACTGAGCAGAAAAACTGAGAAAAAAAACTAATAAAAAAAAGCTGAAGAAAAACGGAGGAAAAAACTAAGAAGAAAAACTGAGAAAAAAAGACTGAAAAAACTGATGAAAAACTTAGAAAAAATCTGTAAAAAACTGTGAAAAAAAAGAACTGAGCAGAAAAACCGAGAAAAAAACTGAGAAAAAAAAAATAAAAAAAACTGAGCAGAACAACTGAGCAGAAACACTGAGAAAAAAAAATATTTTAAAAAACTGAAGAAAAACGGAGGAAAAAATCTGAGAAGAAAAACTGAGAAAAAATCTGTGAAAAAAACTGTGAAAAAAAAGAACTGAGAAGAAAAACTGAGAAAAAAACTGACTAGAAAAACTGAGCAGAAAAACAGAGCAAAAAAACTGAGAAAAAAAATATTTTAAAAAACTGAGCAGAAAAACTGAGCAGAAAAACTGAGAAAAAAACCTATTTAAAAAAACTGAAGAAAAACGGAGGAAAAAAACTGAGAAGAAAAACTGAGAAAAAAAGACTGAAAAAACTGAAGAAAAACTTAGAAAATATCTGAAAAAAACTGTGAAAAAAAAGAACTGAGCAGAAAAACTGAGAAAAAAACTGAGAAAAAAACCTATTTAAAAAAACTGAAGAAAAACGGAGGAAAAAAACTGAGAAGAAAAACAGAGAAAAAACGACTGAAAAAACTGAAGAAAAACTTAGAAAAAATCTGAAAAAAACTGAAAAAAAAGAACTGAGCAGAAAAACTGAGAAAAAAACTGAGAAAAAAAAAATAAAAAAAAACTGAGCAGAAAAACTGAGCAGAAAAACTGAGAAAAAAAAATATTTAAAAAAACTGAAGAAAAACGGAGGAAAAAAACTGAGAAGAAAAACTGAGAAAAAATCTGTGAAAAAAACTGAAAAATAAGAACTGAGAAGAAAAACTGAGAAAAAAACTGACTAGAAAAACTGAGCAGAAAAACAGAGCAAAAAAACTGAGAAAAAAAATATTTTAAAAAACTGAGCAGAAAAACTGAGCAGAAAAACTGAGAAAAAAACCTATTTAAAAAAACTGAAGAAAAACGGAGGAAAAAAACTGAGAAGAAAAACTGAGAAAAAAAGACTGAAAAAACTGAAGAAAAACTTAGAAAATATCTGAAAAAAACTGTGAAAAAAAAGAACTGAGCAGAAAAACTGAGAAAAAAACTGAGAAAAAAACCTATTTAAAAAAACTGAAGAAAAACGGAGGAAAAAAACTGAGAAGAAAAACAGAGAAAAAACGACTGAAAAAACTGAAGAAAAACTTAGAAAAAATCTGAAAAAAACTGAAAAAAAAGAACTGAGCAGAAAAACTGAGAAAAAAACTGAGAAAAAAAAAATAAAAAAAAACTGAGCAGAAAAACTGAGCAGAAAAACTGAGAAAAAAAAATATTTAAAAAAACTGAAGAAAAACGGAGGAAAAAAACTGAGAAGAAAAACTGAGAAAAAATCTGTGAAAAAAACTGAAAAAAAAGAACTGAGAAGAAAAACTGAGAAAAAAACTGACTAGAAAAACTGAGCAGAAAAACAGAGCAAAAAAACTGAGAAAAAAAATATTTTAAAAAACTGAGCAGAAAAACTGAGCAGAAAAACTGAGAAAAAAACCTATTTAAAAAAACTGAAGAAAAACGGAGGAAAAAAGCTGAGAAGAAAAACTGAGAAAAAAAGACTGAAAAAACTGAAGAAAAACTTAGAAAAAATCTGAAAAAAACTGTGAAAAAAAAGAACTGAGAAGAAAAACTGAGAGAAAAAAATATTTTAAAAAATTGAGAAGAAAAACTGAGCAAAAAAGACTGAAAAAACTGAAGAAAAACTTAGAAAAAATCTGAAAAAAACTGTGAAAAAAAAGAACTGAGAAGAAAAACTGAGAAAAAAACTGACTAGAAAAACTGAGCAGAAAAACTGAGCAGAAAAACTGAGAAAAAAAACTAATAAAAAAAAGCTGAAGAAAAACGGAGGAAAAAAACTGAGAAGAAAAACTGAGAAAAAAAGACTGAAAAAACTGAAGAAAAACTTAGAAAAAATCTGTGAAAAAACTGTGAAAAAAAAGAACTGAGAAGAAAAACTGAGAAAAAAAGACTGAAAAAACTGAGCAGAAAAACTGAGCAGAAAAACTGAGAAAAAAAACTAATAAAAAAAAGCTGAAGAAAAACGGAGGAAAAAACTAAGAAGAAAAACTGAGAAAAAAAGACTGAAAAAACTGAAGAAAAACTTAGAAAAAATCTGTAAAAAACTGTGAAAAAAAAGAACTGAGCAGAAAAACCGAGAAAAAAACTGAGAAAAAAAAAATAAAAAAAACTGAGCAGAAAAACTGAGCAGAAACACTGAGAAAAAAAAATATTTTAAAAAACTGAAGAAAAACGGAGGAAAAAAACTGAGAAGAAAAACTGAGAAAAAATCTGTGAAAATAACTGTGAAAAAAAAGAACTGAGAAGAAAAACTGAGAAAAAAACTGACTAGAAAAACTGAGCAGAAAAACAGAGCAAAAAAACTGAGAAAAATTTTTTTTTATAAAACTGAGCAGAAAAACTGAGCAGAAAAACTGAGAAAAAAACCTATTTAAAAAAACTGAAGAAAAACGGAGGAAAAAAACTGAGAAGAAAAACTGAGAAAAAAAGACTGAAAAAACTGAAGAAAAACTTAGAAAATATCTGAAAAAAACTGTGAAAAAAAAGAACTGAGAAGAAAAACTGAGAAAAAAACTGACTAGAAAAACTGAGCAGAAAAACAGAGCAAAAAAACTGAGAAAAAAAAATATTTAAAAAAACTGAGCAGAAAAACTGAGCAGAAAAACTGAGAAAAAAAACTATTTAAAAAAACTGAAGAAAAACGGAGGAAAAAAACTGAGAAGAAAAACTGAGAAAAAAAGACTGAACAAACTGAAGAAAAATTTAGAAAAAATAAAAAAAAACTGAGCAGAAAAACTGAGCAGAAAAACTGAGAAAAAAACCTATTTAAAAAAACTGAAGAAAAACGGAGGAAAAAAACTGAGAAGAAAAACAGAGAAAAAACGACTGAAAAAACTGAAGAAAAACTTAGAAAAAATCTGAAAAAAACTGAAAAAAAAGAACTGAGCAGAAAAACTGAGAAAAAAACTGAGAAAAAAAAAATAAAAAAAAACTGAGCAGAAAAACTGAGCAGAAAAACTGAGAAAAAAAAATATTTAAAAAAACTGAAGAAAAACGGAGGAAAAAAACTGAGAAGAAAAACTGAGAAAAAATCTGTGAAAAAAACTGAAAAAAAAGAACTGAGAAGAAAAACTGAGAAAAAAACTGACTAGAAAAACTGAGCAGAAAAACAGAGCAAAAAAACTGAGAAAAAAAATATTTTAAAAAACTGAGCAGAAAAACTGAGCAGAAAAACTGAGAAAAAAACCTATTTAAAAAAACTGAAGAAAAACGGAGGAAAAAAGCTGAGAAGAAAAAATGAGAAAAAAAGACTGAAAAAACTGAAGAAAAACTTAGAAAAAATCTGAAAAAAACTGAAAAAAAAGAACTGAGCAGAAAAACTGAGAAAAAAACTGAGAAAAAAAAAATAAAAAAAAACTGAGCAGAAAAACTGAGCAGAAAAACTGAGAAAAAAAAATATTTAAAAAAACTGAAGAAAAACGGAGGAAAAAAACTGAGAAGAAAAACTGAGAAAAAATCTGTGAAAAAAACTGAAAAATAAGAACTGAGAAGAAAAACTGAGAAAAAAACTGACTAGAAAAACTGAGCAGAAAAACAGAGCAAAAAAACTGAGAAAAAAAATATTTTAAAAAACTGAGCAGAAAAACTGAGCAGAAAAACTGAGAAAAAAACCTATTTAAAAAAACTGAAGAAAAACGGAGGAAAAAAACTGAGAAGAAAAACTGAGAAAAAAAGACTGAAAAAACTGAAGAAAAACTTAGAAAATATCTGAAAAAAACTGTGAAAAAAAAGAACTGAGCAGAAAAACTGAGAAAAAAACTGAGAAAAAAACCTATTTAAAAAAACTGAAGAAAAACGGAGGAAAAAAACTGAGAAGAAAAACAGAGAAAAAACGACTGAAAAAACTGAAGAAAAACTTAGAAAAAATCTGAAAAAAACTGAAAAAAAAGAACTGAGCAGAAAAACTGAGAAAAAAACTGAGAAAAAAAAAATAAAAAAAAACTGAGCAGAAAAACTGAGCAGAAAAACTGAGAAAAAAAAATATTTAAAAAAACTGAAGAAAAACGGAGGAAAAAAACTGAGAAGAAAAACTGAGAAAAAATCTGTGAAAAAAACTGAAAAAAAAGAACTGAGAAGAAAAACTGAGAAAAAAACTGACTAGAAAAACTGAGCAGAAAAACAGAGCAAAAAAACTGAGAAAAAAAATATTTTAAAAAACTGAGCAGAAAAACTGAGCAGAAAAACTGAGAAAAAAACCTATTTAAAAAAACTGAAGAAAAACGGAGGAAAAAAGCTGAGAAGAAAAACTGAGAAAAAAAGACTGAAAAAACTGAAGAAAAACTTAGAAAAAATCTGAAAAAAACTGTGAAAAAAAAGAACTGAGAAGAAAAACTGAGAGAAAAAAATATTTTAAAAAATTGAGAAGAAAAACTGAGCAAAAAAGACTGAAAAAACTGAAGAAAAACTTAGAAAAAATCTGAAAAAAACTGTGAAAAAAAAGAACTGAGAAGAAAAACTGAGAAAAAAACTGACTAGAAAAACTGAGCAGAAAAACTGAGCAGAAAAACTGAGAAAAAAAACTAATAAAAAAAAGCTGAAGAAAAACGGAGGAAAAAAACTGAGAAGAAAAACTGAGAAAAAAAGACTGAAAAAACTGAAGAAAAACTTAGAAAAAATCTGTGAAAAAACTGTGAAAAAAAAGAACTGAGAAGAAAAACTGAGAAAAAAAGACTGAAAAAACTGAGCAGAAAAACTGAGCAGAAAAACTGAGAAAAAAAACTAATAAAAAAAAGCTGAAGAAAAACGGAGGAAAAAACTAAGAAGAAAAACTGAGAAAAAAAGACTGAAAAAACTGAAGAAAAACTTAGAAAAAATCTGTAAAAAACTGTGAAAAAAAAGAACTGAGCAGAAAAACCGAGAAAAAAACTGAGAAAAAAAAAATAAAAAAAACTGAGCAGAAAAACTGAGCAGAAACACTGAGAAAAAAAAATATTTTAAAAAACTGAAGAAAAACGGAGGAAAAAAACTGAGAAGAAAAACTGAGAAAAAATCTGTGAAAATAACTGTGAAAAAAAAGAACTGAGAAGAAAAACTGAGAAAAAAACTGACTAGAAAAACTGAGCAGAAAAACAGAGCAAAAAAACTGAGAAAAATTTTTTTTTATAAAACTGAGCAGAAAAACTGAGCAGAAAAACTGAGAAAAAAACCTATTTAAAAAAACTGAAGAAAAACGGAGGAAAAAAACTGAGAAGAAAAACTGAGAAAAAAAGACTGAAAAAACTGAAGAAAAACTTAGAAAATATCTGAAAAAAACTGTGAAAAAAAAGAACTGAGAAGAAAAACTGAGAAAAAAACTGACTAGAAAAACTGAGCAGAAAAACAGAGCAAAAAAACTGAGAAAAAAAAATATTTAAAAAAACTGAGCAGAAAAACTGAGCAGAAAAACTGAGAAAAAAAACTATTTAAAAAAACTGAAGAAAAACGGAGGAAAAAAACTGAGAAGAAAAACTGAGAAAAAAAGACTGAACAAACTGAAGAAAAATTTAGAAAAAATAAAAAAAAACTGAGCAGAAAAACTGAGCAGAAAAACTGAGAAAAAAACCTATTTAAAAAAACTGAAGAAAAACGGAGGAAAAAAACTGAGAAGAAAAACAGAGAAAAAACGACTGAAAAAACTGAAGAAAAACTTAGAAAAAATCTGAAAAAAACTGAAAAAAAAGAACTGAGCAGAAAAACTGAGAAAAAAACTGAGAAAAAAAAAATAAAAAAAAACTGAGCAGAAAAACTGAGCAGAAAAACTGAGAAAAAAAAATATTTAAAAAAACTGAAGAAAAACGGAGGAAAAAAACTGAGAAGAAAAACTGAGAAAAAATCTGTGAAAAAAACTGAAAAAAAAGAACTGAGAAGAAAAACTGAGAAAAAAACTGACTAGAAAAACTGAGCAGAAAAACAGAGCAAAAAAACTGAGAAAAAAAATATTTTAAAAAACTGAGCAGAAAAACTGAGCAGAAAAACTGAGAAAAAAACCTATTTAAAAAAACTGAAGAAAAACGGAGGAAAAAAGCTGAGAAGAAAAAATGAGAAAAAAAGACTGAAAAAACTGAAGAAAAACTTAGAAAAAATCTGAAAAAAACTGTGAAAAAAAAGAACTGAGAAGAAAAACTGAGAGAAAAAAATATTTTAAAAAATTGAGAAGAAAAACTGAGCAAAAAAGACTGAAAAAACTGAAGAAAAACTTAGAAAAAATCTGAAAAAAACTGTGAAAAAAAAGAACTGAGAAGAAAAACTGAGAAAAAAACTGACTAGAAAAACTGAGCAGAAAAACTGAGCAGAAAAACTGAGAAAAAAAACTAATAAAAAAAAGCTGAAGAAAAACGGAGGAAAAAAACTGAGAAGAAAAACTGAGAAAAAAAGACTGAAAAAACTGAAGAAAAACTTAGAAAAAATCTGTGAAAAAACTGTGAAAAAAAAGAACTGAGAAGAAAAACTGAGAAAAAAGACTGAAAAAACTGAGCAGAAAAACTGAGCAGAAAAACTGAGAAAAAAAACTAATAAAAAAAAGCTGAAGAAAAACGGAGGAAAAAACTAAGAAGAAAAACTGAGAAAAAAAGACTGAAAAAACTGAAGAAAAACTTAGAAAAAATCTGTAAAAAACTGTGAAAAAAAAGAAATGAGCAGAAAAACCGAGAAAAAAACTGAGAAAAAAAAAATAAAAAAAACTGAGCAGAAAAACTGAGCAGAAACACTGAGAAAAAAAAATATTTTAAAAAACTGAAGAAAAACGGAGAAAAAAAACTGAGAAGAAAAACAGAAAAAATCTGTGAAAAAAACTGTGAAAAAAAAGAACTGAGAAGAAAAACTGAGAAAAAAACTGACTAGAAAAACTGAGCAGAAAAACAGAGCAAAAAAACTGAGAAAAAAAATATTTTAAAAAACTGAGCAGAAAAACTGAGCAGAAAAACTGAGAAAAAAACCTATTTAAAAAAACTGAAGAAAAACGGAGGAAAAAAACTGAGAAGAAAAACTGAGAAAAAAAGACTGAAAAAACTGAAGAAAAACTTAGAAAATATCTGAAAAAAACTGTGAAAAAAAAGAACTGAGCAGAAAAACTGAGAAAAAAACTGAGAAAAAAAAATTAAAAAAAACTGAGCAGAAAAACTGAGAAAAAAACTGAGAAAAAAAAATTAAAAACAACTGAGCAGAAAAACTGAGCAGAAAAACTGAGAAAAAAAATATTTAAAAAAACTGAAGAAAAACGGAGAAGAAAAACTGAGAAAATATCTGTGAAAAAAACTGTGAAAAAAAAGAACTGAGCAGAAAAACTGAGAAAAAAACTGAGAAAAAAATTTTTTAAAAAAACTGAGCAGAAAAACTGAGCAGAAAAACTGAGAAAAAAAACTATTTAAAAAAACTGAAGAAAAAAGGAGGAAAAAAACTGAGAAGAAAAACTGAGAAAAAATCTGTGAAAAAAACTGTGAAAAAAAAGAACTCAGAAGAAAAACTGAGAAAAAAACTGACTAGAAAAACTGAGCACAAAAACAGCAAAAAAACTGAGAAAAAAAATATTTTAAAAAACTGAGCAGAAAAACTGAGCAGAAAAACTGAGAAAAAAACCTATTTAAAAAAACTGAAGAAAAACGGAGGAAAAAAACTGAAGAAAAACTGAGAAAAAAAGACTGAAAAAACTGAACAAAAACTTAGAAAAAATCTGAAAAAAACTGTGAAAAAAAAGAACTGAGCAGAAAAACTGAGAAAAAAACTGAGAAAAAAAAAATTAAAAAAAACTGAGCTGAAAAACTGAGCAGAAAAACTGAGAAAAAAAACTATTTAAAAAAACTGAAGAAAAACGGAGGAAAAAAACTGAGAAGAAAAACTGAGAAAAAATCTGTGAAAAAAACTGTGAAAAAAAAGAACTGAGAAGAAAAACTGAGAAAAAAACTGACTAGAAAAACTGAGCAGAAAAACAGAGCAAAAAAACTGAGAAAAAAAAATATTTAAAAAAACTGAGCAGAAAAACTGAGCAGAAAAACTGAGAAAAAAACCTATTTAAAAAAACTGAAGAAAAACGGAGGAAAAAAACTGAGAAGAAAAACAGAGAAAAAACGACTGAAAAAACTGAAGAAAAACTTAGAAAAAATCTGAAAAAAACTGAAAAAAAAGAACTGAGCAGAAAAACTGAGAAAAAAACTGAGAAAAAAAAAAAAAAAAACTGAGCAGAAAAACTGAGCAGAAAAACTGAGAAAAAAAAATATTTAAAAAAACTGAAGAAAAACGGAGGAAAAAAACTGAGAAGAAAAACTGAGAAAAAATCTGTGAAAAAAACTGAAAAAAAAGAACTGAGAAGAAAAACTGAGAAAAAAACTGACTAGAAAAACTGAGCAGAAAAACAGAGCAAAAAAACTGAGAAAAAAAATATTTTAAAAAACTGAGCAGAAAAACTGAGCAGAAAAACTGAGAAAAAAACCTATTTAAAAAAACTGAAGAAAAACGGAGGAAAAAAGCTGAGAAGAAAAAATGAGAAAAAAAGACTGAAAAAACTGAAGAAAAACTTAGAAAAAATCTGAAAAAAACTGTGAAAAAAAAGAACTGAGAAGAAAAACTGAGAGAAAAAAATATTTTAAAAAATTGAGAAGAAAAACTGAGCAAAAAAGACTGAAAAAACTGAAGAAAAACTTAGAAAAAATCTGAAAAAAACTGTGAAAAAAAAGAACTGAGAAGAAAAACTGAGAAAAAAACTGACTAGAAAAACTGAGCAGAAAAACTGAGCTGAAAAACTGAGAAAAAAAACTAATAAAAAAAAGCTGAAGAAAAACGGAGGAAAAAAACTGAGAAGAAAAACTGAGAAAAAAAGACTGAAAAAACTGAAGAAAAACTTAGAAAAAATCTGTGAAAAAACTGTGAAAAAAAAGAACTGAGAAGAAAAACTGAGAAAAAAAGACTGAAAAAACTGAGCAGAAAAACTGAGCAGAAAAACTGAGAAAAAAAACTAATAAAAAAAAGCTGAAGAAAAACGGAGGAAAAAACTAAGAAGAAAAACTGAGAAAAAAAGACTGAAAAAACTGAAGAAAAACTTAGAAAAAATCTGTAAAAAACTGTGAAAAAAAAGAACTGAGCAGAAAAACCGAGAAAAAAACTGAGAAAAAAAAATAAAATAAACTGAGCAGAAAAACTGAGCAGAAACACTGAGAAAAAAAAATATTTTAAAAAACTGAAGAAAAACGGAGGAAAAAAACTGAGAAGAAAAACTGAGAAAAAATCTGTGAAAAAAACTGTGAAAAAAAAGAACTGAGAAGAAAAACTGAGAAAAAAACTGACTAGAAAAACTGAGCAGAAAAACAGAGCAAAAAAACTGAGAAAAAAAATATTTAAAAAAACTGAGCAGAAAAACTGAGCAGAAAAACTGAGAAAAAAACCTATTTAAAAAAACTGAAGAAAAACGGAGGAAAAAAACTGAGAAGAAAAACTGAGAAAAAAAGACTGAAAAAACTGAATAAAAACTTAGAAAAAATCTGAAAAAAACTGTGAAAAAAAAGAACTGAGCAGAAAAACTGAGAAAAAAACAGAAAAAAAAACTGAGCAGAAAAACTGAGCAGAAAAACTGAGAAAAAAAAATATTTAAAAAAACTGAAGAAAAACGGAGGAAAAAAACTGAGAAGAAAAATTGAGAAAAAATCTGTGAAAAAAACTGTGAAAAAAAAGAACTGAGAAGAAAAACTGAGAAAAAAACTGACTAGAAAAACTGAGCAGAAAAACAGAGCAAAAAAACTGAGAAAAAAAATATTTTAAAAAACTGAGCAGAAAAACTGAGCAGAAAAACTGAGAAAAAAAACTAATAAAAAAAAGCTGAAGAAAAACGGAGGAAAAAAACTGAGAAGAAAAACTGAGAAAAAAAGACTGAAAAAACTGAAGAAAAACTTAGAAAAAATCTGTGAAAAAACTGTGAAAAAAAAGAACTGAGAAGAAAAACTGAGAAAAAAAGACTGAAAAAACTGAGCAGAAAAACTGAGCAGAAAAACTGAGAAAAAAAACTAATAAAAAAAAGCTGAAGAAAAACGGAGGAAAAAACTAAGAAGAAAAACTGAGAAAAAAAGACTGAAAAAACTGATGAAAAACTTAGAAAAAATCTGTAAAAAACTGTGAAAAAAAAGAACTGAGCAGAAAAACCGAGAAAAAAACTGAGAAAAAAAAAATAAAAAAAACTGAGCAGAACAACTGAGCAGAAACACTGAGAAAAAAAAATATTTTAAAAAACTGAAGAAAAACGGAGGAAAAAATCTGAGAAGAAAAACTGAGAAAAAATCTGTGAAAAAAACTGTGAAAAAAAAGAACTGAGAAGAAAAACTGAGAAAAAAACTGACTAGAAAAACTGAGCAGAAAAACAGAGCAAAAAAACTGAGAAAAAAAATATTTTAAAAAACTGAGCAGAAAAACTGAGCAGAAAAACTGAGAAAAAAACCTATTTAAAAAAACTGAAGAAAAACGGAGGAAAAAAACTGAGAAGAAAAACTGAGAAAAAAAGACTGAAAAAACTGAAGAAAAACTTAGAAAATATCTGAAAAAAACTGTGAAAAAAAAGAACTGAGCAGAAAAACTGAGAAAAAAACTGAGAAAAAAACCTATTTAAAAAAACTGAAGAAAAACGGAGGAAAAAAACTGAGAAGAAAAACAGAGAAAAAACGACTGAAAAAACTGAAGAAAAACTTAGAAAAAATCTGAAAAAAACTGAAAAAAAAGAACTGAGCAGAAAAACTGAGAAAAAAACTGAGAAAAAAAAATTAAAAAAAACTGAGCAGAAAAACTGAGCAGAAAAACTGAGAAAAAAAAATATTTAAAAAAACTGAAGAAAAACGGAGGAAAAAAACTGAGAAGAAAAACTGAGAAAAAATCTGTGAAAAAAACTGAAAAAAAAGAACTGAGAAGAAAAACTGAGAAAAAAACTGACTAGAAAAACTGAGCAGAAAAACAGAGCAAAAAAACTGAGAAAAAAAATATTTTAAAAAACTGAGCAGAAAAACTGAGCAGAAAAACTGAGAAAAAAACCTATTTAAAAAAACTGAAGAAAAACGGAGGAAAAAAACTGAGAAGAAAAACTGAGAAAAAAAGACTGAAAAAACTGAAGAAAAACTTAGAAAATATCTGAAAAAAACTGTGAAAAAAAAGAACTGAGCAGAAAAACTGAGAAAAAAACTGAGAAAAAAACCTATTTAAAAAAACTGAAGAAAAACGGAGGAAAAAAACTGAGAAGAAAAACAGAGAAAAAACGACTGAAAAAACTGAAGAAAAACTTAGAAAAAATCTGAAAAAAACTGAAAAAAAAGAACTGAGCAGAAAAACTGAGAAAAAAACTGAGAAAAAAAAAATTAAAAAAAACTGAGCAGAAAAACTGAGCAGAAAAACTGAGAAAAAAAAATATTTAAAAAAACTGAAGAAAAACGGAGGAAAAAAACTGAGAAGAAAAACTGAGAAAAAATCTGTGAAAAAAACTGAAAAAAAAGAACTGAGAAGAAAAACTGAGAAAAAAACTGACTAGAAAAACTGAGCAGAAAAACAGAGCAAAAAAACTGAGAAAAAAAATATTTTAAAAAACTGAGCAGAAAAACTGAGCAGAAAAACTGAGAAAAAAACCTATTTAAAAAAACTGAAGAAAAACGGAGGAAAAAAGCTGAGAAGAAAAACTGAGAAAAAAAGACTGAAAAAACTGAAGAAAAACTTAGAAAAAATCTGAAAAAAACTGTGAAAAAAAAGAACTGAGAAGAAAAACTGAGAGAAAAAAATATTTTAAAAAATTGAGAAGAAAAACAGCAAAAAAGACTGAAAAAACTGAAGAAAAACTTAGAAAAAATCTGAAAAAAACTGTGAAAAAAAAGAACTGAGAAGAAAAACTGAGAAAAAAACTGACTAGAAAAACTGAGCAGAAAAACTGAGCAGAAAAACTGAGAAAAAAAACTAATAAAAAAAAGCTGAAGAAAAACGGAGGAAAAAAACTGAGAAGAAAAACTGAGAAAAAAAGACTGAAAAAACTGAAGAAAAACTTAGAAAAAATCTGTGAAAAAACTGTGAAAAAAAAGAACTGAGAAGAAAAACTGAGAAAAAAAGACTGAAAAAACTGAGCAGAAAAACTGAGCAGAAAAACTGAGAAAAAAAACTAATAAAAAAAAGCTGAAGAAAAACGGAGGAAAAAACTAAGAAGAAAAACTGAGAAAAAAAGACTGAAAAAACTGAAGAAAAACTTAGAAAAAATCTGTAAAAAACTGTGAAAAAAAAGAACTGAGCAGAAAAACCGAGAAAAAAACTGAGAAAAAAAAAATAAAAAAAACTGAGCAGAAAAACTGAGCAGAAACACTGAGAAAAAAAAATATTTTAAAAAACTGAAGAAAAACGGAGGAAAAAAACTGAGAAGAAAAACTGAGAAAAAATCTGTGAAAATAACTGTGAAAAAAAAGAACAGAGAAGAAAAACTGAGAAAAAAACTGACTAGAAAAACTGAGCAGAAAAACAGAGCAAAAAAACTGAGAAAAAAAATATTTTAAAAAACTGAGCAGAAAAACTGAGCAGAAAAACTGAGAAAAAAAACTAATAAAAAAAAGCTGAAGAAAAACGGAGGAAAAAAACTGAGAAGAAAAACTGAGAAAAAAAGACTGAAAAAACTGAAGAAAAACTTAGAAAAAATCTGTGAAAAAACTGTGAAAAAAAAGAACTGAGAAGAAAAACTGAGAAAAAAAGACTGAAAAAACTGAGCAGAAAAACTGAGCAGAAAAACTGAGAAAAAAAACTAATAAAAAAAAGCTGAAGAAAAACGGAGGAAAAAACTAAGAAGAAAAACTGAGAAAAAAAGACTGAAAAAACTGATGAAAAACTTAGAAAAAATCTGTAAAAAACTGTGAAAAAAAAGAACTGAGCAGAAAAACCGAGAAAAAAACTGAGAAAAAAAAAATAAAAAAAACTGAGCAGAACAACTGAGCAGAAACACTGAGAAAAAAAAATATTTTAAAAAACTGAAGAAAAACGGAGGAAAAAATCTGAGAAGAAAAACTGAGAAAAAATCTGTGAAAAAAACTGTGAAAAAAAAGAACTGAGAAGAAAAACTGAGAAAAAAACTGACTAGAAAAACTGAGCAGAAAAACAGAGCAAAAAAACTGAGAAAAAAAATATTTTAAAAAACTGAGCAGAAAAACTGAGCAGAAAAACTGAGAAAAAAACCTATTTAAAAAAACTGAAGAAAAACGGAGGAAAAAAACTGAGAAGAAAAACTGAGAAAAAAAGACTGAAAAAACTGAAGAAAAACTTAGAAAATATCTGAAAAAAACTGTGAAAAAAAAGAACTGAGCAGAAAAACTGAGAAAAAAACTGAGAAAAAAACCTATTTAAAAAAACTGAAGAAAAACGGAGGAAAAAAACTGAGAAGAAAAACAGAGAAAAAACGACTGAAAAAACTGAAGAAAAACTTAGAAAAAATCTGAAAAAAACTGAAAAAAAAGAACTGAGCAGAAAAACTGAGAAAAAAACTGAGAAAAAAAAATAAAAAAAAACTGAGCAGAAAAACTGAGCAGAAAAACTGAGAAAAAAAAATATTTAAAAAAACTGAAGAAAAACGGAGGAAAAAAACTGAGAAGAAAAACTGAGAAAAAATCTGTGAAAAAAACTGAAAAAAAAGAACTGAGAAGAAAAACTGAGAAAAAAACTGACTAGAAAAACTGAGCAGAAAAACAGAGCAAAAAAACTGAGAAAAAAAATATTTTAAAAAACTGAGCAGAAAAACTGAGCAGAAAAACTGAGAAAAAAACCTATTTAAAAAAACTGAAGAAAAACGGAGGAAAAAAACTGAGAAGAAAAACTGAGAAAAAAAGACTGAAAAAACTGAAGAAAAACTTAGAAAATATCTGAAAAAAACTGTGAAAAAAAAGAACTGAGCAGAAAAACTGAGAAAAAAACTGAGAAAAAAACCTATTTAAAAAAACTGAAGAAAAACGGAGGAAAAAAACTGAGAAGAAAAACAGAGAAAAAACGACTGAAAAAACTGAAGAAAAACTTAGAAAAAATCTGAAAAAAACTGAAAAAAAAGAACTGAGCAGAAAAACTGAGAAAAAAACTGAGAAAAAAAAAATTAAAAAAAACTGAGCAGAAAAACTGAGCAGAAAAACTGAGAAAAAAAAATATTAAAAAAACTGAAGAAAAACGGAGGAAAAAAACTGAGAAGAAAAACTGAGAAAAAATCTGTGAAAAAAACTGAAAAAAAAGAACTGAGAAGAAAAACTGAGAAAAAAACTGACTAGAAAAACTGAGCAGAAAAACAGAGCAAAAAAACTGAGAAAAAAAATATTTTAAAAAACTGAGCAGAAAAACTGAGCAGAAAAACTGAGAAAAAAACCTATTTAAAAAAACTGAAGAAAAACGGAGGAAAAAAGCTGAGAAGAAAAACTGAGAAAAAAAGACTGAAAAAACTGAAGAAAAACTTAGAAAAAATCTGAAAAAAACTGTGAAAAAAAAGAACTGAGAAGAAAAACTGAGAGAAAAAAATATTTTAAAAAATTGAGAAGAAAAACAGCAAAAAAGACTGAAAAAACTGAAGAAAAACTTAGAAAAAATCTGAAAAAAACTGTGAAAAAAAAGAACTGAGAAGAAAAACTGAGAAAAAAACTGACTAGAAAAACTGAGCAGAAAAACTGAGCAGAAAAACTGAGAAAAAAAACTAATAAAAAAAAGCTGAAGAAAAACGGAGGAAAAAAACTGAGAAGAAAAACTGAGAAAAAAAGACTGAAAAAACTGAAGAAAAACTTAGAAAAAATCTGTGAAAAAACTGTGAAAAAAAAGAACTGAGAAGAAAAACTGAGAAAAAAAGACTGAAAAAACTGAGCAGAAAAACTGAGCAGAAAAACTGAGAAAAAAAACTAATAAAAAAAAGCTGAAGAAAAACGGAGGAAAAAACTAAGAAGAAAAACTGAGAAAAAAAGACTGAAAAAACTGAAGAAAAACTTAGAAAAAATCTGTAAAAAACTGTGAAAAAAAAGAACTGAGCAGAAAAACCGAGAAAAAAACTGAGAAAAAAAAAATAAAAAAAACTGAGCAGAAAAACTGAGCAGAAACACTGAGAAAAAAAAATATTTTAAAAAACTGAAGAAAAACGGAGGAAAAAAACTGAGAAGAAAAACTGAGAAAAAATCTGTGAAAATAACTGTGAAAAAAAAGAACTGAGAAGAAAAACTGAGAAAAAAACTGACTAGAAAAACTGAGCAGAAAAACAGAGCAAAAAAACTGAGAAAATTTTTTTTTTATAAAACTGAGCAGTAAAACTGAGCAGAAAAACTGAGAAAAAAACCTATTTAAAAAAACTGAAGAAAAACGGAGGAAAAAAACTGAGAAGAAAAACTGAGAAAAAAAGACTGAAAAAACTGAAGAAAAACTTAGAAAATATCTGAAAAAAACTGTGAAAAAAAAGAACTGAGAAGAAAAACTGAGAAAAAAACTGACTAGAAAAACTGAGCAGAAAAACAGAGCAAAAAAACTGAGAAAAAAAAATATTTAAAAAAACTGAGCAGAAAAACTGAGCAGAAAAACTGAGAAAAAAAACTATTTAAAAAAACTGAAGAAAAACGGAGGAAAAAAACTGAGAAGAAAAACTGAGAAAAAAAGACTGAACAAACTGAAGAAAAATTTAGAAAAAATAAAAAAAAACTGAGCAGAAAAACTGAGCAGAAAAACTGAGAAAAAAACCTATTTAAAAAAACTGAAGAAAAACGGAGGAAAAAAACTGAGAAGAAAAACAGAGAAAAAACGACTGAAAAAACTGAAGAAAAACTTAGAAAAAATCTGAAAAAAACTGAAAAAAAAGAACTGAGCAGAAAAACTGAGAAAAAAACTGAGAAAAAAAAAATAAAAAAAAACTGAGCAGAAAAACTGAGCAGAAAAACTGAGAAAAAAAAATATTTAAAAAAACTGAAGAAAAACGGAGGAAAAAAACTGAGAAGAAAAACTGAGAAAAAATCTGTGAAAAAAACTGAAAAAAAAGAACTGAGAAGAAAAACTGAGAAAAAAACTGACTAGAAAAACTGAGCAGAAAAACAGAGCAAAAAAACTGAGAAAAAAAATATTTTAAAAAACTGAGCAGAAAAACTGAGCAGAAAAACTGAGAAAAAAACCTATTTAAAAAAACTGAAGAAAAACGGAGGAAAAAAGCTGAGAAGAAAAAATGAGAAAAAAAGACTGAAAAAACTGAAGAAAAACTTAGAAAAAATCTGAAAAAAACTGTGAAAAAAAAGAACTGAGAAGAAAAACTGAGAGAAAAAAATATTTTAAAAAATTGAGAAGAAAAACTGAGCAAAAAAGACTGAAAAAACTGAAGAAAAACTTAGAAAAAATCTGAAAAAAACTGTGAAAAAAAAGAACTGAGAAGAAAAACTGAGAAAAAAACTGACTAGAAAAACTGAGCAGAAAAACTGAGCAGAAAAACTGAGAAAAAAAACTAATAAAAAAAAGCTGAAGAAAAACGGAGGAAAAAACTAAGAAGAAAAACTGAGAAAAAAAGACTGAAAAAACTGAAGAAAAACTTAGAAAAAATCTGTAAAAAACTGTGAAAAAAAAGAAATGAGCAGAAAAACCGAGAAAAAAACTGAGAAAAAAAAAATAAAAAAAACTGAGCAGAAAAACTGAGCAGAAACACTGAGAAAAAAAAATATTTTAAAAAACTGAAGAAAAACGGAGGAAAAAAACTGAGAAGAAAAACTGAGAAAAAATCTGTGAAAAAAACTGTGAAAAAAAAGAACTGAGAAGAAAAACTGAGAAAAAAACTGACTAGAAAAACTGAGCAGAAAAACAGAGCAAAAAAACTGAGAAAAAAAAATATTAAAAAAAACTGAGCAGAAAAAATGAGCAGAAAAACTGAGAAAAAAAACTATTAAAAAAAACTGAAGAAAAACGGAGGAAAAAAACTGAGAAGAAAAACTGAGAAAAAAAGACTGAAAAAACTGAAGAAAAATTTGGAAAAAATCTGGAAAAAACTGTGAAAAAAAAGAACTGAGCAGAAAAACTGAGAAAAAAAAATATTTAAAAGAACTGAGCAGAAAAACTGAGCAGAAAAACTGAGAAAAAAATCTATTTAAAAAAACTGAAGAAAAAAGGAGGAAAGAAAATGAGAAGAAAAACTGAGAAAAAAAGACTGAAAAAACTGAAGAAAAATTTGGAAAATATCTGGAAAAAACTGTGAAAAAAAAGAACTGAGAAGAAAAACTGAGAAAAAATCTGTGAAAAAAACTGTGAAAAAAAAGAACTGAGAAGAAAAACTGAGAAAAAAACTGACTAGAAAAACTGAGCAGAAAAACAGAGCAAAAAAACTGAGAAAAAAAATATTTTAAAAAACTGAGCAGAAAAACTGAGCAGAAAAACTGAGAAAAAACCTATTTAAAAAAACTGAAGAAAAACGGAGGAAAAAAACTGAGAAGAAAAACTGAGAAAAAAAGACTGAACAAACTGAAGAAAAACTTCGAAAAAATCTGAAAAAAACTGTGAAAAAAAAGAACTGAGCAGAAAAACTGAGAAAAAAACTGAGAAAAAAAAAATTAAAATAAACTGAGCAGAAAAACTGAGAAAAAAAAATATTTAAAAAAACTGAAGAAAAACGGAGGAAAAAAACTGAGAAGAAAAACTGAGAAAAAATCTGTGAAAAAAACTGTGAAAAAAAAGAACTGAGAAGAAAAACTGAGAAAAAAACTGACTAGAAAAACTGAGCAGAAAAACAGCAAAAAAACTGAGAAAAATTTTTTTTAAAAAAACTGAGCAGAAAAACTGAGCAGAAAAACTGAGAAAAAAACCTATTTAAAAAAACTGAAGAAAAACGGAGGAAAAAAGCTGAGAATAAAAACTGAGAAAAAAAGACTGAAAAAACTGAAGAAAAACTTAGAAAAAATCTGAAAAAAACTGTGAAAAAAAAGAACTGAGCAGAAAAACTGAGAAAAAACTGGGAAAAAAAATTTAAAAAAAACTGAGCAGAAAAACTGAGCAGACAAACTGAGAAAAAAAAATATTAAAAAAAACTGAAGAAAAACGGAGAAGAAAAATTGAGAAAAAATCTGTGAAAAATATTGTGAAAAAAAAGAACTCAGAAGAAAAACTGAGAAAAAAAACTGACTAGAAAAACCGAGCAGAAAAACAGAGCAAAAAAACTGAGAAAAAAAAATATTTAAAAAAACTGAAGAAAAACGGAGGAAAAAAACTGAGAAGAAAAACTGAGAAAAAATCTGTGAAAAAAACTGTGAAAAAAAAGAACTGAGAAGAAAAACTGAGAAAAAAACTGACTAGAAAAACTGAGCAGAAAAACAGCAAAAAAACTGAGAAAAATTTTTTTTAAAAAAACTGAGCAGAAAAACTGAGCAGAAAAACTGAGAAAAAAACCTATTTAAAAAAACTGAAGAAAAACGGAGGAAAAAAGCTGAGAATAAAAACTGAGAAAAAAAGACTGAAAAAACTGAAGAAAAACTTAGAAAAAATCTGAAAAAAACTGTGAAAAAAAAGAACTGAGCAGAAAAACTGAGAAAAAAACTGACTAGAAAAACTGAGCAGAAAAACTGAGCAGAAAAACTGAGAAAAAAAACTAATAAAAAAAAGCTGAAGAAAAACGGAGGAAAAAAACTGAGAAGAAAAACTGAGAAAAAAAGACTGAAAAAACTGAAGAAAAACTTAGAAAAAATCTGTGAAAAAACTGTGAAAAAAAAGAACTGAGAAGAAAAACTGAGAAAAAAAGACTGAAAAAACTGAGCAGAAAAACTGAGCAGAAAAACTGAGAAAAAAAACTAATAAAAAAATGCTGAAGAAAAACGGAGGAAAAAACTAAGAAGAAAAACTGAGAAAAAAAGACTGAAAAAACTGAAGAAAAACTTAGAAAAAATCTGTAAAAAACTGTGAAAAAAAAGAACTGAGCAGAAAAACCGAGAAAAAAACTGAGAAAAAAAAAATAAAAAAAACTGAGCAGAAAAACTGAGCAGAAACACTGAGAAAAAAAAATATTTTAAAAAACTGAAGAAAAACGGAGGAAAAAAACTGAGAAGAAAAACTGAGAAAAAATCTGTGAAAATAACTGTGAAAAAAAAGAACTGAGAAGAAAAACTGAGAAAAAAACTGACTAGAAAAACTGAGCAGAAAAACAGAGCAAAAAAACTGAGAAAAATTTTTTTTTATAAAACTGAGCAGAAAAACTGAGCAGAAAAACTGAGAAAAAAACCTATTTAAAAAAACTGAAGAAAAACGGAGGAAAAAAACTGAGCAGAAAAACTGAGAAAAAAACTGAGAAAAAAAAATTAAAAACAACTGAGCAGAAAAACTGAGCAGAAAAACTGAGAAAAAAAAATATTTAAAAAAACTGAAGAAAAACGGAGAAGAAAAACTGAGAAAAAATCTGTGAAAAAAACTGTGAAAAAAAAGAACTGAGCAGAAAAACTGAGAAAAAAACTGAGAAAAAAATTTTTTTTAAAAACTGAGCAGAAAAACTGAGCAGAAAAACTGAGAAAAAAAACTATTTAAAAAAACTGAAGAAAAACGGAGGAAAAAAACTGAGAAGAAAAACTGAGAAAAAATCTGTGAAAAAAACTGTGAAAAAAAAGAACTAAGAAAAACTGAGAAAAAAACTGACTAGAAAAACTGAGCAGAAAAACAGAGCAAAAAAACTGAGAAAAAAAAATATTAAAAAAAACTGAGCAGAAAAAATGAGCAGAAAAACTGAGAAAAAAACCTATTTAAAAAAACTGAAGAAAAACGGAGAAAAAAAACTGAGAAGAAAAACTGAGAAAAAAAGACTGAAAAAACTGAAGAAAAACTTAGAAAAAATCTGAAAAAAACTGTGAAAAAAAAGAACTGAGCAGAAAAACTGAGAAAAAAGCTGAGAAAATTTTTTTTTAAAAAACTGAGCAGAAAAACTGCGCAGACAAACTGAGAAAAAAAAATATTAAATAAAACTGAAGAAAAACGGAGAAGAAAAACTGAGAAATAATCTGTGAAAAAAACTGTGAAAAAAAAGAACTCAGAAGAAAAACTGAGAAAAAAAACTGACTAGAAAAACTGAGCAGAAAAACAGAGCAAAAAAACTGAGAAAAAAAATATTTTAAAAAACTGAGCAGAAAAACTGAGCAGAAAAACTGAGAAAAAAACCTATTTAAAAAAACTGAAGAAAAACGGAGGAAAAAAGCTGAGAAGAAAAACTGAGAAAAAAAGACTGAAATAACTGAAGAAAAACTTAGAAAAAATTTGAAAAAAACTGTGAAAAAAAAGAACTGAGAAGAAAAACTGAGAGAAAAAAATATTTTAAAAAATTGAGAAGAAAAACTGAGCAAAAAAGACTGAAAAAACTGAAGAAAAACTTAGAAAAAATCTGAAAAAAACTGAAAAAAAAGATCTGAGAAGAAAAACTGAGAAAAAAAACTGACTAGAAAAACTGAGCAGAAAAACTGAGCAGAAAAACTGAGAAAAAAATCTAATAAAAAAAAGCTGAAGAAAAACGGAGGAAAAAAACTGAGAAGAAAAACTGAGAAAAAAAGACTGAAAAAACTGAAGAAAAACTTAGAAAAAATCTGTGAAAAAACTGTGAAAAAAAAGAACTGAGCAGAAAAACTGAGAAAAAAACTGAGAAATTTTTTTTTAAAAAAACTGAGCAGAAAAACTGAGCAGACAAACTGAGAAAAAAACCTATTTAAAAAAACTGAAGAAAAACGGAGGAAAAAAACTGAGAAGAAAAACTGAGAAAAAAAGACTGAAAAAACTGAAGAAAAACTTAGAAAATATCTGAAAAAAACTGTGAAAAAAAAGAACTGAGCAGAAAAACTGAGAAAAAAACTGAGAAAAAAAAATTAAAAACAACTGAGCAGAAAAACTGAGCAGAAAAACTGAGAAAAAAAAATATTTAAAAAAACTGAAGAAAAACGGAGAAGAAAAACTGAGAAAAAATCTGTGAAAAAAACTGTGAAAAAAAAGAACTGAGCAGAAAAACTGAGAAAAAAACTGAGAAAAAATTTTTTTTTAAAAACTGAGCAGAAAAACTGAGCAGAAAAACTGAGAAAAAAAACTATTTAAAAAAACTGAAGAAAAACGGAGGAAAAAAACTGAGAAGAAAAACTGAGAAAAAATCTGAAAAAAACTGTGAAAAAAAAGAACTGAGAAGAAAAACTGAGAAAAAAACTGACTAGAAAAACTGAGCAGAAAAACAGCAAAAAAACTGAGAAAAATTTTTTTAAAAAAAACTGAGCAGAAAAACTGAGCAGAAAAACTGAGAAAAAAACCTATTTAAAAAAACTGAAGAAAAACGGAGGAAAAAAGCTGAGAATAAAAACTGAGAAAAAAAGACTGAAAAAACTGAAGAAAAACTTAGAAAAAATCTGAAAAAAACTGTGAAAAAAAAGAACTGAGCAGAAAAACTGAGAAAAAACTGGGAAAAAAAATTTTAAAAAAACTGAGCAGAAAAACTGAGCAGACAAACTGAGAAAAAAAAATATTAAAAAAAACTGAAGAAAAACGGAGAAGAAAAATTGAGAAAAAATCTGTGAAAAATATTGTGAAAAAAAAGAACTCAGAAGAAAAACTGAGAAAAAAAACTGACTAGAAAAACCGAGCAGAAAAACAGAGCAAAAAAACTGAGAAAAAAAATATTTTAAAAAACTGAAGAAAAACGGAGGAAAAAAACTGAGAAGAAAAACTGAGAAAAAAAGACTGAACAAACTGAAGAAAAATTTAGAAAAAATAAAAAAAAACTGAGCAGAAAAACTGAGCAGAAAAACTGAGAAAAAAAAATATTTAAAAAAACTGAAGAAAAACGGAGGAAAAAAACTGAGAAGAAAAACTGAGAAAAAATCTGTGAAAAAAACTGAAAAAAAAGAACTGAGAAGAAAAACTGAGAAAAAACTGACTAGAAAAACTGAGCAAAAAAACTGAGAAAAAAAATATTTAAAAAAACTGAGCAGAAAAACTGAGCAGAAAAACTGAGAAAAAAACCTATTTAAAAAAACTGAAGAAAAACGGAGGAAAAAAGCTGAGAAGAAAAACTGAGCAAAAAAGACTGAAAAAACTGAAGAAAAACTTAGAAAAAATCTGAAAAAAACTGAAAAAAAAGATCTGAGAAGAAAAACTGAGAAAAAAACTGACTAGAAAAACTGAGCAGAAAAACTGAGCAGAAAAACTGAGAAAAAAAACTAATAAAAAAAAGCTGAAGAAAAACGGAGGAAAAAAACTGAGAAGAAAAACTGAGAAAAAAAGACTGAAAAAACTGAAGAAAAACTTAGAAAAAATCTGTGAAAAAACTGTGAAAAAAAAGAACTGAGAAGAAAAACTGAGAAAAAAAGACTGAAAAAACTGAGCAGAAAAACTGAGCAGAAAAACTGAGAAAAAAAACTAATAAAAAAATGCTGAAGAAAAACGGAGGAAAAAACTAAGAAGAAAAACTGAGAAAAAAAGACTGAAAAAACTGAAGAAAAACTTAGAAAAAATCTGTAAAAAACTGTGAAAAAAAAGAACTGAGCAGAAAAACCGAGAAAAAAACTGAGAAAAAAAAAATAAAAAAAACTGAGCAGAAAAACTGAGCAGAAACACTGAGAAAAAAAAATATTTTAAAAAACTGAAGAAAAACGGAGGAAAAAAACTGAGAAGAAAAACTGAGAAAAAATCTGTGAAAATAACTGTGAAAAAAAAGAACTGAGAAGAAAAACTGAGAAAAAAACTGACTAGAAAAACTGAGCAGAAAAACAGAGCAAAAAAACTGAGAAAAATTTTTTTTTATAAAACTGAGCAGAAAAACTGAGCAGAAAAACTGAGAAAAAAACCTATTTAAAAAAACTGAAGAAAAACGGAGGAAAAAAACTGAGAAGAAAAACTGAGAAAAAAAGACTGAAAAAACTGAAGAAAAACTTAGAAAATATCTGAAAAAAACTGTGAAAAAAAACAACTGAGCAGAAAAACTGAGCAGAAAAACTGAGAAAAAAAAATATTTAAAAAAACTGAAGAAAAACGGAGAAGAAAAACTGAGAAAAAATCTGTGAAAAAAACTGTGAAAAAAAAGAACTGAGCAGAAAAACTGAGAAAAAAGCTGAGAAAATTTTTTTTTAAAAAACTGAGCAGAAAAACTGCGCAGACAAACTGAGAAAAAAAAATATTAAATAAAACTGAAGAAAAACGGAGAAGAAAAACTGAGAAATAATCTGTGAAAAAAACTGTGAAAAAAAAGAACTCAGAAGAAAAACTGAGAAAAAAAACTGACTAGAAAAACTGAGCAGAAAAACAGAGCAAAAAAACTGAGAAAAAAAATATTTTAAAAAACTGAGCAGAAAAACTGAGCAGAAAAACTGAGAAAAAAACCTATTTAAAAAAACTGAAGAAAAACGGAGGAAAAAAGCTGAGAAGAAAAACTGAGAAAAAAAGACTGAAATAACTGAAGAAAAACTTAGAAAAAATCTGAAAAAAACTGTGAAAAAAAAGAACTGAGAAGAAAAACTGAGAGAAAAAAATATTTTAAAAAATTGAGAAGAAAAACTGAGCAAAAAAGACTGAAAAAACTGAAGAAAAACTTAGAAAAAATCTGAAAAAAACTGAAAAAAAAGATCTGAGAAGAAAAACTGAGAAAAAAACTGACTAGAAAAACTGAGCAGAAAAACTGAGCAGAAAAACTGAGAAAAAAAACTAATAAAAAAAAGCTGAAGAAAAACGGAGGAAAAAAACTGAGAAGAAAAACTGAGAAAAAAAGACTGAAAAAACTGAAGAAAAACTTAGAAAAAATCTGTGAAAAAACTGTGAAAAAAAAGAACTGAGCAGAAAAACTGAGAAAAAAACTGAGAAATTTTTTTTTAAAAAAACTGAGCAGAAAAACTGAGCAGACAAACTGAGAAAAAAACCTATTTAAAAAAACTGAAGAAAAACGGAGGAAAAAAACTGAGAAGAAAAACTGAGAAAAAAAGACTGAAAAAACTGAAGAAAAACTTAGAAAATATCTGAAAAAAACTGTGAAAAAAAAGAACTGAGCAGAAAAACTGAGAAAAAAACTGAGAAAAAAAAATTAAAAAAAACTGAGCAGAAAAACTGAGCAGAAAAACTGAGAAAAAAAACTAGTTAAAAAAACTGAAGAAAAACGGAGGAAAAAAACTGAGAAGAAAAACTGAGAAAAAAAGACTGAAAAAACTGAAGAAAAATTTGGAAAAAATCTGGAAAAAAACTGTGAAAAAAAAGAACTGAGAAGAAAAACTGAGAAAAAAAACTAGTTAAAAAAACTGAAGAAAAACGGAGGAAAAAAACTGAGAAGAAAAACTGAGAAAAAAAGACTGAAAAAACTGAAGAAAAATTTGGAAAAAATCTGGAAAAAACTGTGAAAAAAAAGAACTGAGAAGAAAAACTGAGAAAAAAAAATTAAAAACAACTGAGCAGAAAAACTGAGCAGAAAAACTGAGAAAAAAAAATATTTAAAAAAACTGAAGAAAAACGGAGAAGAAAAACTGAGAAAAAATCTGTGAAAAAAACTGTGAAAAAAAAGAACTGAGAAGAAAAACTGAGAAAAAAACTGACTAGAAAAACTGAGCAGAAAAACAGAGCAAAAAAACTGAGAAAAAAAAATATTAAAAAAAACTGAGCAGAAAAAATGAGCAGAAAAACTGAGAAAAAAAACTATTAAAAAAAACTGAAGAAAAACGGAGGAAAAAAACTGAGAAGAAAAACTGAGAAAAAAAGACTGAAAAAACTGAAGAAAAATTTGGAAAAAATCTGGAAAAAACTGTGAAAAAAAAGAACTGAGCAGAAAAACTGAGAAAAAAAAATATTTAAAAGAACTGAGCAGAAAAACTGAGCAGAAAAACTGAGAAAAAAATCTATTTAAAAAAACTGAAGAAAAACGGAGGAAAGAAAATGAGAAGAAAAACTGAGAAAAAAAGACTGAAAAAACTGAAGAAAAATTTGGAAAATATCTGGAAAAAACTGTGAAAAAAAAGAACTGAGAAGAAAAACTGAGAAAAAATCTGTGAAAAAAACTGTGAAAAAAAAGAACTGAGAAGAAAAACTGAGAAAAAAACTGACTAGAAAAACTGAGCAGAAAAACAGAGCAAAAAAACTGAGAAAAAAAATATTTAAAAAAACTGAGCAGAAAAACTGAGCAGAAAAACTGAGAAAAAACCTATTTAAAAAAACTGAAGAAAAACGGAGGAAAAAAACTGAGAAGAAAAACTGAGAAAAAAAGACTGAACAAACTGAAGAAAAACTTCGAAAAAATCTGAAAAAAACTGTGAAAAAAAAGAACTGAGCAGAAAAACTGAGAAAAAAACTGAGAAAAAAAAAATTAAAATAAACTGAGCAGAAAAACTGAGCAGAAAAACTGAGAAAAAAAAATATTTAAAAAAACTGAAGAAAAACGGAGGAAAAAAACTGAGAAGAAAAACTGAGAAAAAATCTGTGAAAAAAACTGTGAAAAAAAAGAACTGAGAAGAAAAACTGAGAAAAAAACTGACTAGAAAAACTGAGCAGAAAAACAGCAAAAAAACTGAGAAAAATTTTTTTAAGAAAAAAAATATTTAAAAAAACTGAAGAAAAACGGAGAAGAAAAACTGAGAAAAAATCTGTGAAAGAAACTGTGAAAAAAAAGAACTGAGCAGAAAAACTGAGAAAAAAACTGAGAAAAAAAATTTTTTAAAAAACTGAGCAGAAAAACTGAGCAGAAAAACTGAGAAAAAAAACTATTTAAAAAAACTGAAGAAAAACGGAGGAAAAAAACTGAGAAGAAAAACTGAGAAAAAATCTGTGAAAAAAACTGAAAAAAAAGAACTGAGAAGAAAAACTGAGAAAAAAACTGACTAGAAAAACTGAGCAGAAAAACAGAGCAAAAAAACTGAGAAAAAAAAATATTAAAAAAAACTGAGCAGAAAAAATGAGCAGAAAAACTGAGAAAAAAAACTATTTAAAAAAACTGAAGAAAAACGGAGGAAAAAAACTGAGAAGAAAAACTGAGAAAAAAAGACTGAACAAACTGAAGAAAAACTTAGAAAAAATCTGAAAAAAACTGTGAAAAAAAAGAACTGAGCAGAAAAACTGAGAAAAAAACTGAGAAAAAAAATTTAAAAAAAACTGAGCAGAAAAAATGAGCAGACAAACTGAGAAAAAAAAATATAAAAAAAACTGAAGAAAAACGGAGAAGAAAAACTGAGAAAAAATCTGTGAAAAAAACTGTGAAAAAAAAGAACTCAAAAGAAAAACTGAGAAAAAAACTGACTAGAAAAACTGAGCAGAAAAACAGAGCAAAAACACTGAGAAAAAAAATATTTTAAAAAACTGAGCAGAAAAACTGAGCAGAAAAACTGAGAAAAAAACCTATTTAAAAAAACTGAAGAAAAACGGAGGAAAAAAACTGAAGAAAAACTGAGAAAAAAAGACTGAAAAAACTGAAGAAAAACTTAGAAAAAATCTGAAAAAAACTGTGAAAAAAAAGAACTGAGCAGAAAAACTGAGAAAAAAACTGAGAAAAAAAAAATTAAAAAAAACTGAGCTGAAAAACTGAGCAGAAAAACTGAGAAAAAAAACTATTTAAAAAAACTGAAGAAAAACGGAGGAAAAAAACTGAGAAGAAAAACTGAGAAAAAATCTGTGAAAAAAACTGTGAAAAAAAAGAACTGAGAAGAAAAACTGAGAAAAAAACTGACTAGAAAAACTGAGCAGAAAAACAGAGCAAAAAAACTGAGAAAAAAAATATTAAAAAAACTGAGCAGAAAAACTGAGCAGAAAAACTGAGAAAAAAAACTATTTAAAAAAACTGAAGAAAAACGGAGGAAAAAAACTGAGAAGAAAAACTGAGAAAAAAAGACTGAACAAACTGAAGAAAAATTTAGAAAAAATAAAAAAAAACTGAGCAGAAAAACTGAGCAGAAAAACTGAGAAAAAAAAATATTTAAAAAAACTGAAGAAAAACGGAGGAAAAAAACTGAGAAGAAAAACTGAGAAAAAATCTGTGAAAAAAACTGTGAAAAAAAAGAACTGAGAAGAAAAACTGAGAAAAAAACTGACTAGAAAAACTGAGCAGAAAAACAGAGCAAAAAAACTGAGAAAAAAAAATATTTAAAAAAACTGAGCAGAAAAACTGAGCAGAAAAACTGAGAAAAAAACCTATTTAAAAAAACTGAAGAAAAACGGAGGAAAAAAACTGAGAAGAAAAACAGAGAAAAATCGACTGAAAAAACTGAAGAAAAACTTAGAAAAAATCTGAAAAAAACTGAAAAAAAAGAACTGAGCAGAAAAACTGAGAAAAAAATTGAGAAAAAAAATTTTAAAAAAACTGAGCAGAAAAACAGAGCAAAAAAACTGAGAAAAAAAATATTTTAAAAAACTGAGCAGAAAAACTGAGCAGAAAAACTGAGAAAAAAACCTATTTAAAAAAACTGAAGAAAAACGGAGGAAAAAAACTGAGAAGAAAAACTGAGAAAAAAAGACTGAAAAAACTGAAGAAAAACTTAGAAAAAATCTGAAAAAAACTGTGAAAAAAAAGAACTGAGCAGAAAAACTGAGAAAAAAACTGAGAAAAAAAAATTAAAAAAAACTGAGCAGAAAAACTGAGCAGAAAAACTGAGAAAAAAAAATATTTAAAAAAACTGAAGAAAAACGGAGAAGAAAAACTGAGAAAAAATCTGTGAAAGAAACTGTGAAAAAAAAGAACTGAGCAGAAAAACTGAGAAAAAAACTGAGAAAAAATTTTAAAAAAAAAACTGAGCAGAAAAACTGAGCAGAAAAACTGAGAAAAAAAAACTATTTAAAAAAACTGAAGAAAAACGGAGGAAAAAAACTGAGAAGAAAAACTGAGAAAAAATCTGTGAAAAAAACTGTGAAAAAAAAGAACTGAGAAGAAAAACTGAGAAAAAAACTGACTAGAAAAACTGAGCAGAAAAACAGAGCAAAAAAACTGAGAAAAAAAAATATTAAAAAAAACTGAGCAGAAAAAATGAGCAGAAAAACTGAGAAAAAAAACTATTTAAAAAAATTGAAGAAAAACGGAGGAAAAAAACTGAGAAGAAAAACTGAGAAAAAAAGACTGAACAAACTGAAGAAAAACTTAGAAAAAATCTGAAAAAAACTGTGAAAAAAAAGAACTGAGCAGAAAAACTGAGAAAAAAACTTAGAAAAATTTTTTTTAAAAAACTGAGCAGAAAAACTGAGCAGACAAACTGAGAAAAAAAATATTTAAAAAAACTGAAGAAAAACGGAGAAGAAAAACTGAGAAAAAATCTGTGAAAAAAACTGTGAAAAAAAAGAAATCAGAAGAAAAACTGAGAAAAAAACTGACTAGAAAAACTGAGCAGAAAAACAGAGCAAAAAAACTGAGAAAAAAAAATATTTAAAAAAACTGAGCAGAAAAACTGAGCAGAAAAACTGAGAAAAAAACCTATTTAAAAAAACTGAAGAAAAACGGAGGAAAAAAACTGAGAAGAAAAACTGAGAAAAAATCTGTGAAAAAAACTGTGAAAAAAAAGAACTGAGAGGAAAAACTGAGAAAAAACTGACTAGAAAAACTGAGCAGAAAAACAGAGCAAAAAAACTGAGAAAAAAAATATTTTAAAAAACTAAGCAGAAAAACTGAGCAGAAAAACTGAGAAAAAAACCTATTTAAAAAAACAGAAGAAAAACGGAGGAAAAAAACTGAGAAGAAAAACTGAGAAAAAAAGACTGAAAAAACTGAAGAAAAACTTAGAAAAAATCTGCGAAAAAACTGTGAAAAAAAAGAACTGAGAAGAAAAACTGAGAGAAAAAAATATTTTAAAAAATTGAGAAGAAAAACTGAGCAAAAAAGACTGAAAAAACTGAAGAAAAACTTAGAAAAAATCTGAAAAAAACTGTGAAAAAAAAGAACTGAGAAGAAAAATTGAGAAAAAACCTGACTAGAAAAACTGAGCAGAAAAACTGAGCAGAAAAACTGAGAAAAAAAACTAATAAAAAAAAGCTGAAGAAAAACAGAGGAAAAAAACTGAGAAGAAAAACTGAGAAAAAAAGACTGAAAAAACTGAAGAAAAACTTAGAAAAAATCTGTGAAAAAACTGTGAAAAAAAAGAACTGAGAAGAAAAACTGAGAAAAAAAGACTGAAAAAACTGAGCAGAAAAACTGAGCAGAAAAACTGAGAAAAAAAACTAATAAAAAAAAGCTGAAGAAAAACGGAGGAAAAAACTAAGAAGAAAAACTGAGAAAAAAACTGACTAGAAAAACTGAGCAGAAAAACAGAGCAAAAAAACTGAGAAAAAAAAATATTTAAAAAAACTGAGCAGAAAAACTGAGCAGAAAAACTGAGAAAAAAACCTATTTAAAAAAACTGAAGAAAAACGGAGGAAAAAAACTGAGAAGAAAAACTGAGAAAAAATCTGTGAAAAAAACTGTGAAAAAAAAGAACTGAGAGGAAAAACTGAGAAAAAAACTGACTAGAAAAACTGAGCAGAAAAACAGAGCAAAAAAACTGAGAAAAAAAATATTTTAAAAAACAAAGCAGAAAAACTGAGCAGAAAAACTGAGAAAAAAACCTATTTAAAAAAACAGAAGAAAAACGGAGGAAAAAAACTGAGAAGAAAAACTGAGAAAAAAAGACTGAAAAAACTGAAGAAAAACTTAGAAAAAATCTGCGAAAAAACTGTGAAAAAAAAGAACTGAGAAGAAAAACTGAGAGAAAAAAATATTTTAAAAAATTGAGAAGAAAAACTGAGCAAAAAAGACTGAAAAAACTGAAGAAAAACTTAGAAAAAATCTGAAAAAAACTGTGAAAAAAAAGAACTGAGAAGAAAAATTGAGAAAAAACCTGACTAGAAAAACTGAGCAGAAAAACTGAGCAGAAAAACTGAGAAAAAAAACTAATAAAAAAAAGCTGAAGAAAAACAGAGGAAAAAAACTGAGAAGAAAAACTGAGAAAAAAAGACTGATAAAACTGAAGAAAAACTTAGAAAAAATCTGTGAAAAAACTGTGAAAAAAAAGAACTGAGAAGAAAAACTGAGCAGAAAAACTGAGTAAAAACTAATAAAAAAAAGCTGAAGAAAAACGGAGGAAAAAAACTGAGAAGAAAAACTGAGAAAAAAAGACTGAAAAAACTGAAGAAAAACTTAGAAAAAATCTGTGAAAAAACTGTGAAAAAAAAGAACTGAGAAGAAAAACTGAGAAAAAAAGACTGAAAAAACTGAGCAGAAAAACTGAGCAGAAAAACTGAGAAAAACAACTAATAAAAAAAAGCTGAAGAAAAACGGAGGAAAAAACTAAGAAGAAAAACTGAGAAAAAAAGACTGAAAAAACTGAAGAAAAACTGAGAAAAAATCTGAAAAAAACTGTGAAAAAAAAGAACTGAGCAGAAAAACTGAGAAAAAAATTGAGAAAATTTTTTTTTTTTAAAACTGAGCAGAAAAACTGAGCAGAAAAATGAGAAAAAAAAACTGGTTAAAAAAAATGAAGAAAAACGGAGGAAAAAAACTGAGAAGAAAAACTGAGAAAAAATCTGTGAAAAAAACTGTGAAAAAAAAGAACTGAGCAGAAAAACTGAGAAAAAAACTGAGAAAAAAAAAATAAAAAAAAATGAGCAGAAAAACTGAGCAGAAAAACTGAGAAAAAAACTATTTAAAAAAACTGAAGAAAAACGGAGGAAAAAAACTGAGAAGAAAAACAGAGAAAAAACGACTGAAAAAACTGAAGAAAAACTTAGAAAAAATCTGAAAAAAACTGAAAAAAAAGAACTGAGCAGAAAAACTGAGAAAAAAACTGAGAAAAAAAAAATAAAAAAAAACTGAGCAGAAAAACTGAGCAGAAAAACTGAGAAAAAAAAATATTTAAAAAAACTGAAGAGAAACGGAGGAAAAAAACTGAGAAGAAAAACTGAGAAAAAATCTGTGAAAAAAACTGAAAAAAAAGAACTGCGAAGAAAAACTGAGAAAAAAACTGACTAGAAAAACTGAGCAGAAAAACAGAGCAAAAAAACTGAGAAAAAAAATATTTTAAAAAACTGAGCAGAAAAACTGAGCAGAAAAACTGAGAAAAAAACCTATTTAAAAAAACTGAAGAAAAACGGAGGAAAAAAGCTGAGAAGAAAAACTGAGAAAAAAAGACTGAAAAAACTGAAGAAAAACTTAGAAAAAATCTGAAAAAAACTGTGAAAAAAAAGAACTGAGCAGAAAAACTGAGAAAAAACTGAGAAAATTTTTTTTTTAAAAAACTGAGCAGAAAAACTGAGCAGAAAAACTGAGAAAAAAAACTATTTAAAAAAACTGAGCAGAAAAACTGAGCAGAAAAACTGAGAAAAAAATCTATTTAAAAAAACTGAAGAAAAACGGAGGAAAAAAACTGAGAAGAAAAACTGAGAAAAAATCTGTGAAAAAAAACTGTGAAAATAAAGAACTGAGAAGAAAAACTGAGAAAAAAACTGACTAGAAAAACTGAGCAGAAAAACAGAGCAAAAAAACTGAGAAAAAAAATATTTAAAAAAACTGAGCAGAAAAACTGAGAAAAAAACAGAAAAAAAAAAACTGAGCAGAAAAACTGAGCAGAAAAACTGAGAAAAAAAAATATTTAAAAAAACTGAAGAAAAACGGAGGAAAAAAACTGAGAAGAAAAACTGAGAAAAAAAGACTGAAAAAACTGAAGAAAAACTTAGAAAAAATCTGAAAAAAACTGTGAAAAAAAAGAACTGAGCAGAAAAACTGAGAAAAAAACAGAAAAAAAAAACTGAGCAGAAAAACTGAGCAGAAAAACTGAGAAAAAAAAATATTTAAAAAAACTGAAGAAAAACGGAGGAAAAAAACTGAGAAGAAAAACTGAGAAAAAATCTGTGAAAAAAACTGTGAAAAAAAAGAACTGAGAAGAAAAACTGAGAAAAAAACTGACTAGAAAAACTGAGCAGAAAAACAGAGCAAAAAAACTGAGAAAAAAAATATTTTAAAAAACTGAGCAGAAAAACTGAGCAGAAAAACTGAGAAAAAAACCTATTTAAAAAAACTGAAGAAAAACGGAGGAAAAAAACTGAGAAGAAAAACTGAGAAAAAAAGACTGAAAAAACTGAAGAAAAACTTAGAAAAAATCTGAAAAAAACTGTGAAAAAAAGAACTGAGCAGAAAAACTGAGAAAAAAACTGAGAAAAAATTTTTTTATAAAACTGAGCAGAAAAACAGAGCAGAAAAACTGAGAAAAGAAACTATTTAAAAAAACTGAAGAAAAACGGAGGAAAAAAACTGAGAAGAAAAACTGAGAAAAAATCTGTGAAAAAAACTGTGAAAAAAAAGAACTGAGAAGAAAAATTGAGAAAAAAACTGACTAGAAAAACTGAGCAGAAAAACAGAGCAAAAAAACTGAGAAAAAAAATATTTTAAAAAACTGAGCAGAAAAACTGAGCAGAAAAACTGAGAAAAAAACCTATTTAAAAAAACTGAAGAAAAACGGAGGAAAAAAACTGAGAAGAAAAACTGAGAAAAAAGACTGAAAAAACTGAAGGAAAACTTAGAAAAAACTGTGAAAAAAACTGTGAAAAGAACTGAGAAAAAAAGACTGAAAAAACTGAAGAAAAACTTAGATAAAATCTGAAAAAAACTGTGAAAAAAAAGAACTGAGCAGAAAAACTGAGAAAAAAATTGAGAAAATTTTTTTTTTTTAAAACTGAGCAGAAAAACTGAGCAGAAAAATGAGAAAAAAAAACTGGTTAAAAAAAATGAAGAAAAACGGAGGAAAAAAACTGAGAAGAAAAACTGAGAAAAAATCTGTGAAAAAAACTGTGAAAAAAAAGAACTGAGCAGAAAAACTGAGAAAAAAAAATATTTAAAAAAACTGAAGAGAAACGGAGGAAAAAAACTGAGAAGAAAAACTGAGAAAAAATCTGTGAAAAAAACTGAAAAAAAAGAACTGCGAAGAAAAACTGAGAAAAAAACTGACTAGAAAAACTGAGCAGAAAAACAGAGCAAAAAAACTGAGAAAAAAAATATTTAAAAAAACTGAGCAGAAAAACTGAGCAGAAAAACTGAGAAAAAAACCTATTTAAAAAAACTGAAGAAAAACGGAGGAAAAAAGCTGAGAAGAAAAACTGAGAAAAAAAGACTGAAAAAACTGAAGAAAAACTTAGAAAAAATCTGAAAAAAACTGTGAAAAAAAAGAACTGAGCAGAAAAACTGAGAAAAAACTGAGAAAATTTTTTTTTTAAAAAACTGAGCAGAAAAACTGAGCAGAAAAACTGAGAAAAAAAACTATTTAAAAAAACTGAGCAGAAAAACTGAGCAGAAAAACTGAGAAAAAAATCTATTTAAAAAAACTGAAGAAAAACGGAGGAAAAAAACTGAGAAGAAAAACTGAGAAAAAATCTGTGAAAAAAAACTGTGAAAATAAAGAACTGAGAAGAAAAACTGAGAAAAAAACTGACTAGAAAAACTGAGCAGAAAAACAGAGCAAAAAAACTGAGAAAAAAAATATTTAAAAAAACTGAGCAGAAAAACTGAGAAAAAAACAGAAAAAAAAAAACTGAGCAGAAAAACTGAGCAGAAAAACTGAGAAAAAAAAATATTTAAAAAAACTGAAGAAAAACGGAGGAAAAAAACTGAGAAGAAAAACTGAGAAAAAATGACTGAAAAAACTGAAGAAAAACTTAGAAAAAATCTGAAAAAAACTGTGAAAAAAAGAACTGAGCAGAAAAACTGAGAAAAAAACTGAGAAAAAAAAATGTAAAAAAACTGAGCAGAAAAACAGAGCAGAAAAACTGAGAAAAGAAACTATTTAAAAAAACTGAAGAAAAACGGAGGAAAAAAACTGAGAAGAAAAACTGAGAAAAAATCTGTGAAAAAAACTGTGAAAAAAAAGAACTGAGAAGAAAAACTGAGAAAAAAACTGACTAGAAAAACTGAGCAGAAAAACAGAGCAAAAAAACTGAGAAAAAAAATATTAAAAAAAACTGAGCAGAAAAACTGAGAAAAAAACCTATTTAAAAAAACTGAAGAAAAACGGAGGAAAAAAACTGAGAAGAAAAACTGAGAAAAAAGACTGAAAAAACTGAAGGAAAACTTAGAAAAAACTGTGAAAAAAACTGTGAAAAGAACTGAGAAAAAAAGACTGAAAAAACTGAAGAAAAACTTAGAAAAAATCTGAAAAAAACTGTGAAAAAAAAGAACTGAGCAGAAAAACTGAGAAAAAACTGAGAAAATTTTTTTTTTAAAAAACTGAGCAGAAAAACTGAGCAGAAAAACTGAGAAAAAAAACTATTTAAAAAAACTGAGCAGAAAAACTGAGCAGAAAAACTGAGAAAAAAATCTATTTAAAAAAACTGAAGAAAAACGGAGGAAAAAAACTGAGAAGAAAAACTGAGAAAAAATCTGTGAAAAAAAACTGTGAAAATAAAGAACTGAGAAGAAAAACTGAGAAAAAAACTGACTAGAAAAACTGAGCAGAAAAACAGAGCAAAAAAACTGAGAAAAAAAAATATTTAAAAAAACTGAGCAGAAAAACTGAGCAGAAAAACTGAGAAAAAAACTGAGAAAAAAAAAATTAAAATAAACTGAGCAGAAAAACTGAGCAGAAAAACAGAGAAAATTTTTTTTTTAAAAAACTGAAGAAAAACGGAGGAAAAAAACTGAGAAGAAAAACTGAGAAAAAATCTGTGAAAAAAACTGTGAAAAAAAAGAACTGAGAAGAAAAACTGAGAAAAAAACTGACTAGAAAAACTGAGCAGGAAAACAGAGCAAAAAAACTGAGAAAAAAAATATTTTAAAAAACTGAGCAGAAAAACTGAGCAGAAAAACTGAGAAAAAAACCTATTTAAAAAAACTGAAGAAAAACGGAGGAAAAAAACTGAGAAGAAAAACTGAGAAAAAAGACTGAAAAAACTGAAGAAAAACTTAGAAAAAATCTGAAAAAAACTGTGAAAAAAAAGAACTGAGAAAGAAACTGACTAGAAAAACGGAGCAGAAAAACTGAGCAGAAAAACTGAGAAAAAAAACTAATAAAAAAAACAGAAGAAAAACGGAGGAAAAAAACTGAGAATAAAAACTGAGCAAAAAAGACTGAAAAAACTGAAGAAAAACTTAGAAAAAAATCTGTGATAAAACTGTGAAAAAAAAGAACTGAGAAGAAAAACTGAGAGAAAAAAATATTTTTAAAAATTGAGAAGAAAAACTGCGCAAAAAAGACTGAAAAAACTGAAGATAAAATTACAAAAAAACAGAAAAAAACTGTGAAAAAAAAGAACTGAGCAGAAAAACTGAGAAAAAAACTGAGAAAAAAAAAATTTAAAAAAACTGAGCAGAAAAACTGAGCAGAAAAACTGAGAAAAAAATCTATTAAAAAAAACTGAAGAAAAACGGAGGAAAAATCTGTGAAAAAAACTGTGAAAATAAAGAACTGAGAAGAAAAACTGAGAAAAAAACTGACTAGAAAAACTGAGCAGAAAAACAGAGCAAAAAAACTGAGAAAAAAAATATTTTAAAAAACTGAGCAGAAAAACTGAGCAGAAAAACTGAGCAAAAAACCTATTGAAAAAAACTGAAGAAAAACGGAGGAAAAAAACTGAGAAGAAAAACTGAGAAAAAAAGACTGAAAAAACTGAAGAAAAACTTAGAAAAAATCTGAAAAAAACTGTGAAAAAAAAGAACTGAGCAGAAAAACTGAGAAAAAAACTGAGAAAAAAAAAATTTAAAAAAACTGAGCAGAAAAACTGAGCAGAAAAATGAGAAAAAAAAACTGGTTAAAAAAACTGAAGAAAAACGGAGGAAAAAAACTGAGAAGAAAAACTGAGAAAAAATCTGTGAAAAAAACTGTGAAAAAAAAGAACTGAGAAGAAAAACTGAGAAAAAAAACTGACTAGAAAAACTGAGCAGAAAAACAGAGCAAAAAAAACTGAGAAAAAAAATATTTTAAAAAACTGAGCAGAAAAAGTGAGAAAAAAACCTATTTAAAAAAACTGAAGATAAACGGAGGAAAAAATCTGAGAAGAAAAACTGAGAAAAAAAGACTGAAAAAACTGAAGAAAAACTTAGAAAAAATCTGAAAAAAACTGTGAAAAAAAGTACTGAGCAGAAAAACTGAGAAAAAAACAGAAAAAAAAACTGAGCAGAAAAACTGAGCAGAAAAACTGAGAAAAATAAAATTTAAAAAAACTGAAGAAAAACGGAGGAAAAAAACTGAGAAGAAAAACTGAGAAAAAATCTGTGAAAAAAACTGTTAAAAAAAAGAACTGAGAAGAAAAACTGAGAAAAAAACTGACTAGAAAAACTGAGCAGAAAAACAGAGCAAAAAAACTGAGAAAAAAAATATTTTAAAAAACTGAGCAGAAAAACTGAGAAAAAAAGACTGAAAAAACTGAAGAAAAATTTGGAAAAAATCTGAAAAAAACTGTGAAAAAAAGGAACTGAGCAGAAAAACTGAGAAAAAAACTGAGAAAAAAAAAATTAAAAAAAACTGAGCAGAAAAACTGAGCAGAAAAACTGAGAAAAAAAGACTGAAAAAACTGAAGAAAAATTTGGAAAATATCTGGAAAAAACTGTGAAAAAAAAGAACTGAGTAGAAAAACTGAGAAAAAATCTGTGAAAAAAACTGTGAAAAAAAAGAACTGAGAAGAAAAACTGAGAAAAAAACTGACTAGAAAAACTGAGCAGAAAAACAGAGCAAAAAAACTGAGAAAAAAAATATTTTAAAAAACTGAGCAGAAAAACTGAGCAGAAAAACTGAGAAAAAAACCTATTTAAAAAAACTGAAGAAAAAAGGAGGAACAAAACTGAGAAGAAAAACTGAGAAAAAAAGACTGAACAAACTGAAGAAAAACTTCGAAAAAATCTGAAAAAAACTGTGAAAAAAAAGAACTGAGCAGAAAAACTGAGAAAAAAACTGAGAAAAAAAAAATTAAAATAAACTGAGCAGAAAAACTGAGCAGAAAAACTGAGAAAAAAAAATATTTAAAAAAACTGAAGAAAAACGGAGGAAAAAAACTGAGAAGAAAAACTGAGAAAAAATCTGTGAAAAAAACTGTGAAAAAAAAGAACTGAGAAGAAAAACTGAGAAAAAAACTGACTAGAAAAACTGAGCAGAAAAACAGCAAAAAAACTCAGAAAAATTTTTTTTAAAAAAACTGAGCAGAAAAACTGAGCAGAAAAACTGAGAAAAAAACCTATTTAAAAAAACTGAAGAAAAACGGAGGAAAAAAACTGAGAAGAAAAACTGAGAAAAAAAGACTGAAAAAACTGAAGAAAAACTTAGAAAAAATCTGAAAAAAACTGTGAAAAAAAAGAACTGAGCAGAAAAACTGAGAAAAAAACTGAGAAAAATTTTTTTTTAAAAAACTGAGCAGAAAAACTGAGCAGAAAAATGAGAAAAAAAAACTGGTTAAAAGAACTGAAGAAAAACGGAGGAAAAAAACTGAGAAGAAAAACTGAGAAAAAATCTGTGAAAAAAACTGTGAAAAAAAAGAACTGAGAAGAAAAACTGAGAAAAAAACTGACTAGAAAAACTGAGCAGAAAAACAGAGCAAAAAAAACTGAGAAAAAAAATATTAAAAAAAACTGAGCAGAAAAAGTGAGAAAAAAACCTATTTAAAAAAACTGAAGATAAACGGAGGAAAAAATCTGAGAAGAAAAACTGAGAAAAAAAGACTGAAAAAACTGAAGAAAAACTTAAAAAAAATCTGAAAAAAACTGTGAAAAAAAAGAACTGAGCAGAAAAACTGAGAAAAAAACAGAAAAAAAAAAAAAACTGTGCAGAAAAACTGAGCAGAAAAACTGAGAAAAATTTTTTTTAAAAAAACTGAAGAAAAACGGAGGAAAAAAACTGAGAAGAAAAACTGAGAAAAAATCTGTGAAAAAAACTGTTAAAAAAAAGAACTGAAGAAAAACTGAGAAAAAAACTGACTAGAAAAACTGAGCAGAAAAACAGAGCAAAAAAACTGAGAAAAAAAATATTTTAAAAAACTGAGCAGAAAAACTGAGCAGAAAAACTGAGAAAAAAAACTATTTAAAAAAACTGAAGAAAAACGGAGGAAAAAAACTGAGAAGAAAAACTGAGAAAAAAAGACTGAAAAAACTGAAGAAAAATTTGGAAAAAATCTGAAAAAAACTGTGAAAAAAAGGAACTGAGCAGAAAAACTGAGAAAAAATCTGTGAAAAAAACTGTGAAAAAAAAGAACTGAGAAGAAAAACTGAGAAAAAAACTGACTAGAAAAACTGAGCAGAAAAACAGCAAAAATACTGAGAAAATTTTTTTTTTAAAAAACTGAGCAGAAAAACTGAGCAGAAAAACTGAGAAAAAAACCTATTTAAAAAAACTGAAGAAAAACGGAGGAAAAAAGCTGAGAAGAAAAACTGAGAAAAAAAGACTGAAAAAACTGAAGAAAAACTTAGAAAAAATCTGAAAAAAACTGTGAAAAAAAAGAACTGAGCAGAAAAACTGAGAAAAAACTGAGAAAAAAAAAATTAAAAAAAACTGAGCAGAAAAACTGAGCAGAAAAACTGAGAAAAAAAACTAGTTAAAAAAACTGAGCAGAAAAACTGAGCAGAAAAACTGAGCAAAAAAAACTGAGAAAAAAAATATTTAAAAAAACTGAGCAGAAAAAGTGAGAAAAAAACCTATTTAAAAAAACTGAAGATAAACGGAGGAAAAAATCTGAGAAGAAAAACTGAGAAAAAAAGACTGAAAAAACTGAAGAAAAACTTAGAAAAAATCTGAAAAAAACTGTGAAAAAAAAGTACTGAGCAGAAAAACTGAGAAAAAAACAGAAAAAAAAACTGAGCAGAAAAACTGAGCAGAAAAACTGAGAAAAAAACCTATTTAAAAAAACTGAAGAAAAACGGAGGAAAAAAACTGAGAAGAAAAACTGAGAAAAAAAGACTGAAAAAACTGAAGAAAAACTTAGAAAAAATCTGAAAAAAACTGTGAAAAAAAAGAACTGAGCAGAAAAACTGAGAAAAAAACTGAGAAAAATTTTTTTTTAAAAAACTGAGCAGAAAAACTGAGCAGAAAAATGAGAAAAAAAAACTGGTTAAAAGAACTGAAGAAAAACGGAGGAAAAAAACTGAGAAGAAAAACTGAGAAAAAATCTGTGAAAAAAACTGTGAAAAAAAAGAACTGAGAAGAAAAACTGAGAAAAAAACTGACTAGAAAAACTGAGCAGAAAAACAGAGCAAAAAAAACTGAGAAAAAAAATATTAAAAAAAACTGAGCAGAAAAAGTGAGAAAAAAACCTATTTAAAAAAACTGAAGATAAACGGAGGAAAAAATCTGAGAAGAAAAACTGAGAAAAAAAGACTGAAAAAACTGAAGAAAAACTTAAAAAAAATCTGAAAAAAACTGTGAAAAAAAAGAACTGAGCAGAAAAACTGAGAAAAAAACAGAAAAAAAAAAAAAACTGTGCAGAAAAACTGAGCAGAAAAACTGAGAAAAAAAATTTTTAAAAAAACTGAAGAAAAACGGAGGAAAAAAACTGAGAAGAAAAACTGAGAAAAAATCTGTGAAAAAAACTGTTAAAAAAAAGAACTGAGAAGAAAAACTGAGAAAAAAACTGACTAGAAAAACTGAGCAGAAAAACAGAGCAAAAAAACTGAGAAAAAAAATATTTTAAAAAACTGAGCAGAAAAACTGAGCAGAAAAACTGAGAAAAAAAACTATTTAAAAAAACTGAAGAAAAACGGAGGAAAAAAACTGAGAAGAAAAACTGAGAAAAAAAGACTGAAAAAACTGAAGAAAAATTTGGAAAAAATCTGAAAAAAACTGTGAAAAAAAGGAACTGAGCAGAAAAACTGAGAAAAAATCTGTGAAAAAAACTGTGAAAAAAAAGAACTCAGAAGAAAAACTGAGAAAAAAACTGACTAGAAAAACTGAGCAGAAAAACAGCAAAAATACTGAGAAAATTTTTTTTTTTAAAAACTGAGCAGAAAAACTGAGCAGAAAAACTGAGAAAAAAACCTATTTAAAAAAACTGAAGAAAAACGGAGGAAAAAAGCTGAGAAGAAAAACTGAGAAAAAAAGACTGAAAAAACTGAAGAAAAACTTAGAAAAAATCTGAAAAAAACTGTGAAAAAAAAGAACTGAGCAGAAAAACTGAGAAAAAACTGAGAAAAAAAAAATTAAAAAAAACTGAGCAGAAAAACTGAGCAGAAAAACTGAGAAAAAAAACTAGTTAAAAAAACTGAGCAGAAAAACTGAGCAGAAAAACTGAGCAAAAAAAACTGAGAAAAAAAATATTTAAAAAAACTGAGCAGAAAAAGTGAGAAAAAAACCTATTTAAAAAAACTGAAGATAAACGGAGGAAAAAATCTGAGAAGAAAAACTGAGAAAAAAAGACTGAAAAAACTGAAGAAAAACTTAGAAAAAATCTGAAAAAAACTGTGAAAAAAAAGTACTGAGCAGAAAAACTGAGAAAAAAACAGAAAAAAAAACTGAGCAGAAAAACTGAGCAGAAAAACTGAGAAAAAAACCTATTTAAAAAAACTGAAGAAAAACGGAGGAAAAAAACTGAGAAGAAAAACTGAGAAAAAAAGACTGAAAAAACTGAAGAAAAACTTAGAAAAAATCTGAAAAAAACTGTGAAAAAAAAGAACTGAGCAGAAAAACTGAGAAAAAAACTGAGAAAAATTTTTTTTTAAAAAACTGAGCAGAAAAACTGAGCAGAAAAATGAGAAAAAAAAACTGGTTAAAAGAACTGAAGAAAAACGGAGGAAAAAAACTGAGAAGAAAAACTGAGAAAAAATCTGTGAAAAAAACTGTGAAAAAAAAGAACTGAGAAGAAAAACTGAGAAAAAAACTGACTAGAAAAACTGAGCAGAAAAACAGAGCAAAAAAAACTGAGAAAAAAAATATTAAAAAAAACTGAGCAGAAAAAGTGAGAAAAAAACCTATTTAAAAAAACTGAAGATAAACGGAGGAAAAAATCTGAGAAGAAAAACTGAGAAAAAAAGACTGAAAAAACTGAAGAAAAACTTAAAAAAAATCTGAAAAAAACTGTGAAAAAAAAGAACTGAGCAGAAAAACTGAGAAAAAAACAGAAAAAAAAAAAAAACTGTGCAGAAAAACTGAGCAGAAAAACTGAGAAAAAAAATTTTTAAAAAAACTGAAGAAAAACGGAGGAAAAAAACTGAGAAGAAAAACTGAGAAAAAATCTGTGAAAAAAACTGTTAAAAAAAAGAACTGAGAAGAAAAACTGAGAAAAAAACTGACTAGAAAAACTGAGCAGAAAAACAGAGCAAAAAAACTGAGAAAAAAAATATTTTAAAAAACTGAGCAGAAAAACTGAGCAGAAAAACTGAGAAAAAAAACTATTTAAAAAAACTGAAGAAAAACGGAGGAAAAAAACTGAGAAGAAAAACTGAGAAAAAAAGACTGAAAAAACTGAAGAAAAATTTGGAAAAAATCTGAAAAAAACTGTGAAAAAAAGGAACTGAGCAGAAAAACTGAGAAAAAATCTGTGAAAAAAACTGTGAAAAAAAAGAACTCAGAAGAAAAACTGAGAAAAAAACTGACTAGAAAAACTGAGCAGAAAAACAGCAAAAATACTGAGAAAATTTTTTTTTTTAAAAACTGAGCAGAAAAACTGAGCAGAAAAACTGAGAAAAAAACCTATTTAAAAAAACTGAAGAAAAACGGAGGAAAAAAGCTGAGAAGAAAAACTGAGAAAAAAAGACTGAAAAAACTGAAGAAAAACTTAGAAAAAATCTGAAAAAAACTGTGAAAAAAAAGAACTGAGCAGAAAAACTGAGAAAAAACTGAGAAAAAAAAAATTAAAAAAAACTGAGCAGAAAAACTGAGCAGAAAAACTGAGAAAAAAAACTAGTTAAAAAAACTGAGCAGAAAAACTGAGCAGAAAAACTGAGCAAAAAAAACTGAGAAAAAAAATATTTAAAAAAACTGAGCAGAAAAAGTGAGAAAAAAACCTATTTAAAAAAACTGAAGATAAACGGAGGAAAAAATCTGAGAAGAAAAACTGAGAAAAAAAGACTGAAAAAACTGAAGAAAAACTTAGAAAAAATCTGAAAAAAACTGTGAAAAAAAAGTACTGAGCAGAAAAACTGAGAAAAAAACAGAAAAAAAAACTGAGCAGAAAAACTGAGCAGAAAAACTGAGAAAAAAAAATTTAAAAAAACTGAAGAAAAACGGAGGAAAAAAACTGAGAAGAAAAACTGAGAAAAAATCTGTGAAAAAAACTGTTAAAAAAAAGAACTGAGAAGAAAAACTGAGAAAAAAACTGACTAGAAAAACTGAGCAGAAAAACAGAGCAAAAAAACTGAGAAAAAAAATATTTTAAAAAACTGAGCAGAAAAACTGAGCAGAAAAACTGAGAAAAAAAACTATTTAAAAAAACTGAAGAAAAACGGAGGAAAAAAACTGAGAAGAAAAACTGAGAAAAAAAGACTGAAAAAACTGAAGAAAAATTTGGAAAAATTCTGAAAAAAACTGTGAAAAAAAGGAACTGAGCAGAAAAACTGAGAAAAAATCTGTGAAAAAAACTGTGAAAAAAAAGAACTGAGAAGAAAAACTGAGAAAAAAACTGACTAGAAAAACTGAGCAGAAAAACAGCAAAAAAACTGAGAAAAAATTTTTTTTTTAAAAAACTGAGCAGAAAAACTGAGCAGAAAAACTGAGAAAAAAACCTATTTAAAAAAACTGAAGAAAAACGGAGGAAAAAAGCTGAGAAGAAAAACTGAGAAAAAAAGACTGAAAAAACTGAAGAAAAACTTAGAAAAAATCTGAAAAAAACTGTGAAAAAAAAGAACTGAGCAGAAAAACTGAGAAAAAACTGAGAAAAAAAAAATTAAAAAAAACTGAGCAGAAAAACTGAGCAGAAAAACTGAGAAAAAAAACTAGTTAAAAAAACTGAGCAGAAAAACTGAGCAGAAAAACTGAGCAAAAAAAACTGAGAAAAAAAATATTTAAAAAAACTGAGCAGAAAAAGTGAGAAAAAAACCTATTTAAAAAAACTGAAGATAAACGGAGGAAAAAATCTGAGAAGAAAAACTGAGAAAAAAAGACTGAAAAAACTGAAGAAAAACTTAGAAAAAATCTGAAAAAAACTGTGAAAAAAAAGTACTGAGCAGAAAAACTGAGAAAAAAACAGAAAAAAAAAAAAACTGAGCAGAAAAACTGAGCAGAAAAACTGAGAAAAAAAATTTTAAAAAAACTGAAGAAAAACGGAGGAAAAAAACTGAGAAGAAAAACTGAGAAAAAATCTGTGAAAAAAACTGTTAAAAAAAAGAACTGAGAAGAAAAACTGAGAAAAAAACTGACTAGAAAAACTGAGCAGAAAAACAGAGCAAAAAAACTGAGAAAAAAAATATTTTAAAAAACTGAGCAGAAAAACTGAGCAGAAAAACTGAGAAAAAAAACTATTTAAAAAAACTGAAGAAAAACGGAGGAAAAAAACTGAGAAGAAAAACTGAGAAAAAAAGACTGAAAAAACTGAAGAAAAATTTGGAAAAAATCTGAAAAAAACTGTGAAAAAAAGGAACTGAGCAGAAAAACTGTGAAAAAATCTGTGAAAAAAACTGTGAAAAAAAAGAACTAAGAAAAACTGAGAAAAAAACTGACTAGAAAAACTGAGCAGAAAAACAGCAAAAAAACTGAGAAAAATTTTTTTTTAAAAAACTGAGCAGAAAAACTGAGCAGAAAAACTGAGAAAAAAACCTATTTAAAAAAACTGAAGAAAAACGGAGGAAAAAAGCTGAGAAGAAAAACTGAGAAAAAAAGACTGAAAAAACTGAAGAAAAACTTAGAAAAAATCTGAAAAAAACTGTGAAAAAAAAGAACTGAGCAGAAAAACTGAGAAAAAACTGAGAAAAAATTTTTTTTAAAAAACTGAGCAGAAAAACTGAGCAGAAAAACTGAGAAAAAAAACTAGTTAAAAAAACTGAGCAGAAAAACTGAGCAGAAAAACTGAGAAAAAAATCTATTTAAAAAAACTGAAGAAAAACGGAGGAAAAATCTGTGAAAAAAAACTGTGAAAATAAAGAACTGAGAAGAAAAACTGAGAAAAAAACTGACTAGAAAAACTGAGCAGAAAAACTGAGCAGAAAAACTGAGAAAAAAAACTGTTTAAAAAAACTGAAGAAAAACGGAGGAAAAAACTGAGAAGAAAAACTGAGAAAAAAAGACTGAAAAAACTGAAGAAAAATTTGGAAAAAATCTGGAAAAAACTGTGAAAAAAAAGAACTGAGAAGAAAAACTGAGAAAAAAACTGACTAGAAAAACTGAGCTGAAAAACTGAGCAGAAAAACTGAGAAAAAAAAATATTTAAAAAAACTGAGCAGAAAAACTGAGCAGAAAAACTGAGAAAAAAACCTATTTAAAAAAACTGAAGATAAACGGAGGAAAAAATCTGAGAAGAAAAACTGAGAAAAAAAGACTGAAAAAACTGAAGAAAAATTTGGAAAATATCTGGAAAAAACTGTGAAAAAAAAGAACTGAGAAGAAAAACTGAGAAAAAATCTGTGAAAAAAACTGTGAAAAAAAAGAACTGAGAAGAAAAACTGAGAAAAAAACTGACTAGAAAAACTGAGCAGAAAAACAGAGCAAAAAAACTGAGAAAAAAAATATTTAAAAAAAACTGAGCAGAAAAACTGAGCAGAAAAACTGAGAAAAAAACCTATTTAAAAAAACTGAAGAAAAACGGAGGAAAAAAACTGAGCAGAAAAACTGAGAAAAAAAACTAGTTAAAAAAACTGAGCAGAAAAACTGAGCAGAAAAACTGAGAAAAAAATCTATTAAAAAAAACTGAAGAAAAACGGAGGAAAAATCTGTGAAAAAAAACTGTGAAAATAAAGAACTGAGAAGAAAAACTGAGAAAAAAACTGACTAGAAAAACTGAGCAGAAAAACTGAGCAGAAAAACTGAGAAAAAAAACTGTTTAAAAAAACTGAAGAAAAACGGAGGAAAAAAACTGAGAAGAAAAACTGAGAAAAAAAGACTGAAAAAACTGAAGAAAAATTTGGAAAAAATCTGGAAAAAACTGTGAAAAAAAAGAACTGAGAAGAAAAACTGAGAAAAAAACTGACTAGAAAAACTGAGCTGAAAAACTGAGCAGAAAAACTGAGAAAAAAAAATATTTAAAAAAACTGAGCAGAAAAACTGAGCAGAAAAACTGAGAAAAAAACCTATTTAAAAAAACTGAAGATAAACGGAGGAAAAAATCTGAGAAGAAAAACTGAGAAAAAAAGACTGAAAAAACTGAAGAAAAATTTGGAAAATATCTGGAAAAAACTGTGAAAAAAAAGAACTGAGAAGAAAAACTGAGAAAAAATCTGTGAAAAAAACTGTGAAAAAAAAGAACTGAGAAGAAAAACTGAGAAAAAAACTGACTAGAAAAACTGAGCAGAAAAACTGAGCAGAAAAACTGAGAAAAAAAAATATTTAAAAAAACTGAGCAGAAAAACTGAGCAGAAAAACTGAGAAAAAAACCTATTTAAAAAAACTGAAGATAAACGGAGGAAAAAATCTGAGAAGAAAAACTGAGAAAAAAAGACTGAAAAAACTGAAGAAAAATTTGGAAAATATCTGGAAAAAACTGTGAAAAAAAAGAACTGAGAAGAAAAACTGAGAAAAAATCTGTGAAAAAAACTGTGAAAAAAAAGAACTGAGAAGAAAAACTGAGAAAAAAACTGACTAGAAAAACTGAGCAGAAAAACAGAGCAAAAAAACTGAGAAAAAAAATATTTAAAAAAAACTGAGCAGAAAAACTGAGCAGAAAAACTGAGAAAAAAACCTATTTAAAAAAACTGAAGAAAAACGGAGGAAAAAAACTAAGAAAAACTGAGAAAAAAAGACTGAACAAACTGAAGAAAAACTTCGAAAAAATCTGAAAAAAACTGTGAAAAAAAAGAACTGAGCAGAAAAACTGAGAAAAAAACTGAGAAAAAAAAAATTAAAATAAACTGAGCAGAAAAACTGAGCAGAAAAACTGAGAAAAAAAAATATTTAAAAAAACTGAAGAAAAACGGAGGAAAAAAACTGAGAACAAAAACTGAGAAAAAATCTGTGAAAAAAACTGTGAAAAAAAAGAACTGAGAAGAAAAACTGAGAAAAAAACTGACTAGAAAAACTGAGCAGAAAAACAGCAAAAAAACTGAGAAAATTTTTTTTTTAAAAAACTGAGCAGAAAAACTGAGCAGAAAAACTGAGAAAAAAACCTATTTAAAAAAACTGAAGAAAAACGGAGGAAAAAAACTGAGAAGAAAAACTGAGAAAAAAAGACTGAAAAAACTGAAGAAAAATTTGGAAAAAATCTGAAAAAAACTGTGAAAAAAAGGAACTGAGCAGAAAAACTGAGAAAAAATCTGTGAAAAAAACTGTGAAAAAAAAGAACTGAGAAGAAAAACTGAGAAAAAAACTGACTAGAAAAACTGAGCAGAAAAACAGCAAAAAAACTGAGAAAAATTTTTTTTAAAAAAACTGAGCAGAAAAACTGAGCAGAAAAACTGAGAAATAAACCTATTTAAAAAAACTGAAGAAAAACGGAGGAAAAAAGCTGAGAAGAAAAACTGAGAAAAAAAGACTGAAAAAACTGAAGAAAAACTTAGAAAAAATCTGAAAAAAACTGTGAAAAAAAAGAACTGAGCAGAAAAACTGAGAAAAAACTGAGAAAAAAAATTTTTTAAAAAACTGAGCAGAAAAACTGAGCAGAAAAACTGAGAAAAAAAACTAGTTAAAAAAACTGAGCAGAAAAACTGAGCAGAAAAACTGAGCAAAAAAAACTGAGAAAAAAAATATTTAAAAAAACTGAGCAGAAAAAGTGAGAAAAAAACCTATTTAAAAAAACTGAAGATAAACGGAGGAAAAAATCTGAGAAGAAAAACTGAGAAAAAAAGACTGAAAAAACTGAAGAAAAACTTAGAAAAAATCTGAAAAAAACTGTGAAAAAAAAGTACTGAGCAGAAAAACTGAGAAAAAAACAGAAAAAAAAACTGAGCAGAAAAACTGAGCAGAAAAACTGAGAAAAAAAAATTTAAAAAAACTGAAGAAAAACGGAGGAAAAAAACTGAGAAGAAAAACTGAGAAAAAATCTGTGAAAAAAACTGTTAAAAAAAAGAACTGAGAAGAAAAACTGAGAAAAAAACTGACTAGAAAAACTGAGCAGAAAAACAGAGCAAAAAAACTGAGAAAAAAAATATTTTAAAAAACTGAGCAGAAAAACTGAGAAAAAAAGACTGAAAAAACTGAAGAAAAATTTGGAAAAAATCTGAAAAAAACTGTGAAAAAAAGGAACTGAGCAGAAAAACTGAGAAAAAAACTGAGAAAAAAAAAATTTAAAAAAACTGAGCAGAAAAACTGAGAAAAAAAACTGTTTAAAAAAACTGAAGAAAAACGGAGGAAAAAAACTGAGAAGAAAAACTGAGAAAAAAAGACTGAAAAAACTGAAGAAAAATTTGGAAAAAATCTGGAAAAAACTGTGAAAAAAAAGAACTGAGAAGAAAAACTGAGAAAAAAACTGACTAGAAAAACTGAGCTGAAAAACTGAGCAGAAAAACTGAGAAAAAAAAATATTTAAAAAAACTGAGCAGAAAAACTGAGCAGAAAAACTGAGAAAAAAACCTATTTAAAAAAACTGAAGATAAACGGAGGAAAAAATCTGAGAAGAAAAACTGAGAAAAAAAGACTGAAAAAACTGAAGAAAAATTTGGAAAATATCTGGAAAAAACTGTGAAAAAAAAGAACTGAGAAGAAAAACTGAGAAAAAATCTGTGAAAAAAACTGTGAAAAAAAAGAACTGAGAAGAAAAACTGAGAAAAAAACTGACTAGAAAAACTGAGCAGAAAAACTGAGCAGAAAAACTGAGAAAAAAAAATATTTAAAAAAACTGAGCAGAAAAACTGAGCAGAAAAACTGAGAAAAAAACCTATTTAAAAAAACTGAAGATAAACGGAGGAAAAAATCTGAGAAGAAAAACTGAGAAAAAAAGACTGAAAAAACTGAAGAAAAATTTGGAAAATATCTGGAAAAAACTGTGAAAAAAAAGAACTGAGAAGAAAAACTGAGAAAAAATCTGTGAAAAAAACTGTGAAAAAAAAGAACTGAGAAGAAAAACTGAGAAAAAAACTGACTAGAAAAACTGAGCAGAAAAACAGAGCAAAAAAACTGAGAAAAAAAATATTTTAAAAAACTGAGCAGAAAAACTGAGCAGAAAAACTGAGAAAAAAACCTATTTAAAAAAACTGAAGAAAAACGGAGGAAAAAAACTGAGAAGAAAAACTGAGAAAAAAAGACTGAACAAACTGAAGAAAAACTTCGAAAAAATCTGAAAAAAACTGTGAAAAAAAAGAACTGAGCAGAAAAACTGAGAAAAAAACTGAGAAAAAAAAAATTAAAATAAACTGAGCAGAAAAACTGAGCAGAAAAACTGAGAAAAAAAAATATTTAAAAAAACTGAAGAAAAACGGAGGAAAAAAACTGAGAACAAAAACTGAGAAAAAATCTGTGAAAAAAACTGTGAAAAAAAAGAACTGAGCAGAAAAACTGAGAAAAAAACTGAGAAAAAATTTTTTTTAAAAAACTGAGCAGAAAAACTGAGCAGAAAAATGAGAAAAAAAAACTGGTTAAAAAAACTGAAGAAAAACGGAGGAAAAAAACTGAGAAGAATAACTGAGAAAAAATCTGTGAAAAAAACTGTGAAAAAAAAGAACTGAGAAGAAAAACTGAGAAAAAAACTGACTAGAAAAACTGAGCAGAAAAACAGAGCAAAAAAAACTGAGAAAAAAAATATTTAAAAAAACTGAGCAGAAAAAGTGAGAAAAAAACCTATTTAAAAAAACTGAAGATAAACGGAGGAAAAAATCTGAGAAGAAAAACTGAGAAAAAAAGACTGAAAAAACTGAAGAAAAACTTAGAAAAAATCTGAAAAAAACTGTGAAAAAAAAGAACTGAGCAGAAAAACTGAGAAAAAAACAGAAAAAAAAAAAAACTGAGCAGAAAAACTGAGCAGAAAAACTGAGAAAAAAAAATTTAAAAAAACTGAAGAAAAACGGAGGAAAAAAACTGAGAAGAAAAACTGAGAAAAAATCTGTGAAAAAAACTGTTAAAAAAAAGAACTGAGAAGAAAAACTGAGAAAAAAACTGACTAGAAAAACTGAGCAGAAAAACAGAGCAAAAAAACTGAGAAAAAAAATATTTTAAAAAACTGAGCAGAAAAACTGAGCAGAAAAACTGAGAAAAAAAACTATTTAAAAAAACTGAAGAAAAACGGAGGAAAAAAACTGAGAAGAAAAACTGAGAAAAAAAGACTGAAAAAACTGAAGAAAAATTTGGAAAAAATCTGAAAAAAACTGTGAAAAAAAGGAACTGAGCAGAAAAACTGAGAAAAAATCTGTGAAAAAAACTGTGAAAAAAAAGAACTAAGAAAAACTGAGAAAAAAACTGACTAGAAAAACTGAGCAGAAAAACAGCAAAAAAACTGAGAAAAAATTTTTTTAAAAAAACTGAGCAGAAAAACTGAGCAGAAAAACTGAGAAAAAAACCTATTTAAAAAAACTGAAGAAAAACGGAGGAAAAAAGCTGAGAAGAAAAACTGAGAAAAAAAGACTGAAAAAACTGAAGAAAAACTTAGAAAAAATCTGAAAAAAACTGTGAAAAAAAAGAACTGAGCAGAAAAACTGAGAAAAAACTGAGAAAAATTTTTTTTTAAAAAACTGAGCAGAAAAACTGAGCAGAAAAACTGAGAAAAAAAACTAGTTAAAAAAACTGAGCAGAAAAACTGAGCAGAAAAACTGAGAAAAAAATCTATTAAAAAAAACTGAAGAAAAACGGAGGAAAAATCTGAAAAAAAACTGTGAAAATAAAGAACTGAGAAGAAAAACTGAGAAAAAAACTGACTAGAAAAACTGAGCAGAAAAACTGAGCAGAAAAACTGAGAAAAAAAACTGTTTAAAAAAACTGAAGAAAAACGGAGGAAAAAAACTGAGAAGAAAAACTGAGAAAAAAAGACTGAAAAAACTGAAGAAAAATTTGGAAAAAATCTGGAAAAAACTGTGAAAAAAAAGAACTGAGAAGAAAAACTGAGAAAAAAACTGACTAGAAAAACTGAGCTGAAAAACTGAGCAGAAAAACTGAGAAAAAAAAATATTTTAAAAAACTGAGCAGAAAAACTGAGCAGAAAAACTGAGAAAAAAACCTATTTAAAAAAACTGAAGATAAACGGAGGAAAAAATCTGAGAAGAAAAACTGAGAAAAAAAGACTGAAAAAACTGAAGAAAAATTTGGAAAATATCTGGAAAAAACTGTGAAAAAAAAGAACTGAGAAGAAAAACTGAGAAAAAATCTGTGAAAAAAACTGTGAAAAAAAAGAACTGAGAAGAAATACTGAGAAAAAAACTGACTAGAAAAACTGAGCAGAAAAACTGAGCAGAAAAACTGAGAAAAAAAAATATTTAAAAAAACTGAGCAGAAAAACTGAGCAGAAAAACTGAGAAAAAAACCTATTTAAAAAAACTGAAGATAAACGGAGGAAAAAATCTGAGAAGAAAAACTGAGAAAAAAAGACTGAAAAAACTGAAGAAAAATTTGGAAAATATCTGGAAAAAACTGTGAAAAAAAAGAACTGAGAAGAAAAACTGAGAAAAAATCTGTGAAAAAAACTGTGAAAAAAAAGAACTGAGAAGAAAAACTGAGAAAAAAACTGACTAGAAAAACTGAGCAGAAAAACAGAGCAAAAAAACTGAGAAAAAAAATATTTAAAAAAAACTGAGCAGAAAAACTGAGCAGAAAAACTGAGAAAAAAACCTATTTAAAAAAACTGAAAAAAAACGGAGGAAAAAAACTGAGAAGAAAAACTGAGAAAAAAAGACTGAACAAACTGAAGAAAAACTTCGAAAAAATCTGAAAAAAACTGTGAAAAAAAAGAACTGAGCAGAAAAACTGAGAAAAAAACTGAGAAAAAAAAAATTAAAATAAACTGAGCAGAAAAACTGAGCAGAAAAACTGAGAAAAAAAAATATTTAAAAAAACTGAAGAAAAACGGAGGAAAAAAACTGAGAACAAAAACTGAGAAAAAATCTGTGAAAAAAACTGTGAAAAAAAAGAACTGAGAAGAAAAACTGAGAAAAAAACTGACTAGAAAAACTGAGCAGAAAAACAGCAAAAAAACTGAGAAAAAATTTTTTTTTAAAAACTGAGCAGAAAAACTGAGCAGAAAAACTGAGAAAAAAACCTATTTAAAAAAACTGAAGAAAAACGGAGGAAAAAAACTGAGAAGAAAAACTGAGAAAAAAAGACTGAAAAAACTGAAGAAAAACTTAGAAAAAATCTGAAAAAAACTGTGAAAAAAAAGAACTGAGCAGAAAAACTGAGAAAAAAACAGAAAAAAAAATTTAAAAAAAACTGAGCAGAAAAACTGAGCAGAAAAATGAGAAAAAAAACTGGTTAAAAAAACTGAAGAAAAACGGAGGAAAAAAACTGAGAAGAATAACTGAGAAAAAATCTGTGAAAAAAACTGTGAAAAAAAAGAACTGAGAAGAAAAACTGAGAAAAAAACTGACTAGAAAAACTGAGCAGAAAAACAGAGCAAAAAAAACTGAGAAAAAAAATATTAAAAAAAACTGAGCAGAAAAAGTGAGAAAAAAACCTATTTAAAAAAACTGAAGATAAACGGAGGAAAAAATCTGAGAAGAAAAACTGAGAAAAAAAGACTGAAAAAACTGAAGAAAAACTTAGAAAAAATCTGAAAAAAACTGTGAAAAAAAAGAACTGAGCAGAAAAACTGAGAAAAAACTGAGAAAAAAAATATTTAAAAAAAACTGAGCAGAAAAACTGAGCAGAAAAACTGAGAAAAAAACCTATTTAAAAAAACTGAAGAAAAACGGAGGAAAAAAACTGAGCAGAAAAACTGAGAAAAAAAACTAGTTAAAAAAACTGAGCAGAAAAACTGAGCAGAAAAACTGAGAAAAAAATCTATTAAAAAAAACTGAAGAAAAACGGAGGAAAAATCTGTGAAAAAAAACTGTGAAAATAAAGAACTGAGAAGAAAAACTGAGAAAAAAACTGACTAGAAAAACTGAGCAGAAAAACTGAGCAGAAAAACTGAGAAAAAAAACTGTTTAAAAAAACTGAAGAAAAACGGAGGAAAAAAACTGAGAAGAAAAACTGAGAAAAAAAGACTGAAAAAACTGAAGAAAAATTTGGAAAAAATCTGGAAAAAACTGTGAAAAAAAAGAACTGAGAAGAAAAACTGAGAAAAAAACTGACTAGAAAAACTGAGCTGAAAAACTGAGCAGAAAAACTGAGAAAAAAAAATATTTAAAAAAACTGAGCAGAAAAACTGAGCAGAAAAACTGAGAAAAAAACCTATTTAAAAAAACTGAAGATAAACGGAGGAAAAAATCTGAGAAGAAAAACTGAGAAAAAAAGACTGAAAAAACTGAAGAAAAATTTGGAAAATATCTGGAAAAAACTGTGAAAAAAAAGAACTGAGAAGAAAAACTGAGAAAAAATCTGTGAAAAAAACTGTGAAAAAAAAGAACTGAGAAGAAAAACTGAGAAAAAAACTGACTAGAAAAACTGAGCAGAAAAACTGAGCAGAAAAACTGAGAAAAAAAAATATTTAAAAAAACTGAGCAGAAAAACTGAGCAGAAAAACTGAGAAAAAAACCTATTTAAAAAAACTGAAGATAAACGGAGGAAAAAATCTGAGAAGAAAAACTGAGAAAAAAAGACTGAAAAAACTGAAGAAAAATTTGGAAAATATCTGGAAAAAACTGTGAAAAAAAAGAACTGAGAAGAAAAACTGAGAAAAAATCTGTGAAAAAAACTGTGAAAAAAAAGAACTGAGAAGAAAAACTGAGAAAAAAACTGACTAGAAAAACTGAGCAGAAAAACAGAGCAAAAAAACTGAGAAAAAAAATATTTAAAAAAAACTGAGCAGAAAAACTGAGCAGAAAAACTGAGAAAAAAACCTATTTAAAAAAACTGAAGAAAAACGGAGGAAAAAAACTAAGAAAAACTGAGAAAAAAAGACTGAACAAACTGAAGAAAAACTTCGAAAAAATCTGAAAAAAACTGTGAAAAAAAAGAACTGAGCAGAAAAACTGAGAAAAAAACTGAGAAAAAAAAAATTAAAATAAACTGAGCAGAAAAACTGAGCAGAAAAACTGAGAAAAAAAAATATTTAAAAAAACTGAAGAAAAACGGAGGAAAAAAACTGAGAACAAAAACTGAGAAAAAATCTGTGAAAAAAACTGTGAAAAAAAAGAACTGAGAAGAAAAACTGAGAAAAAAACTGACTAGAAAAACTGAGCAGAAAAACAGCAAAAAAACTGAGAAAATTTTTTTTTTTAAAAACTGAGCAGAAAAACTGAGCAGAAAAACTGAGAAAAAAACCTATTTAAAAAAACTGAAGAAAAACGGAGGAAAAAAACTGAGAAGAAAAACTGAGAAAAAAAGACTGAAAAAACTGAAGAAAAATTTGGAAAAAATCTGAAAAAAACTGTGAAAAAAAGGAACTGAGCAGAAAAACTGAGAAAAAATCTGTGAAAAAAACTGTGAAAAAAAAGAACTGAGAAGAAAAACTGAGAAAAAAACTGACTAGAAAAACTGAGCAGAAAAACAGCAAAAAAACTGAGAAAAATTTTTTTTAAAAAAACTGAGCAGAAAAACTGAGCAGAAAAACTGAGAAAAAAACCTATTTAAAAAAACTGAAGAAAAACGGAGGAAAAAAGCTGAGAAGAAAAACTGAGAAAAAAAGACTGAAAAAACTGAAGAAAAACTTAGAAAAAATCTGAAAAAAACTGTGAAAAAAAAGAACTGAGCAGAAAAACTGAGAAAAAACTGAGAAAAATTTTTTTTTAAAAAACTGAGCAGAAAAACTGAGCAGAAAAACTGAGAAAAAAAACTAGTTAAAAAAACTGAGCAGAAAAACTGAGCAGAAAAACTGAGCAAAAAAAACTGAGAAAAAAAATATTTAAAAAAACTGAGCAGAAAAAGTGAGAAAAAAACCTATTTAAAAAAACTGAAGATAAACGGAGGAAAAAATCTGAGAAGAAAAACTGAGAAAAAAAGACTGAAAAAACTGAAGAAAAACTTAGAAAAAATCTGAAAAAAACTGTGAAAAAAAAGTACTGAGCAGAAAAACTGAGAAAAAAACAGAAAAAAAAACTGAGCAGAAAAACTGAGCAGAAAAACTGAGAAAAAAAAAATTTAAAAAAACTGAAGAAAAACGGAGGAAAAAAACTGAGAAGAAAAACTGAGAAAAAATCTGTGAAAAAAACTGTTAAAAAAAAGAACTGAGAAGAAAAACTGAGAAAAAAACTGACTAGAAAAACTGAGCAGAAAAACAGAGCAAAAAAACTGAGAAAAAAAATATTTTAAAAAACTGAGCAGAAAAACTGAGAAAAAAAGACTGAAAAAACTGAAGAAAAATTTGGAAAAAATCTGAAAAAAACTGTGAAAAAAAGGAACTGAGCAGAAAAACTGAGAAAAAAACTGAGAAAAAAAAAATTTAAAAAAACTGAGCAGAAAAACTGAGAAAAAAAACTGTTTAAAAAAACTGAAGAAAAACGGAGGAAAAAAACTGAGAAGAAAAACTGAGAAAAAAAGACTGAAAAAACTGAAGAAAAATTTGGAAAAAATCTGGAAAAAACTGTGAAAAAAAAGAACTGAGAAGAAAAACTGAGAAAAAAACTGACTAGAAAAACTGAGCTGAAAAACTGAGCAGAAAAACTGAGAAAAAAAAATATTTAAAAAAACTGAGCAGAAAAACTGAGCAGAAAAACTGAGAAAAAAACCTATTTAAAAAAACTGAAGATAAACGGAGGAAAAAATCTGAGAAGAAAAACTGAGAAAAAAAGACTGAAAAAACTGAAGAAAAATTTGGAAAATATCTGGAAAAAACTGTGAAAAAAAAGAACTGAGAAGAAAAACTGAGAAAAAATCTGTGAAAAAAACTGTGAAAAAAAAGAACTGAGAAGAAAAACTGAGAAAAAAACTGACTAGAAAAACTGAGCAGAAAAACTGAGCAGAAAAACTGAGAAAAAAAAATATTTAAAAAAACTGAGCAGAAAAACTGAGCAGAAAAACTGAGAAAAAAACCTATTTAAAAAAACTGAAGATAAACGGAGGAAAAAATCTGAGAAGAAAAACTGAGAAAAAAAGACTGAAAAAACTGAAGAAAAATTTGGAAAATATCTGGAAAAAACTGTGAAAAAAAAGAACTGAGAAGAAAAACTGAGAAAAAATCTGTGAAAAAAACTGTGAAAAAAAAGAACTGAGAAGAAAAACTGAGAAAAAAACTGACTAGAAAAACTGAGCAGAAAAACAGAGCAAAAAAACTGAGAAAAAAAATATTTTAAAAAACTGAGCAGAAAAACTGAGCAGAAAAACTGAGAAAAAAACCTATTTAAAAAAACTGAAGAAAAACGGAGGAAAAAAACTGAGAAGAAAAACTGAGAAAAAAAGACTGAACAAACTGAAGAAAAACTTCGAAAAAATCTGAAAAAAACTGTGAAAAAAAAGAACTGAGCAGAAAAACTGAGAAAAAAACTGAGAAAAAAAAAATTAAAATAAACTGAGCAGAAAAACTGAGCAGAAAAACTGAGAAAAAAAAATATTTAAAAAAACTGAAGAAAAACGGAGGAAAAAAACTGAGAACAAAAACTGAGAAAAAATCTGTGAAAAAAACTGTGAAAAAAAAGAACTGAGCAGAAAAACTGAGAAAAAAACTGAGAAAAAATTTTTTTTAAAAAACTGAGCAGAAAAACTGAGCAGAAAAATGAGAAAAAAAAACTGGTTAAAAAAACTGAAGAAAAACGGAGGAAAAAAACTGAGAAGAATAACTGAGAAAAAATCTGTGAAAAAAACTGTGAAAAAAAAGAACTGAGAAGAAAAACTGAGAAAAAAACTGACTAGAAAAACTGAGCAGAAAAACAGAGCAAAAAAAACTGAGAAAAAAAATATTTAAAAAAACTGAGCAGAAAAAGTGAGAAAAAAACCTATTTAAAAAAACTGAAGATAAACGGAGGAAAAAATCTGAGAAGAAAAACTGAGAAAAAAAGACTGAAAAAACTGAAGAAAAACTTAGAAAAAATCTGAAAAAAACTGTGAAAAAAAAGAACTGAGCAGAAAAACTGAGAAAAAAACAGAAAAAAAAAAAAACTGAGCAGAAAAACTGAGCAGAAAAACTGAGAAAAAAAAATTTAAAAAAACTGAAGAAAAACGGAGGAAAAAAACTGAGAAGAAAAACTGAGAAAAAATCTGTGAAAAAAACTGTTAAAAAAAAGAACTGAGAAGAAAAACTGAGAAAAAAACTGACTAGAAAAACTGAGCAGAAAAACAGAGCAAAAAAACTGAGAAAAAAAATATTTTAAAAAACTGAGCAGAAAAACTGAGCAGAAAAACTGAGAAAAAAAACTATTTAAAAAAACTGAAGAAAAACGGAGGAAAAAAACTGAGAAGAAAAACTGAGAAAAAAAGACTGAAAAAACTGAAGAAAAATTTGGAAAAAATCTGAAAAAAACTGTGAAAAAAAGGAACTGAGCAGAAAAACTGAGAAAAAATCTGTGAAAAAAACTGTGAAAAAAAAGAACTAAGAAAAACTGAGAAAAAAACTGACTAGAAAAACTGAGCAGAAAAACAGCAAAAAAACTGAGAAAAAATTTTTTTAAAAAAACTGAGCAGAAAAACTGAGCAGAAAAACTGAGAAAAAAACCTATTTAAAAAAACTGAAGAAAAACGGAGGAAAAAAGCTGAGAAGAAAAACTGAGAAAAAAAGACTGAAAAAACTGAAGAAAAACTTAGAAAAAATCTGAAAAAAACTGTGAAAAAAAAGAACTGAGCAGAAAAACTGAGAAAAAACTGAGAAAAATTTTTTTTTAAAAAACTGAGCAGAAAAACTGAGCAGAAAAACTGAGAAAAAAAACTAGTTAAAAAAACTGAGCAGAAAAACTGAGCAGAAAAACTGAGAAAAAAATCTATTAAAAAAAAACTGAAGAAAAACGGAGGAAAAATCTGAAAAAAAACTGTGAAAATAAAGAACTGAGAAGAAAAACTGAGAAAAAAACTGACTAGAAAAACTGAGCAGAAAAACTGAGCAGAAAAACTGAGAAAAAAAACTGTTTAAAAAAACTGAAGAAAAACGGAGGAAAAAAACTGAGAAGAAAAACTGAGAAAAAAAGACTGAAAAAACTGAAGAAAAATTTGGAAAAAATCTGGAAAAAACTGTGAAAAAAAAGAACTGAGAAGAAAAACTGAGAAAAAAACTGACTAGAAAAACTGAGCTGAAAAACTGAGCAGAAAAACTGAGAAAAAAAAATATTTTAAAAAACTGAGCAGAAAAACTGAGCAGAAAAACTGAGAAAAAAACCTATTTAAAAAAACTGAAGATAAACGGAGGAAAAAATCTGAGAAGAAAAACTGAGAAAAAAAGACTGAAAAAACTGAAGAAAAATTTGGAAAATATCTGGAAAAAACTGTGAAAAAAAAGAACTGAGAAGAAAAACTGAGAAAAAATCTGTGAAAAAAACTGTGAAAAAAAAGAACTGAGAAGAAATACTGAGAAAAAAACTGACTAGAAAAACTGAGCAGAAAAACTGAGCAGAAAAACTGAGAAAAAAAAATATTGAAAAAAACTGAGCAGAAAAACTGAGCAGAAAAACTGAGAAAAAAACCTATTTAAAAAAACTGAAGATAAACGGAGGAAAAAATCTGAGAAGAAAAACTGAGAAAAAAAGACTGAAAAAACTGAAGAAAAATTTGGAAAATATCTGGAAAAAACTGTGAAAAAAAAGAACTGAGAAGAAAAACTGAGAAAAAATCTGTGAAAAAAACTGTGAAAAAAAAGAACTGAGAAGAAAAACTGAGAAAAAAACTGACTAGAAAAACTGAGCAGAAAAACAGAGCAAAAAAACTGAGAAAAAAAATATTTAAAAAAAACTGAGCAGAAAAACTGAGCAGAAAAACTGAGAAAAAAACCTATTTAAAAAAACTGAAAAAAAACGGAGGAAAAAAACTGAGAAGAAAAACTGAGAAAAAAAGACTGAACAAACTGAAGAAAAACTTCGAAAAAATCTGAAAAAAACTGTGAAAAAAAAGAACTGAGCAAAAAAACTGAGAAAAAAACTGAGAAAAAAAAAATTAAAATAAACTGAGCAGAAAAACTGAGCAGAAAAACTGAGAAAAAAAAATATTTAAAAAAACTGAAGAAAAACGGAGGAAAAAAACTGAGAACAAAAACTGAGAAAAAATCTGTGAAAAAAACTGTGAAAAAAAAGAACTGAGAAGAAAAACTGAGAAAAAAACTGACTAGAAAAACTGAGCAGAAAAACAGCAAAAAAACTGAGAAAAAATTTTTTTTTAAAAACTGAGCAGAAAAACTGAGCAGAAAAACTGAGAAAAAAACCTATTTAAAAAAACTGAAGAAAAACGGAGGAAAAAAACTGAGAAGAAAAACTGAGAAAAAAAGACTGAAAAAACTGAAGAAAAACTTAGAAAAAATCTGAAAAAAACTGTGAAAAAAAAGAACTGAGCAGAAAAACTGAGAAAAAAACAGAAAAAAAAATTTAAAAAAAACTGAGCAGAAAAACTGAGCAGAAAAATGAGAAAAAAAACTGGTTAAAAAAACTGAAGAAAAACGGAGGAAAAAAACTGAGAAGAATAACTGAGAAAAAATCTGTGAAAAAAACTGTGAAAAAAAAGAACTGAGAAGAAAAACTGAGCAAAAAACTGACTAGAAAAACTGAGCAGAAAAACAGAGCAAAAAAAACTGAGAAAAAAAATATTAAAAAAAACTGAGCAGAAAAAGTGAGAAAAAAACCTATTTAAAAAAACTGAAGATAAACGGAGGAAAAAATCTGAGAAGAAAAACTGAGAAAAAAAGACTGAAAAAACTGAAGAAAAACTTAGAAAAAATCTGAAAAAAACTGTGAAAAAAAAGAACTGAGCAGAAAAACTGAGAAAAAACTGAGAAAAAAAAATTTTTTAAAAACTGAGCAGAAAAACTGAGCAGAAAAACTGAGAAAAAAAACTAGTTAAAAAAACTGAGCAGAAAAACTGAGCAGAAAAACTGAGAAAAAAATCTATTAAAAAAAACTGAAGAAAAACGGAGGAAAAATCTGTGAAAAAAAACTGTGAAAATAAAGAACTGAGAAGAAAAACTGAGAAAAAAACTGACTAGAAAAACTGAGCAGAAAAACAGAGCAAAAAAACTGAGAAAAATAAAATATTTTAAAAAACTGAGCAGAAAAACTGAGCAGAAAAACTGAGCAAAAAACCTATTGAAAAAAACTGAAGAAAAACGGAGGAAAAAAACTGAGAAGAAAAACTGAGAAAAAAAGACTGAAAAAACTGAAGAAAAACTTAGAAAAAATCTGAAAAAAACTGTGAAAAAAAAGAACTGAGCAGAAAAACTGAGAAAAAAACTGAGAAAAAAAAAATTAAAAAAACTGAGCAGAAAAACTGAGCAGAAAAATGAGAAAAAAAAACTGGTTAAAAAAACTGAAGAAAAACGGAGGAAAAAAACTGAGAAGAAAAACTGAGAAAAAATCTGTGAAAAAAACTGTGAAAAAAAAGAACTGAGAAGAAAAACTGAGAAAAAAACTGACTAGAAAAACTGGGCAGAAAAACAGAGCAAAAAAAACTGAGAAAAAAAATATTAAAAAAAACTGAGCAGAAAAAGTGAGAAAAAAACCTATTTAAAAAAACTGAAGATAAACGGAGGAAAAAATCTGAGAAGAAAAACTGAGAAAAAAAGACTGAAAAAACTGAAGAAAAACTTAGAAAAAATCTGAAAAAAACTGTGAAAAAAAAGAACTGAGCAGAAAAACTGAGAAAAAAACAGAAAAAAAAAAAAACTGAGCAGAAAAACTGAGCAGAAAAACTGAGAAAAATTTTTTTTTTAAAAAACTGAAGAAAAACGGAGGAAAAAAACTGAGAAGAAAAACTGAGAAAAAATCTGTGAAAAAAACTGTTAAAAAAAAGAACTGAGAAGAAAAACTGAGAAAAAAAATGACTAGAAAAACTGAGCAGAAAAACAGAGCAAAAAAACTGAGAAAAAAAATTTTTTAAAAAACTGAGCAGAAAAACTGAGCAGAAAAACTGAGAAAAAAAACTAGTTAAAAAAACTGAGCAGAAAAACTGAGCAGAAAAACTGAGAAAAAAATCTATTAAAAAAAACTGAAGAAAAACGGAGGAAAAATCTGTGAAAAAAAACTGTGAAAATAAAGAACTGAGAAGAAAAACTGAGAAAAAAACTGACTAGAAAAACTGAGCAGAAAAACAGAGCAAAAAAACTGAGAAAAATAAAATATTTTAAAAAACTGAGCAGAAAAACTGAGCAGAAAAACTGAGCAAAAAACCTATTGAAAACAACTGAAGAAAAACGGAGGAAAACAACTGAGAAGAAAAACTGAGAAAAAAAGACTGAAAAAACTGAAGAAAAACTTAGAAAAAATCTGAAAAAAACTGTGAAAAAAAAGAACTGAGCAGAAAAACTGAGAAAAAAACTGAGAAAAAAAAATTAAAAAAAACTGAGCAGAAAAACTGAGCAGAAAAATGAGAAAAAAAAACTGGTTAAAAAAACTGAAGAAAAACGGAGGAAAAAAACTGAGAAGAAAAACTGAGAAAAAATCTGTGAAAAAAACTGTGAAAAAAAAGAACTGAGAAGAAAAACTGAGAAAAAAACTGACTAGAAAAACTGAGCAGAAAAACAGAGCAAAAAAAACTGAGAAAAAAAATATTAAAAAAAACTGAGCAGAAAAAGTGAGAAAAAAACCTATTTAAAAAAACTGAAGATAAACGGAGGAAAAAATCTGAGAAGAAAAACTGAGAAAAAAAGACTGAAAAAACTGAAGAAAAACTTAGAAAAAATCTGAAAAAAACTGTGAAAAAAAAGAACTGAGCAGAAAAACTGAGAAAAAACTGAGAAAAAAAAAATTTTTAAAAACTGAGCAGAAAAACTGAGCAGAAAAACTGAGAAAAAAAACTAGTTAAAAAAACTGAGCAGAAAAACTGAGCAGAAAAACTGAGAAAAAAATCTATTAAAAAAAACTGAAGAAAAACGGAGGAAAAATCTGTGAAAAAAAACTGTGAAAATAAAGAACTGAGAAGAAAAACTGAGAAAAAAACTGACTAGAAAAACTGAGCAGAAAAACAGAGCAAAAAAACTGAGAAAAATAAAATATTTTAAAAAACTGAGCAGAAAAACTGAGCAGAAAAACTGAGCAAAAAACCTATTGAAAAAAACTGAAGAAAAACGGAGGAAAAAAACTGAGAAGAAAAACTGAGAAAAAAAGACTGAAAAAACTGAAGAAAAACTTAGAAAAAATCTGAAAAAAACTGTGAAAAAAAAGAACTGAGCAGAAAAACTGAGAAAAAAACTGAGAAAAAAAAAATTAAAAAACTGAGCAGAAAAACTGAGCAGAAAAATGAGAAAAAAAAACTGGTTAAAAAAACTGAAGAAAAACGGAGGAAAAAAACTGAGAAGAAAAACTGAGAAAAAATCTGTGAAAAAAACTGTGAAAAAAAAGAACTGAGAAGAAAAACTGAGAAAAAAACTGACTAGAAAAACTGGGCAGAAAAACAGAGCAAAAAAAACTGAGAAAAAAAATATTAAAAAAAACTGAGCAGAAAAAGTGAGAAAAAAACCTATTTAAAAAAACTGAAGATAAACGGAGGAAAAAATCTGAGAAGAAAAACTGAGAAAAAAAGACTGAAAAAACTGAAGAAAAACTTAGAAAAAATCTGAAAAAAACTGTGAAAAAAAAGAACTGAGCAGAAAAACTGAGAAAAAAACAGAAAAAAAAAAAAAACTGAGCAGAAAAACTGAGCAGAAAAACTGAGAAAAATTTTTTTTTTAAAAAACTGAAGAAAAACGGAGGAAAAAAACTGAGAAGAAAAACTGAGAAAAAATCTGTGAAAAAAACTGTTAAAAAAAAGAACTGAGAAGAAAAACTGAGAAAAAAAATGACTAGAAAAACTGAGCAGAAAAACAGAGCAAAAAAACTGAGAAAAAAAAAATTTTAAAAAACTGAGCAGAAAAACTGAGCAGAAAAACTGAGAAAAAAAACTAGTTAAAAAAACTGAGCAGAAAAACTGAGCAGAAAAACTGAGAAAAAAATCTATTAAAAAAAACTGAAGAAAAACGGAGGAAAAATCTGTGAAAAAAAACTGTGAAAATAAAGAACTGAGAAGAAAAACTGAGAAAAAAACTGACTAGAAAAACTGAGCAGAAAAACAGAGCAAAAAAACTGAGAAAAATAAAATATTTTAAAAAACTGAGCAGAAAAACTGAGCAGAAAAACTGAGCAAAAAACCTATTGAAAACAACTGAAGAAAAACGGAGGAAAACAACTGAGAAGAAAAACTGAGAAAAAAAGACTGAAAAAACTGAAGAAAAACTTAGAAAAAATCTGAAAAAAACTGTGAAAAAAAAGAACTGAGCAGAAAAACTGAGAAAAAAACTGAGAAAAAAAAATTAAAAAAAACTGAGCAGAAAAACTGAGCAGAAAAATGAGAAAAAAAAACTGGTTAAAAAAACTGAAGAAAAACGGAGGAAAAAAACTGAGAAGAAAAACTGAGAAAAAATCTGTGAAAAAAACTGAAAAAAAAGAACTGAGAAGAAAAACTGAGAAAAAAACTGACTAGAAAAACTGAGCAGAAAAACAGAGCAAAAAAAACTGAGAAAAAAAATATTAAAAAAAACTGAGCAGAAAAAGTGAGAAAAAAACCTATTTAAAAAAACTGAAGATAAACGGAGGAAAAAATCTGAGAAGAAAAACTGAGAAAAAAAGACTGAAAAAACTGAAGAAAAACTTAGAAAAAATCTGAAAAAAACTGTGAAAAAAAAGAACTGAGCAGAAAAACTGAGAAAAAAACAGAAAAAAAAAAAAAACTGAGCAGAAAAACTGAGCAGAAAAACTGAGAAAATTTTTTTTTTTAAAAAACTGAAGAAAAACGGAGGAAAAAAACTGAGAAGAAAAACTGAGAAAAAATCTGTGAAAAAAACTGTTAAAAAAAAGAACTGAGAAGAAAAACTGAGAAAAAAATTGACTAGAAAAACTGAGCAGAAAAACAGAGCAAAAAAACTGAGAAAAAAAATATTTTAAAAAACTGAGCAGAAAAACTGAGCAGAAAAACTGAGAAAAAAAACTATTTAAAAAAACTGAAGAAAAACGGAGGAAAAAAACTGAGAAGAAAAACTGAGAAAAAAAGACTGAAAAAACTGAAGAAAAATTTGGAAAAAATCTGAAAAAAACTGTGAAAAAAAGGAACTGAGCAGAAAAACTGAGAAAAAAACTGAGAAAAAATTTTTTTAAAAAACTGAGCAGAAAAACTGAGCAGAAAAACTGAGAAAAAAAACTAGTTAAAAAAACTGAAGAAAAACGGAGGAAAAAAACTGAGAAGAAAAACTGAGAAAAAAAGACTGAAAAAACTGAAGAAAAATTTGGAAAAAATCTGGAAAAAACTGTGAAAAAAAAGAACTGAGAAGAAAAACTGAGAAAAAAACTGACTAGAAAAACTGAGCTGAAAAACTGAGCAGAAAAACTGAGAAAAAAAAATATTTAAAAAAACTGAGCAGAAAAACTGAGCAGAAAAACTGAGAAAAAAATCTATTTAACAAAACTGAAGAAAAACGGAGGAAAGAAAATGAGAAGAAAAACTGAGAAAAAAAGACTGAAAAAACTGAACACAAATTTGGAAAATATCTGGAAAAAACTGTGAAAAAAAAGAACTGAGAAGAAAAACTGAGAAAAAATCTGTGAAAAAAACTGTGAAAAAAAAGAACTGAGAAGAAAAACTGAGAAAAAAACTGACTAGAAAAACTGAGCAGAAAAACAGAGCAAAAAAACTGAGAAAAAAAATATTTAAAAAAACTGAGCAGAAAAACTGAGCAGAAAAATTTAGAAAAAACCTATTTAAAAAAACTGAAGAAAAACGGAGGAAAAAAACTGAGAAGAAAAACAGAAAAAAAGACTGAACAAACTGAAGAAAAACTTCGAAAAAATCTGAAAAAAACTGTGAAAAAAAAGAACTGAGCAGAAAAACTGAGAAAAAAACTGAGAAAAAAAAAATTAAAATAAACTGAGCAGAAAAACTGAGCAGAAAAACTGAGAAAAAAAAATATTTAAAAAAACTGAAGAAAAACAGAGGAAAAAAACTGAGAAGAAAAACTGACAAAAATCTGTGAAAAAAACTGTGAAAAAAAAGAACTGAGAAGGAAAACTGAGAAAAAAACTGACTAGAAAAACTGAGCAGAAAAACAGCAAAAAAACTGAGAAAATTTTTTTTTTAAAAACTGAGCAGAAAAACTGAGCAGAAAAACTGAGAAAAAAACCTATTTAAAAAAACTGAAGAAAAACGGAGGAAAAAAGCTGAGAAGAAAAACTGAGAAAAAAAGACTGAAAAAACTGAAGAAAAACTTAGAAAAAATCTGAAAAAAACTGTGAAAAAAAAGAACTGAGCAGAAAAACTGAGAAAAAACTGAGAAAAAAAAAATTAAAAAAAACTGAGCAGAAAAACTGAGCAGAAAAACTGAGAAAAAAAACTATTTAAAAAAACTGAGCAGAAAAACTGAGCAGAAAAACTGAGAAAAAAATCTATTAAAAAAAACTGAAGAAAAACGGAGGAAAAATCTGTGAAAAAAACTGTGAAAATAAAGAACTGAGAAGAAAAACTGAGAAAAAAATTGACTAGAAAAACTGAGCAGAAAAACAGAGCAAAAAAACTAAGAAAAAAATATTTTAAAAAACTGAGCAGAAAAACTGAGCAGAAAAACTGAGCAAAAAACCTATTGAAAAAAACTGAAGAAAAACGGAGGAAAAAAACTGAGAAGAAAAACTGAGAAAAAAAGACTGAAAAAACTGAAGAAAAACTTAGAAAAAATTTGAAAAAAACTGTGAAAAAAAAGAACTGAGCAGAAAAACTGAGAAAAAAACTGAGAAAATTTTTTTTTAAAAAAACTGAGCAGAAAAACTGAGCAGAAAAATGAGAAAAAAAACTGGTTAAAAAAACTGAAGAAAAACGGAGGAAAAAAACTGAGAAGAAAAACTGAGAAAAAATCTGTGAAAAAAACTGTGAAAAAAAAGAACTGAGAAGAAAAACTGAGAAAAAAACTGACTAGAAAAACTGAGCAGAAAAACAGAGCAAAAAAAACTGAGAAAAAAATATTAAAAAAAACTGAGCAGAAAAAGTGAGAAAAAAACCTATTTAAAAAAACTGAAGATAAACGGAGGAAAAAATCTGAGAAGAACAACTGAGAAGAAAAGACTTAAAAAAACTGAAGAAAAACTTGGAACAAATCTGAAAAAAACTGTGAAAAAAAAGAACTGAGCAGAAAAACTGAGAAAAAAACTGAGAAAAAAATTTTTTTAAAAAACTGAGCAGAAAAACTGAGCAGAAAAATGAGAAAAAAAAACTGGTTAAAAAAACTGAAGAAAAACGGAGGAAAAAAACTGAGAAGTAAAACTGAGAAAAAATCTGTGAAAAAAACTGTGAAAAAAAAGAACTGAGAAGAAAAACTGAGAAAAAAACTGACTAGAAAAACTGAGCAGAAAAACAGAGCAAAAAAAACTGAGAAAAAAAATATTAAAAAAAACTGAGCAGAAAAAGTGAAAAAAAAACCTATTTAAAAAAACTGAAGATAAACGGAGGAAAAAATCTGAGAAGAAAAACTGAGAAAAAAAGACTGAAAAAACTGAAGAAAAACTTAGAAAAAATCTGAAAAAAACTGTGAAAAAAAAGAACTGAGCAGAAAAACTGAGAAAAAAACAGAAAAAAAAAAACTGAGCAGAAAAACTGAGAAAAATTTTTTTTTTTAAAAACTGAAGAAAAACGGAGGAAAAAAACTGAGAAGAAAAACTGAGAAAAAATCTGTGAAAAAAACTGTTAAAAAAAAGATCTGAGAAGAAAAACTGAGAAAAAAACTGACTAGAAAAACTGAGCAGAAAAACAGAGCAAAAAAACTGAGAAAAAAAATATTTTAAAAAACTGAGCAGAAAAACTGAGCAGAAAAACTGAGAAAAAAAACTATTTAAAAAAACTGAAGAAAAACGGAGGAAAGAAACTGAGAAGAAAAACTGAGAAAAAAAGACTGAACAAACTGAAGAAAAACTTCGAAAAAATCTGAAAAAAACTGTGAAAAAAAAGAACTGAGCAGAAAAACTGAGAAAAAAACTGAGAAAAAAAAAATTAAAATAAACTGAGCAGAAAAACTGAGCAGAAAAACTGAGAAAAAAAACTATTTTAAAAAACTGAAGAAAAACGGAGGAAAAAAACTGAGAAGAAAAACTGAGAAAAAATCTGTGAAAAAAACTGTGAAAAAAAAGAACTGAGAAGAAAAACTGAGAAAAAAACTGACTAGAAAAACTGAGCAGAAAAACAGCAAAAAAACTGAGAAAAAAAATATTTTAAAAAACTGAGCAGAAAAACTGAGCAGAAAAACTGAGAAAAAAACCTATTTAAAAAAACTGAAGAAAAACGGAGGAAAAAAGCTGAGAAGAAAAACTGAGAAAAAAAGACTGAAAAAACTGAAGAAAAACTTAGAAAAAAATCTGGAAAAAACTGTGAAAAAAAAGAACTGAGCAGAAAAACTGAGAAAAAACTGAGAAAAAAAAATTAAAAAAAACTGAGCAGAAAAACTGAGCAGAAAAACTGAGAAAAAAAACTATTTAAAAAAACTGAGCAGAAAAACTGAGCAGAAAAACTGAGAAAAAAATCTATTAAAAAAAACTGAAGAAAAACGGAGGAAAAATCTGTGAAAAAAAACTGTGAAAATAAAGAACTGAGAAGAAAAACTGAGAAAAAAACTGACTAGAAAAACTGAGCAGAAAAACAGCAAAAAAACTGAGAAAAAAAATATTTTAAAAAACTGAGCAGAAAAACTGAGCAGAAAAACTGAGAAAAAAACCTATTTAAAAAAACTGAAGAAAAACGGAGGAAAAAAGCTGAGAAGAAAAACTGAGAAAAAAAGACTGAAAAAACTGAAGAAAAACTTAGAAAAAAATCTGAAAAAAACTGTGGAAAAAAAGAACTGAGCAGAAAAACTGAGAAAAAAACCTATTGAAAAAAACTGAAGAAAAACGGAGGAAAAAAACTGAGAAGAAAAACTGAGAAAAAAAAGACTGAAAAAACTGAAGAAAAACTTAGAAAAAATCTGAAAAAAACTGTGAAAAAATAGAACTGAGCAGAAAAACTGAGAAAAAAACTGAGAAAAAAAAAATTTAAAAAAACTGAGCAGAAAAACTGAGCAGAAAAATGAGAAAAAAAACTGGTTAAAAAAACTGAAGAAAAACGGAGGAAAAAAACTGAGATGAAAAACTGAGAAAAAATCTGTGAAAAAAACTGTGAAAAAAAAGAACTGAGAAGAAAAACTGAGAAAAAAACTGACTAGAAAAACTGAGCAGAAAAACAGAGCAAAAAAAACTGAGAAAAAAATATTAAAAAAAACTGAGCAGAAAAAGTGAGAAAAAAACCTATTTAAAAAAACTGAAGATAAACGGAGGAAAAAATCTGAGAAGAACAACTGAGAAGAAAAGACTTAAAAAAACTGAAGAAAAACTTGGAACAAATCTGAAAAAAACTGTGAAAAAAAAGAACTGAGCAGAAAAACTGAGAAAAAAACTGAGAAAAATTTTTTTTTTAAAAACTGAGCAGAAAAACTGAGCAGAAAAATGAGGAAAAAAAACTGGTTAAAAAAACTGAAGAAAAACGGAGGAAAAAAACTGAGAAGAAAAACTGAGAAAAAATCTGTGAAAAAAACTGTGAAAAAAAAGAACTGAGAAGAAAAACTGAGAAAAAAACTGACTAGAAAAACTGAGCAGAAAAACAGAGCAAAAAAAACTGAGAAAAAAAATATTAAAAAAAACTGAGCAGAAAAAGTGAGAAAAAAACCTATTTAAAAAAACTGAAGATAAACGGAGGAAAAAATCTGAGAAGAAAAACTGAGAAAAAAAGACTGAAAAAACTGAAGAAAAACTTAGAAAAAATCTGAAAAAAACTGTGAAAAAAAAGAACTGAGCAGAAAAACTGAGAAAAAAACAGAAAAAAAAACTGAGCAGAAAAACTGAGCAGAAAAACTGAGAAAATTTTTTTTTTTTAAAAACTGAAGAAAAACGGAGGAAAAAAACTGAGAAGAAAAACTGAGAAAAAATCTGTGAAAAAAACTGTTAAAAAAAAGATCTGAGAAGAAAAACTGAGAAAAAAACTGACTAGAAAAACTGAGCAGAAAAACAGAGCAAAAAAACTGAGAAAAAAAATATTTTAAAAAACTGAGCAGAAAAACTGAGCAGAAAAACTGAGAAAAAAAACTATTTAAAAAAACTGAAGAAAAACTTAGGAAAAAACTGAAGAAAAACTGAGAAAAAAAGACTGAACAAACTGAAGAAAAACTTCGAAAAAATCTGAAAAAAACTGTGAAAAAAAAGAACTGAGAAGAAAAACTGAGAAAAAAACTGACTAGAAAAACTGAGCAGAAAAACAGCAAAAAAACTGAGAAAAAAAATATTTTAAAAAACTGAGCAGAAAAACTGAGCAGAAAAACTGAGAAAAAAACCTATTTAAATAAACTGAAGAAAAACGGAGGAAAAAAGCTGAGAAGAAAAACTGAGAAAAAAAGACTGAAAAAACTGAAGAAAAACTTAGAAAAAAATCTGAAAAAAACTGTGAAAAAAAAGAACTGAGCAGAAAAACTGAGAAAAAACTGAGAAAAAAAAATTAAAAAAAACTGAGCAGAAAAACTGAGCAGAAAAACTGAGAAAAAAAACTATTTAAAAAAACTGAGCAGAAAAACTGAGCAGAAAAACTGAGAAAAAAATCTATTAAAAAAAACTGAAGAAAAACGGAGGAAAAAAGCTGAGAAGAAAAACTGAGAAAAAAAGACTGAAAAAACTGAAGAAAAACTTAGAAAAAAATCTGAAAAAAACTGTGGAAAAAAAGAACTGAGCAGAAAAACTGAGAAAAAACTGAGAAAAAAAAAATTTAAAAAAACTGAGCAGAAAAACTGAGCAGAAAAACTGAGAAAAAAAACTATTTAAAAAAACTGAGCAGAAAAACTGAGCAGAAAAACTGAGAAAAAAATCTTTTAAAAAAAACTGAAGAAAAACGGCGGAAAAATCTGTGAAAAAAAACTGTGAAAATAAAGAACTGAGAAGAAAAACTGAGAAAAAAACTGACTAGAAAAACTGAGCAGAAAAACAGAGCAAAAAAACTGAGAAAAAAAATATTTTAAAAAACTGAGCAGAAAAACTGAGCAGAAAAACTGAGCAAAAAACCTATTGAAAAAAACTGAAGAAAAACGGAGGAAAAAAACTGAGAAGAAAAACTGAGAAAAAAAGACTGAAAAAACTGAAGAAAAACATAGAAAAAATCTGAAAAAAACTGTGAAAAAATAGAACTGAGCAGAAAAACTGAGAAAAAAACTGAGAAAAAAAAAATTTAAAAAAACTGAGCAGAAAAACTGAGCAGAAAAATGAGAAAAAAAACTGGTTAAAAAAACTGAAGAAAAACGGAGGAAAAAAACTGAGAAGAAAAACTGAGAAAAAATCTGTGAAAAAAACTGTGAAAAAAAAGAACTGAGAAGAAAAACTGAGAAAAAAACTGACTAGAAAAACTGAGCAGAAAAACAGAGCAAAAAAAACTGAGAAAAAAAATATTAAAAAAAACTGAGCAGAAAAAGTGAGAAAAAAACCTATTTAAAAAAACTGAAGATAAACGGAGGAAAAAATCTGAGAAGAAAAACTGAGAAAAAAAGACTGAAAAAACTGAAGAAAAACTGAGAAAAAATCTGAAAAAAACTGTGAAAAAAAAGAACTGAGCAGAAAAACTGAGAACAAAACAGAAAAAAAAACTGAGCAGAAAAACTGAGCAGAAAAACTGAGAAAAAAAATATTTTAAAAAACTGAAGAAAAACGGAGGAAAAAAGTGAGAAGAAAACTGAGAAAAAATCTGTGAAAAAAACTGTTAAAAAAAAGAACTGAGAAGAAAAACTGAGAAAAAAACTGACTAGAAAAACTGAGCAGAAAAACAGAGCAAAAAAACTGAGAAAAAAAATATTTTAAAAAACTGAGCAGAAAAACTGAGCAGAAAAACTGAGAAAAAAACCTATTTAAAAAAACTGAAGAAAAACGGAGGAAAAAAACTGAGAAGAAAAACTGAGAAAAAAAGACTGAAAAAACTGAAGAAAAACTTAGAAAAAATCTGAAAAAAACTGTGCAAAAAAAGAACTGAGCAGAAAAACTGAGAAAAAAACTGAGAAAAAATTTTTTAAAAAAACTGAGCAGAAAAACAGAGCAGAAAAAACTGAGAAAAAAATATTAAAAAAAACTGAGCAGAAAAAGTGAGAAAAAAACCTATTTAAAAAAACTGAAGATAAACGGAGGAAAAAATCTGAGAAGAACAACTGAGAAGAAAAGACTTAAAAAAACTGAAGAAAAACTTGGAACAAATCTGAAAAAAACTGTGAAAAAAAAGAACTGAGCAGAAAAACTGAGAAAAAAACTGAGAAAAATTTTTTTTTTAAAAACTGAGCAGAAAAACTGAGCAGAAAAATGAGAAAAAAAAACTGGTTAAAAAAACTGAAGAAAAACGGAGGAAAAAAACTGAGAAGAAAAACTGAGAAAAAATCTGTGAAAAAAACTGTGAAAAAAAAGAACTGAGAAGAAAAACTGAGAAAAAAACTGACTAGAAAAACTGAGCAGAAAAACAGAGCAAAAAAAACTGAGAAAAAAAATATTAAAAAAAACTGAGCAGAAAAAGTGAGAAAAAAACCTATTTAAAAAAACTGAAGATAAACGGAGGAAAAAATCTGAGAAGAAAAACTGAGAAAAAAAGACTGAAAAAACTGAAGAAAAACTTAGAAAAAATCTGAAAAAAACTGTGAAAAAAAAGAACTGAGCAGAAAAACTGAGAAAAAAACAGAAAAAAAAACTGAGCAGAAAAACTGAGCAGAAAAACTGAGAAAATTTTTTTTTTTAAAAACTGAAGAAAAACGGAGGAAAAAAACTGAGAAGAAAAACTGAGAAAAAATCTGTGAAAAAAACTGTTAAAAAAAAGATCTGAGAAGAAAAACTGAGAAAAAAACTGACTAGAAAAACTGAGCAGAAAAACAGAGCAAAAAAACTGAGAAAAAAAATATTTTAAAAAACTGAGCAGAAAAACTGAGCAGAAAAACTGAGAAAAAAAACTATTTAAAAAAACTGAAGAAAAACGGAGGAAAAAACTGAGAAGAAAAACTGAGAAAAAAAGACTGAACAAACTGAAGAAAAACTTCGAAAAAATCTGAAAAAAACTGTGAAAAAAAAGAACTGAGAAGAAAAACTGAGAAAAAAACTGACTAGAAAAACTGAGCAGAAAAACAGCAAAAAAACTGAGAAAAAAAATATTTTAAAAAACTGAGCAGAAAAACTGAGCAGAAAAACTGAGAAAAAAACCTATTTAAAAAAACTGAAGAAAAACGGAGGAAAAAAGCTGAGAAGAAAAACTGAGAAAAAAAGACTGAAAAAACTGAAGAAAAACTTAGAAAAAAATCTGAAAAAAACTGTGAAAAAAAAGAACTGAGCAGAAAAACTGAGAAAAAACTGAGAAAAAAAAATTAAAAAAAACTGAGCAGAAAAACTGAGCAGAAAAACTGAGAAAAAAAACTATTTAAAAAAACTGAGCAGAAAAACTGAGCAGAAAAACTGCGAAAAAAATCTATTAAAAAAAACTGAAGAAAAACGGAGGAAAAAAGCTGAGAAGAAAAACTGAGAAAAAAAGACTGAAAAAACTGAAGAAAAACTTAGAAAAAAATCTGAAAAAAACTGTGGAAAAAAAGAACTGAGCAGAAAAACTGAGAAAAAACTGAGAAAAAAAAAATTTAAAAAAACTGAGCAGAAAAACTGAGCAGAAAAACTGAGAAAAAAAACTATTTAAAAAAACTGAGCAGAAAAACTGAGCAGAAAAACTGAGAAAAAAATCTTTTAAAAAAAACTGAAGAAAAACGGCGGAAAAATCTGTGAAAAAAAACTGTGAAAATAAAGAACTGAGAAGAAAAACTGAGAAAAAAACTGACTAGAAAAACTGAGCAGAAAAACAGAGCAAAAAAACTGAGAAAAAAAATATTTTAAAAAACTGAGCAGAAAAACTGAGCAGAAAAACTGAGCAAAAAACCTATTGAAAAAAACTGAAGAAAAACGGAGGAAAAAAACTGAGAAGAAAAACTGAGAAAAAAAGACTGAAAAAACTGAAGAAAAACTTAGAAAAAATCTGAAAAAAACTGTGAAAAAAAAGAACTGAGCAGAAAAACTGAGAACAAAACAGAAAAAAAAACTGAGCAGAAAAACTGAGCAGAAAAACTGAGAAAAAAAATATTTTAAAAAACTGAAGAAAAACGGAGGAAAAAAGTGAGAAGAAAACTGAGAAAAAATCTGTGAAAAAAACTGTTAAAAAAAAGAACTGAGAAGAAAAACTGAGAAAAAAACTGACTAGAAAAACTGAGCAGAAAAACAGAGCAAAAAAACTGAGAAAAAAAATATTTTAAAAAACTGAGCAGAAAAACTGAGCAGAAAAACTGAGAAAAAAACCTATTTAAAAAAACTGAAGAAAAACGGAGGAAAAAAACTGAGATGAAAAACTGAGAAAAAAAGACTGAAAAAACTGAAGAAAAACTTAGAAAAAATCTGAAAAAAACTGTGCAAAAAAAGAACTGAGCAGAAAAACTGAGAAAAAAACTGAGAAAAATTTTTTTTAAAAAACTGAGCAGAAAAACAGAGCAGAAAAACTGAGAAAAAAAACTATTTAAAAAAACTGAAGAAAAACGGAAGAAAAAAACTGAGAAGAAAAACTGAGAAAAAATCTGTGAAAAAAACTGTGAAAAAAAAGAACTGAGAAGAAAAACTGAGAAAAAAACTGACTAGAAAAACTGAGCAGAAAAACAGAGCAAAAAAACTGAGAAAAAAAATATTTAAAAAAACTGAACAGAAAAACTGAGCAGAAAAACTGAGAAAAAAACCTATTTAAAAAAACTGATGAAGAACAGAGGAAAAAAACTGAGAAGAAAAACTGAGAAAAAAGACTGAAAAAACTGAAGAAAAACTTAGAAAAAACTGTGAAAAAAACTGTGAAAAGAACTGAGAAAAAAAGACTGAAAAATCTGAAGAAAAACTTAGAAAAAAACTGTGAAAAAAACTGTGAAAAAAACTGTGAAAAATAAGAAAAACTGAGAAAAAAATCTGACTAGAAAAACTGAACAGAAAAACTGAGCAGAAAAACTGAGAAAAAAAACTATTTAAAAAAACTGAAGAAAAACGGAGGAAAAAAGCTGAGAAGAAAAACTGAGAAAAAATCTGTGAAAAAAACTGTGAAAAAAAAGAACTGAGCAGAAAAACTGAGAAAAAAACTGAGAAAAAAAAAATTAAAAAAAACTGAGCAGAAAAACTGAGCAGAAAAACTGAGAAAAAAACTATTTAAAAAAACTGAAGAAAAACGGAGGAAAAAAACTGAGAAGAAAAACTGAGAAAAAATCTGTGAAAAAAACTGTGAAAAAAAAGAACTGAGAAGAAAAACTGAGAAAAAAACTGACTAGAAAAACTGAGCAGAAAAACAGAACAAAAAAACTGAGAAAAAAAATATTTTAAAAAACTGAGCAGAAAAACTGAGCAGAAAAATTGAGAAAAAAACCTATTTAAAAAAACTGAAGAAAAACGGAGGAAAAAAACTGAGAAGAAAAACTGAGAAAAAATCTGTGAAAAAACTGTGAAAAAAAAGAACTGAGCAGAAAAACTGAGAAAAAAACTGAGAAAAAAAAAATAAAAAAAAACTGAGCAGAAAAACTGAGCAGAAAAACTGAGAAAAAAACTATTTAAAAAAACTGAAGAAAAACGGAGGAAAAAAACTGAGAAGAAAAACTGAGAAAAAATCTGTGAAAAAAACTGTGAAAAAAAAGAACTGAGAAGAAAAACTGAGAAAAAAACTGACTAGAAAAACTGAGCAGAAAAACAGAGCAAAAAAACTGAGAAAAAAAATATTTTAAAAAACTGAGCAGAAAAACTGAGCAGAAAAATTGAGAAAAAAACCTATTTAAAAAAACTGAAGAAAAACGGAGGAAAAAAACTGAGAAGAAAAACTGAGAAAAAAGACTGAAAAAACTGAAGAAAAACTTAGAAAAAACTGTGGAAAAAACTGTGAAAAGAACTGAGAAAAAAAGACTGAAAAAACTGAAGAAAAATTTAGAAAAAATCTGAAAAAAACTGTGAAAAAAAAGAACTGAGAAAGAAACTGACTAGAAAAACGGAGCAGAAAGACTGAGCAGAAAAACTGAGAAAAAAAACTAATAAAAAAAACAGAAGAAAAACGGAGGAAAAAAACTGAGAAGAAAAACTGAGCAAAAAAGACTGAAAAAACTGAAGAAAAACTTAGAAAAAAATCTGTGAAAAAACTGTGAAACAAAAGAACTGAGAAGAAAAACTGAGAGAAAAAAATATTTTAAAAAATTGAGAAGAAAAACTGAGCAAAAAAGACTGAAAAAACTGAAGAAAAAATTACAAAAAAACAGAAAAAAACTGTGAAAAAAAAGAACTGAGCAGAAAAACTGAGAAAAAAACTGAGAAAAAATTTTTTTTAAAAACTGAGCAGAAAAACTGAGCAGAAAAACAGAGAAAAAAAAATATTTAAAAAAACTGAAGAAAAACGGAGGAAAAAAACTGAGAAGAAAAACTGAGAAAAAATCTGTGAAAAAAACTGTGAAAAAAAAGAACTGAGAAGAAAAACTGAGAAAAAAACTGACTAGAAAAACTGAGCAGAAAAACAGAGCAAAGAAACTGAGAACAAAAATATTTAAAAAAACTGAGCAGAAAAACTGAGAAAAAAACCTATTTAAAAAAACTGAAGAAAAACGGAGGAAAAAAACTGAGAAGAAAAACTGAGAAAAAAAGACTGAAAAGACTGAAGAAAAACGTAGAAAAAATCTGAAAAAAACTGTGAAAAAAAAGAACTGAGCAGAAAAACTGAGAAAAAAACTGAGAAAAAAAAATATTTAAAAAAACTGAAGAAAAACGGAGGAAAAAAACTGAGAAGAAAAACTGAGAAAAAATCTGTGAAAAAAACTGTGAAAAAAAAGAACTGAGAAGAAAAACTGAGAAAAAAAACTGACTAGAAAAACTGAGCAGAAAAACAGAGCAAAAAAACTGAGAAAAAAAATATTTTAAAAAACTGAGCAGAAAAACTGAGCAGAAAAACTGAGAAAAAAACCTATTTAAAAAAACTGAAGAAAAACAGAGGAAAAAAACTGAGAAGAAAAACGGAGAAAAAAAGACTGAAAAAACTGAAGAAAAACTTAGAAAAATCTGAAAAAAACTGTGAAAAAAAGGAACTGAGCAGAAAAACTGAGAAAAAAACTGAGAAAAAAAAAATTAAAAAAAACTGAGCAGAAAAACTGAGCAGAAAAACTGAGAAAAAAAACTATTTAAAAAAACTGAAGAAAAACGGAGGAAAAAAACTGAGAAGAAAAACTGAGAAAAAAAGACTGAAAAAACTGAAGAAAAATTTGGAAAAAATCTGGAAAAAACTGTGAAAAAAAAGAACTGAGAAGAAAAACTGAGAAAAAAACTGACTAGAAAAACTGAGCTGAAAAACTGAGCAGAAAAACTGAGAAAAAAAAATATTTAAAAAAACTGAGCAGAAAAACTGAGAAAAAAATCTATTTAAAAAAACTGAAGAAAAACGGAGAAAAAAAGACTGAAAAAACTGAAGAAAAATTTGGAAAATATCTGGAAAAAACTGTGAAAAAAAAGAACTGAGAAGAAAAACTGAGAAAAAATCTGTGAAAAAAACTGTGAAAAAAAAGAACTGAGAAGAAGAACTGAGAAAAAAACTGACTAGAAAAACTGAGCAGAAAAACAGAGCAAAAAAACTGAGAAAAAAAATATTTAAAAAAACTGAGCAGAAAAACTGAGCAGAAAAACTGAGAAAAAACCTATTTAAAAAAACTGAAGAAAAACGGAGGAAAAAAACTGAAGAAAAACGGAGGAAAAAAACTGAGAAGAAGAACTGAGAAAAAAAGACTGAACAAACTGAAGAAAAACTTCGAAAAAATCTGAAAAAATCTGTGAAAAAAAAGAACTGAGCAGAAAAACTGAGAAAAAAACTGAGAAAAAAAAAATTAAAATAAACTGAGCAGAAAAACTGAGCAGAAAAACTGAGAAAAAAAAATATTTAAATAAACTGAAGAAAAACGGAGGAAAAAAACTGAGAAGAAAAACTGAGAAAAATTCTGTGAAAAAAACTGTGAAAAAAAAGAACTGAGAAGAAAAACTGAGAAAAAAACTGAGAAAAAAACCTATTTAAAAAAACTGAAGAAAAACGGAGGAAAAAAGCTGAGAAGAAAAACTGAGAAAAAAAGACTGAAAAAACTGAAGAAAAACTTAGAAAAAATCTGAAAAAAACTGTGAAAAAAAAGAACTGAGCAGAAAAACTGAGAAAAAACTGAGAAAAAAAAAATTAAAAAAAACTGAGCAGAAAAACTGAGCAGAAAAACTGAGAAAAAAAACTAGTTAAAAAAACTGAGCAGAAAAACTGAGCAGAAAAACTGAGAAAAAAATCTATTAAAAAAAACTGAAGAAAAACGGAGGAAAAATCTGTGAAAAAAAACTGTGAAAATAAAGAACTGAGAAGAAAAACTGAGAAAAAAACTGACTAGAAAAACTGAGCAGAAAAACAGAGCAAAAAAACTGAGAAAAATAAAATATTTTAAAAAACTGAGCAGAAAAACTGAGCAGAAAAACTGAGCAAAAAACCTATTGAAAAAAACTGAAGAAAAACGGAGGAAAAAAACTGAGAAGAAAAACTGAGAAAAAAAGACTGAAAAAACTGAAGAAAAACTTAGAAAAAATCTGAAAAAAACTGTGAAAAAAAAGAACTGAGCAGAAAAACTGAGAAAAAAACTGAGAAAAAAAATTTTTTAAAAAACTGAGCAGAAAAACTGAGCAGAAAAATGAGAAAAAAAAACTGGTTAAAAAAACTGAAGAAAAACGGAGGAAAAAAACTGAGAAGAAAAACTGAGAAAAAATCTGTGAAAAAAACTGTGAAAAAAAAGAACTGAGAAGAAAAACTGAGAAAAAAACTGACTAGAAAAACTGAGCAGAAAAACAGAGCAAAAAAAACTGAGAAAAAAAATATTAAAAAAAACTGAGCAGAAAAAGTGAGAAAAAAACCTATTTAAAAAAACTGAAGATAAACGGAGGAAAAAATCTGAGAAGAAATACTGAGAAAAAATCTGTGAAAAAAACTGTTAAAAAAAAGAACTGAGAAGAAAAACTGAGAAAAAAACTGACTAGAAAAACTGAGCAGAAAAACAGAGCAAAAAAACTGAGAAAAAAAATATTTTAAAAAACTGAGCAGAAAAACTGAGCAGAAAAACTGAGAAAAAAAACTATTTAAAAAAACTGAAGAAAAACGGAGGAAAAAAACTGAGAAGAAAAACTGAGAAAAAAAGACGGAAAAAACTGAAGAAAAATTTGGAAAAAATCTGGAAAAAACTGTGAAAAAAAAGAACTGAGAAGAAAAACTGAGAAAAAAACTGACTAGAAAAACTGAGCTGAAAAACTGAGCAGAAAAACTGAGAAAAAAATCTATTTAAAAAAACTGAAGAAAAACGGAGGAAAGAAAATGAGAAGAAAAACTGAGAAAAAAAGACTGAAAAAACTGAAGAAAAATTTGGAAAATATCTGGAAAAAACTGTGAAAAAAAAGAACTGAGAAGAAAAACTGAGAAAAAATCTGTGAAAAAAACTGTGAAAAAAAAGAACTGAGAAGAAAAACTGAGAAAAATACTGACTAGAAAAACTGAGCAGAAAAACAGAGCAAAAAAACTGAGAAAAAAAATATTTTAAAAAACTGAGCAGAAAAACTGAGCAGAAAAACTGAGAAAAAACCTATTTAAAAAAACTGAAGAAAAACGGAGGAAAAAAACTGAGAAGAAAAACTGAGAAAAAAAGACTGAACAAACTGAAGAAAAACTTCGAAAAAATCTGAAAAAAACTGTGAAAAAAAAGAACTGAGCAGAAAAACTGAGAAAAAAACTGAGAAAAAAAAAATTAAAATAAACTGAGCAGAAAAACTGAGCAGAAAAACTGAGAAAAAAAAATATTTAAAAAAAACTGAAGAAAAACGGAGGAAAAAAACTGAGAAGAAAAACTGAGAAAAAATCTGTGAAAAAAAATGTGAAAAAAAAGAACTGAGAAGAAAAACTGAGAAAAAAACTGACTAGAAAAACTGAGCAGAAAAACAGCAAAAAAACTGAGAAAATTTTTTTTTTTAAAAACTGAGCAGAAAAACTGAGCAGAAAAACTGAGAAAAAAACCTATTTAAAAAAACTGAAGAAAAACGGAGGAAAAAAGCTGAGAAGAAAAACTGAGAAAAAAAGACTGAAAAAACTGAAGAAAAACTTAGAAAAAATCTGAAAAAAACTGTGAAAAAAAAGAACTGAGCAGAAAAACTGAGAAAAAACAGAGAAAAAAAAAATTAAAAAAAACTGAGCAGAAAAACTGAGCAGAAAAACTGAGAAAAAAAACTATTTAAAAAAACTGAGCAGAAAAACTGAGCAGAAAAACTGCGAAAAAAATCTATTAAAAAAAACTGAAGAAAAACGGAGGAAAAATCTGTGAAAAAAACTGTGAAAATAAAGAACTGAGAAGAAAAACTGAGAAAAAAACTGACTAGAAAAACTGAGCAGAAAAACAGAGCAAAAAAACTGAGAAAAAAAATATTTTAAAAAACTGAGCAGAAAAACTGAGCAGAAAAACTGAGCAAAAAACCTATTGAAAAAAACTGAAGAAAAACGGAGGAAAAAAACTGAGAAGAAAAACTGAGAAAAAAAGACTGAAAAAACTGAAGAAAAACTTAGAAAAAATCTGAAAAAAACTGTGAAAAAAAAGAACTGAGCAGAAAAACTGAGAAAAAAACTGAGAAAAAAAAATTTTAAAAAACTGAGCAGAAAAACTGAGCAGAAAAATGAGAAAAAAAAACTGGTTAAAAAAACTGAAGAAAAACGGAGGAAAAAACTGAGAAGAAAAACTTAGAAAAAATCTGAAAAAAACTGTGAAAAAAAAGAACTGAGCAGAAAAACTGAGAAAAAAACAGAAAAAAAAAACTGAGCAGAAAAACTGAGCAGAAAAACTGAGAAAATTTTTTTTTTTAAAAACTGAGAAAAACGGAGGAAAAAAACTGAGAAGAAAAACTGAGAAAAAATCTGTGAAAAAAACTGTTAAAAAAAAGAACAGAGAAGAAAAACTGAGAAAAAAACTGACTAGAAAAACTGAGCAGAAAAACAGAGCAAAAAAACTGAGAAAAAAAATATTTTAAAAAACTGAGCAGAAAAACTGAGCAGAAAAACTGAGAAAAAAAACTATTTAAAAAAACTGAAGAAAAACGGAGGAAAAAAACTGAGAAGAAAAACTGAGAAAAAAAGACTGAAAAAACTGAAGAAAAATTTGGAAAAAATCTGAAAAAAACTGTGAAAAAAAGGAACTGAACAGAAAAACTGAGAAAAAAACTGAGAAAAAAAAAATTAAAAAAAACTGAGCAGAAAAACTGAGCAGAAAAACTGAGAAAAAAAACTATTTAAAAAAACTGAAGAAAAACGGAGGAAAAAAACTGAGAAGAAAAACTGAGAAAAAAAGACTGAAAAAACTGAAGAAAAATTTGGAAAAAATCTGAAAAAAACTGTGAAAAAAAGGAACTGAACAGAAAAACTGAGAAAAAAACTGAGAAAAAAAAATTAAAAAAAACTGAGCAGAAAAACTGAGCAGAAAAACTGAGAAAAAAAACTATTTAAAAAAACTGAAGAAAAACGGAGGAAAAAAACTGAGAAGAAAAACTGAGAAAAAAAGACTGAAAAAACTGAAGAAAAATTTGGAAAAAATCTGGAAAAAACTGTGAAAAAAAAGAACTGAGAAGAAAAACTGAGAAAAAAACTGACTAGAAAAACTGAGCTGAAAAACTGAGCAGAAAAACTGAGAAAAAAAAATATTTAAAAAAACTGAGCAGAAAAACTGAGCAGAAAAACTGAGAAAAAAATCTATTTAAAAAAACTGAAGAAAAACGGAGGAAAGAAAATGAGAAGAAAAGTTGAGAAAAAAAGACTGAAAAAACTGAAGAAAAATTTGGAAAATATCTGGAAAAAACTGTGAAAAAAAAGAACTGAGAAGAAAAACTGAGAAAAAATCTGTGAAAAAAACTGTGAAAAAAAAGAACTGAGAAGAAAAACTGAGAAAAAAACTGACTAGAAAAACTGAGCAGAAAAAGAGAGCAAAAAAACTGAGAAAAAAAATATTTAAAAAAACTGAGCAGAAAAACTGAGCAGAAAAACTGAGCAGAAAAACTGAGAAAAAACCTATTTAAAAAAACTGAAGAAAAACGGAGGAAAAAAACTGAGAAGAAAAACTGAGAAAAAAAGACTGAACAAACTGAAGAAAAACTTCGAAAAAATCTGAAAAAAACTGTGAAAAAATAGAACTGAGCAGAAAAACTGAGAAAAAAACTGAGAAAAAAAAAATTAAAATAAACTGAGCAGAAAAACTGAGCAGAAAAACTGAGAAAAAAAAATATTTAAAAAAACTGAAGAAAAACGGAGGAAAAAAACTGAGAAGAAAAACTGAGAAAAAATCTGTGAAAAAAACTGTGAAAAAAAAGAACTGAGAAGAAAAACTGAGAAAAAAACAGACTAGAAAAACTGAGCAGAAAAACAGAGCAAAAAAAATGAGAAAAAAAATATTTAAAAAAACTGAGCAGAAAAAGTGAGAAAAAAACCTATTTTAAAAAACTGAAGATAAACGGAGGAAAAAATCTGAGAAGAAAAACTGAGAAAAAATCTGTGAAAAAAACTGTTAAAAAAAAGAACTGAGAAGAAAAACTGAGAAAAAAACTGACTAGAAAAACTGAGCAGAAAAACAGAGCAAAAAAAACTGAGAAAAAAAATATTAAAAAAAACTGAGCAGAAAAAGTGAGAAAAAAACCTATTTAAAAAAACTGAAGATAAACGGAGGAAAAAATCTGAGAAGAAAAACTGAGAAAAAAAGACTGAAAAAACTGAAGAAAAACTTAGAAAAAATCTGAAAAAAACTGTGAAAAAAAAGAACTGAGCAGAAAAACTGAGAAAAAAACAGAAAAAAAAACTGAGCAGAAAAACTGAGCAGAAAAACTGAGAAAATTTTTTTTTTAAAAAACTGAAGAAAAACGGAGGAAAAAAACTGAGAAGAAAAACTGAGAAAAAATCT